>NC_061112.1:79582217-79729079 GCF_002878395.1 Capsicum annuum
AGAAATTTAAATGCAAAAACAATGACTTATTATTACCCAATACCAAATAAAATATTAAAAATAAGATAAATACAAGGATATAATTATTTTAGTAAATTTGATTGTAAATCAGGATTTTACAATTTAAAGTTAGAAGAAGAATCTAAGGAATTAACCGCATTTACGGTACCACAAGGATTTTATGAATGGAATGTACTACCATTTGGATATAAAAATGCACCAGGTAGATATCAACATTTTATGGATAGTTATTTTAAACAACTACCTAATTGTATAGTATACATAGATGATCTATTATTATATACAAAGACCAAAGAAGAACATTTAAAATTATTAGAACAATTTACGGATATAATATAAAATCGGGAATAAGTTTAAGTGAAAAGAAAGCTGAAATTATGAAAAATAAGATAGAATTTTTAGGAATACAAATAGATAAAAGTGGAGTAAAAATGCAACAACATATAGTACAAAAAATAATAAATTCAAAAGAAGAATTAGATACAAAAAAGAAATTACAATCATTTTTAGGATTAGTAAACCAAGTAAGAGAATATATACCAAAATTAGCAGATCTAAAGCCCTTACAGAAAAAATTTAAAAAGGATGTAGATATAATTATAACAAAGAAGATAAAAAACAAGTTCAGAAAATAAAAATACTTTGTAAAGAATTACCAAAATTACAATTTCCAGATGAAAATAGAAAATTTATATATATAGTAGAAGCAGATGCTAGTGAATGTAGTTATGAAGGAATACTTAAATATAGATATGAAGAAGAAAAATTAGAACACCATTGTAGATACTACTCAGGTACGTTTAGTGAAACAAAAATAAAATGGGAAATAAATAGAAAAGAATTATGCTCATTATATAAATGTTTATTAGCATTTGAGCCATATATTGTATATAACAAGTTTATTGTACGAACAAATAATACACAGGTACGTTGGTGGTTAACAAAGAAAATACAAAATTCAGTTACAACAAAAGAGATTCGGAGATTAGTTTTGAATATATTAAATTTTACATTTACAATTGAAGTAATTAGTACTAACAAAAATGTTATTGCAGACTACATATCAAGACAAAGCTACACAGACTGATATAATAGAGGATGATGCTTTAGAAAAGATATTCAAAACCCTAACTACGCTTTCAATGAAAGTGGACAGTATGGGTAATGAATAGAAAAGCTAAAGACTAATGAAGATAAACTGAAGTCTATAGCTACAAATCAGACAACTCAGCAGTGCACAAAGCTATGTCGATAGAAGGAGACGTTGGGGCACTCCTTAAAACCCATAACGTTTACCAATCTACTTTTGCAGGTACAAGCAAAGGAGTTATTGGACAAAGATACCAGAATATGAACTTAAATAAGACATTTGAAAAACCATTTACACTAAAAATACAAAAAGACCTCTTGAACATACCCCCACAAATTATCACATATCGAGATAGTCTGAACTAAGATAAAAAAGTTTATAAGTATACAACCCAAAAATATATAGAAAATATCTACCGAGGCTAAACTTTTCTAAACCTTAACCCCAGAGCTACAGATATCAAAGAACCCAACACAAACTATATAACCCAAAGATTACAAGGTTACAACAAACTAATTGCACTACCCACAACTAACCTAAGCCTAATAAAAACTTATTTCGACTATGGATTATTAAATACCATATATACCCAAGATGGAGAAGAACTATCAGTTATGGAAGAATTACAAAAAATATTCAACACCTATAAAAGAGTAACCAAAGAAAATCTATTTTATATAAAGTGTTATACTGCACTGGCAGAGATATTATATGATGAGATAAAACCAGTTATAAAAGTTGTAAAAATAGGATTAACCAGAGATATGATTATACCAGAAGATATTATGCAATAGCTAGAGATACCCAGAATCGAGATACCTGATTTTTATGCAAACAAACAACTTATTGGACTAGCTACAATTATTCAAGAACTAGCAAACAATTATACCAATGGAAACCGAATATGGAGCAATTATTCAAGAGATCATCAGATGATTTATTCAAATTCAAAAGAACTACGACAAGCAGATATGGAAGATGTTAGACAATGGATAATGACATTACTAAACCCAGAAAAACAATTTACTGCAAGAGCAATTAAGAGAGGATTTATTTCAGACGGATTATTGACAAGATATTGCAAGATAATTGGACACAAATATCCAGATCATCAATGTTTGAGATGTAATGGAGAAGATAATATTATCCTAGAAGTCTGCCTAGAATAAAAGAATTAAGAAGATAAGCATGCCAGCTGGAAAGAAGATAGAAAAACAGCAGATACGACAAGAAGAAGATATCAACGGAAGCAATAATGGTGATAAAAGATAAGCTATTAAATTGTGAAAGCGACATGTAACAAACTTTCACAGTTTTCCGTAACTTGTAAATTATTAAGTTTTAGTTTTTGTCTTTTAGAAGACTTTTTTGGTAGATAAAGACTTTGTAGACTTTTTAGTCTAGTTTTTAGACTTTTGTAAATATAGAATAGGACGTAAAGTTTAAAAAAAAAAAACGTGTAAAACATTAGTAAGGACTATGTAAATCATTCATTATAAATGAAGGCATCGAAGGCAGAAAAAGATAAGCCTTCATGAGTTAAAAGCACAAATACTCTCTCCTGTCCACAACAAATATTTTGCTTATTTATTAAAAAACAGGTATATTTCAATGGAAAAAGCTATGGAGGAACAAAGCTTAGAATTATCAAAACTACCAGAACAGGTATATTCATTTACTATTATGAATAGCTAAATTCATAAATTCCTAACAATCATGATATGATAAAATAAGTTCATGTTAGTTGTTTTATAGTAGAATTATTCGAAAAATAGCATGTTAGAAAGTTTATTAGCAAAGTGAAAAAGGAGAAAAATCTCTAAGAACTATGCCATCCTAAAGGTGAAACCGGTGAGGCAAGAAAGCCGTGATAGGGGAGTAACCAAAGTAGAGGCGCTGTTTAAGGGAAAAGTATTTAGATTACCATGCTAATAGTGACTGAAAAATATGTTATTTAAGAATAATCTAGTATATAACAATCTAAAGTGATCATATTTTGTTATGTGCATGATTGAAGGGAATATTTTGAAAATAACAATTTTATGAAAAATGAATAATTATTTATCTTACGAAATGGTAGATAAATTTAAAATACTCGTTTTATATGTACTTAAGGATATAGAAATAGTAGATATAAGAAAAATCATATTGGAAAAAATATTTGATAGATATTTTATGAGTAGAATTAATTATATACCACAACTACCGAACTACTCTTATAAATACTTACATGCCAAACCCACACACTAACTATGATAAATTATGTATATTTAAAATTTTGGAAAAAAGATATGAGAAACATATAATTAGTAGAAAAACAAATAAAAGCAAATTCAGACAAATACATGGAAACTAAAGATGTAAAATATATAGAATTCCTTAATGAAAATATGCAAGAACTACTTAGACTAAAACAAACAATTGAAAAATATTATGAAAAAACATTTAATCAAGCCTAAATGACAGAAGATATTAAAATACTTGTTTTTATATATACTTAGAGATATAGAAATTATAGACATAAAGAAAATAATATGGGAAAAATTACAAGATTATGAAGAGGAAGAATTATTAAACAGTATAGAAAACTTACACATATATTATGAACAACAATATTCTTTAGATTCATATAGATATTATACAGACTAAAAATGTCAAGATATATTAAGAAAATTAGAGCAAACCAAGAAGACATACATAAAGAAATTAATTATAGAAAACAAATTAGAAAAATAATGGAAAATCAAATAAAAAAATTAAAATGGATAGACAAAACCTTAAAAAATCTAGAAAAAAGCAAAGATAAGAGTTTAGATAGTTTAAAAAATTCATTAAAAAGAGAACAAGAAGAAATAGTTAGTAGCATAAATAACCTCAAACAAGATATTAAGTATAGTACAAATAGAATAGATTATTATACATTTACTATAGAATAAAATGATAAACTACGAATATCTAAAATATTGGAAACAAGAAATAGAAGAAATAAGATTAATAGAAAACCTTATAAAAACAAATTTAATTGAATACTTTAAAACAAAAGATGTAGAATATTTATAATATCTTAAAAATAATATAGAAGATTTACAAAAACTAAGAGAAAAAACTAAAGAATTATAGCAAAGCATTTAATCAACTACCATTTAATCACCCCCAAAATATGAATATCAGTAAAATTGAATATATTAATAAAATATATGAAAATAAAAAATACAAGAACGAAGAAAAACAGTTAATGAATATTACTACAAAGAATTTAACAATTACATAAATTACATAAAAGAATAAATCATTAAAAGAAATAGAAACCCAACTATATAGTTTGTACCTAGAATACAAAAGGTTACATAATACTAACGAGGATCCTAAAACACTAGATAATTTAATTACGATAATATCTAATCTAGAATATGAATTAATAAAACATCTTAAGTCAAGAAGATAAAAATGAAAACTATTCCAATCAATAATATTCACAAAATACATAATATAAAAATAAATAAATACACACATATTTATTATCTAGTAAACTTACCGCACCTAATCCGCACCCCAACATCATCACAAAAAAATGAATTCCATAATACTAGCAAGTTATAGAATTTCAAGTCAATTTAAGTAAAACTTTTACTATATTCTGTCTCAAATTTTAATCGTCTTAGCAAATGATTTTGTTTTAAAATGTTCGATTGTTTAGAAAAAAAAAAAAGAATCAAGTGTATCAATCCTTAGTATTTGATTAGTAACTAATTAGGTAAAAAAAATAGGTAGGTGAAGAAAATAGGTAATATAAATAATTATATTACAATTAGAATTATTAAATGTTTGTATTAAGCATAAATAAAAATCTTAAATGATAATTTATACTTCTTTCATTTCAAATTATTTGACATGTTTGTTTTTGCACAACTCTTAAGGAGAAATTAACAAAAGATGCAAATTAACTAATATGCTCTTATTTAATCTTAATTAAATGAATCTTCTTCCATTAATATGAGTATAGTTAGAAAAAAAATGATTAATTATCTCTTGAATTCTTAAGGCATAATACATAAATGTCTCCTTTAATTTGACTTCAACTTTCATCTATGAGTTTCAACTTTGGGTGTGCATAAATAAGTACTTAAACTTGTATAAAGTGGAATAAACAAACACATTTGTCCTATGTGACGTCCTATGTGGCCAATTCATATCCAAATGACATCCTATATGTATTATGCCACATAGGACGCATGCGTCTACTTGTTCAACTTTATCAAAATTTAAGTGTCTATTTGTACAATCCAAAGTTAGAGGTAATAGGTGTAAAATGAGGGTAAAATAAAGAACATGCTTATATATTATGCCAATTTTTGAATATAATTATTTTGAAATAATTTTTTTTAATAAACATACTAAGTAATTTGAGACGGAAAGAATACAAACTTAGTAGAATTTAACAAAGCTGCAACATTCATTATTGTTTTACACTCGATTACACGAAATTTCCTACTCCCTCCATTCTCTTCTTGCTTATGAATTTTTTCTTTAAATAGTTTTTCACTTTCAATCATCATTTTAACATATTAAAGAAAATATTTTTTTTTCTATTTTACCCATAAAATTAATTACTTTGGGTGTGTTCATAAATAATATAATAAATTTAATATCTTGAAAAATGTATTGAGTGATAAGTAGTATTTAATAATAAATGTAAAATGAATAGAGAAGGATAAATTATGTATTAATTTTTTAGACTGGACAAGTAATATTAAACATCTATTTTTAATCTAGTAAACAAGTCAAGATAGACGAAGGGAGTAGTAATATTCCTATACTTTGATGTGTACTTTTGAGTATGATGAAGAAAGAAAAAGATCAAGAGGTCTTTTAAACATTTTATTGTGTTGGATTTGTTTTTATTAATTTTTGTATTCTTATTCTTAATTTATACTTAAAAAATTATTAAATTGGGTTAGATGGATCTGTATCAATCTGAGTAATTTTTTAACAGGCTTTAAGCTTTCAAAAACATTTACTATGTTTTAAAAATAATTTTTCACCAAATTCTGAATACACGAATACAATTGGAGTCGGCAGGTTTTTGCTCACAAGTCACACCAAAGTGGAATTGTTTTTAGTTTAAGTGGATCCTGAATATAATGGTAAATCATAAAGCCTCGACAGAAGTACGTAAGGAGTGATAAATTTTCGTACGTAAACTCTACTTCACTAGTATAAAGTAAAACTTATATAAATCTCAACAAATTTAGCCTTAATTAATTCATATCTCCACTTGTAACAAAATCTCACAAAATCCCTTCTTTTCTGTTTTGTTTTTGATACAAAAATTTACTAGAGATACATCTTAGTAGATATATCTAATAATATAACTGTGTTAAAGAAGAAAAATAACGAAAAATTTTTCTTAACTGAAGAGAAAATCACGCTTCATAAGTTCAAATTTACAATCAAAATCTCCATAAAAATGCAATTAGTTATAATGTTTATTTTCAAAAGAAAAGGAGGCTCATTTTTCTTCCAAAAACAATCTTCTCCTCTTTTCTCTATTTTTTTTGTAACTCTTTTTTGTTTCAACGGTTCTTATTGAATATCTCCGTGTTATTACGATATTCCTTATGTTTGGTTGTCTGATATCAAGTAAGAAGGCTATAAGAGTAATGTCATTGTAACTAAAGAGAATGTAACGTATGAAAAGTTAATCTCTGCAATTGCTGCAAAATTCGAAATCGACAAAATAAGGAAAAAATTAAAATCTGATACATTATTGAGAAAAATTCATCTACTTTGTTGACTATAATGATATGAGGGTCAAGTTATATATAGAGGTTAAGAAAAGTGTGTTAGGATTTGGGATGTATCCACCGTACATCAGTACAGTCAATAAAGATGAAAGGGAGATATTGTTTGAGTGAGATTGGAACAACTATTTGTTTAGAGGATATGAAAACGAAAGGACTAACATTAGCTCTTGTTGATTCAGAGATTTTAAAGCCTTAGTTTTTGATAGACATTAAGGTGAACAACATAATAATAGATTGCAACTATTCAGTTGTTAAGTAAGGCCAAAATTACAAGGACAAAAAAACATTAGTATCTATAATGTCAAAGTATGTCATTGATCATTTGTTTCAATTTTAGAACCAAACGATCTGACAAACAAAGATATATATCTGTTGTTGTTTGATTTTAGCCAAAATGTCAATTATTTCCAGCCAAAATTATATATCTCACTTTTTAGCCAAAATTATGTATCTTACGTGTTACATAATTTTAAAGTTGAGATACATAATTTTGATTATTGAGATACATTCATTTCTGAAACTATTTGATAGAGATACATAATACATTTGATACAAAGGGAGATACATAATTAAAATTGTGTATCAGACAAAATCTATGAGATACTTTTAGCATAAACTGAATATTGAAAAACAATGTTGAGTGTCAAAAATAAAGCGTGATTGTATACTAGAATTTATAACCAGTATTACATAACATGTGGCAGTATAACTTTCTGAAATTGATAATTATCATTTGTTTCTTAATTAGATATAGATTTGTTAATAAAGAATCTGATTTTAATATGTTTGTGTTTTTTGCAGCTATGTCCTAAAATGTTATTCGAGGGATTGTAGTCGAATTTTTAAGGTGTCTTGTCAGAAGGGTTCAGAACTCTTCAAAGTAAGTGTGTTCAATAATGTACACACATGCCCTTTGAAAGATAGATGTTCACTCAAGTTCAAGCTACAATTTAGCTCGCAAGTGATTTTACGGTTTCAAAACTAGTCAATCATAAGAAATACACGCACCAACTGACATAAATTAACGTATTAAATTTGCTTCTGGTGTGAACATTAATTACCAGAAAGTAAGAAAGGTCAAGGAGCGTGCAATTGAGATACTAAGGGAGAAATCGATTGATGGTTATCGTCAAATGCCTATATACATATATATGCTTAATTTGATGTATTCTGAATTGCATATTAGAATGCATAAATTCGAAGATAACAAGTTTATGTATATCATTACATCCATTAGTGAGAGGATTTAAGTGAAAACGTATCAGTAGTTGTTGTGGATGGGGCATATTTGGGTGGAGCATATAAAGGAATATTTCTCTCGGCAAACACTTTCGATGGGCAGGTACGTGAAATAAGATATTTCAAATATAATATCGTGATTTAATTTTAGTAGCGTATTTATCTGTTTTTGCTTAACTAATTGGTTGATGGAAACTGTAGAAATGACATAAGAGATGTTTTATGATTTTATGATGTATATTGCCAATCGCGTATGGTATTGTAGACTCAAAAAATTATAGTTCATGAACTTGACTTGTTGAGTAGTTTAAAAGTGTCTTTGATGAACGTGAAAATATGTGTGTTGTATCTAATCGTAACAAAAGCATAATGAAGGTTGTGAGCATTGTGTATCCTAGCGTTCTGCATCTTGCATGCATTTGGACTCTTTAAAAGAATGTATACACAAACTTCAGAATTAGAAGGCACACAAACAAGAAGTTTTTAATTTCTTTTTATTGATCGAGCTGGCAAAATAGATCATAGGGTGAAGGTTTACCTTGAGAATGCTGGATATGAAAAGTGAAAAAGAGTGTAAGAATCAGTTTATCAAGGCGAAATGATGACTTCAAATATAGCCACGTATATAAATGAAAAACTGATTGAGGCATGTAAATTGCCTATCTTAGATGGAACAAACAAGAATACTATTTGAATATTGAAATTACAAAAATAGAGAAAGAGCATTATATACAAAAACAATATTGGGTAAAAGATTTGAAAGTATTTTTCAGCTAAATACATCAAAATCTTCTCGATTGATGATTAATTATTTTTTTATATAGTTTTTATCCTACAAAAATATTGATAGAGTTATAATACAGTTGACTTAAAATTTATTATATTTTTAATGGTTATACGTCAACATTTGGATTCTGTGTTTGTGGCCATACATGTACTTTGTTTATAATAACGAGAGAAAATACATTGTATATCTAGAAAGTAGAACATGCAGTTCTGGAAGGTTTCAATTAGATAAAATAACATATCAACACACGATGTAGTTCTTAAAAGCAAGTATGTAGATGATATGAAGCCCTTTTGCTCTGTGTATTACTATCCAAAAATTTTAGTCAAGATGTATAAAGCTTGATGTTTCCAATGTTGGACAAGAAAAAATGAATTATGCCACAGAAAATTCAAGACTAATTTGTGTTACCACCAAAATATATAAGACCAGTCGGAAAGTCAAAAAAATGGAGATACAAGAAATCAAGTGAAACTCTTACGTCGAACCATAATTATTGCGAACGATGAGGTTATGAAGGTCACAACAGATGTACTTAATTTCTTCCCAAAAGAGGAGTGGACTTCCGATTTGCATCAAATTTAGATATATTACTCTTCACAAATACTACGACGGATATCCATAAATACATCTTTTAGCGGTTAGGCGTCGCTTAAACGGTCGCCACTTTAGCGACCACTTAGCCTTTAAGCGACAACTACTGCATATTTCTCTCCATTTTGGCCCTCCAAGTTTTGGAAAAAGCCATTTTCAAGGTTTTCAATGTTGATTTCATGTGGGTAACTTCTAAATTCATAATCCCACTATTTTTCATTGACATCATCTTCAAAAATACCTTTAAATCATAATTTTAAAATAGAAAAAGGGGTTTTATCGGTAAAGTTTAAAAGGATTTTTATTCATTTTAGACTTTGATTTTAACTTATTTTTGTGCGGACTTTCTCATGTATCCCCCCCATAACCTTGTGGAATGTGTTTTTGAAATAAAATTTTGATTTTACCCCTTTCATTTTCAAATTCATTTTTCAAACCCGTTTTGACCTTATCTCAAATATGGGGAATATGAATATCATTAGCTTTATTTTAATGCATAAATGCTATATTTGAATGTTATAGTTGGTGTTGAGGCCTTTTGTAAGGGAATGCTCTGTGGTGAAGCACTTTAGATCAAAATTTCATCATTTCGAGGTAGATTATGGTTTAACTTCTTTCAGCTTGAGTTAAGTAGTTAATAAATAAGTAAAGTATACTATGAGTTGAGAAAATAACTACGAGGCTTATATGTCGATACTATTTATATTGTTGTGTGTCCGTGAGGAGGCTTATATGCTGTTGTTATTGGCTCGCGATATTTTTTATTGTGTGTTACCCATGTAAGCCTTTATTTGACATTATCTGCCTTATTTATGCTTGTAAATGACTTTAATTCTAGATATGATGTTTGTGCAAGGGCTTATTTTACTAATTATGGCCTTATTTGAGCATTGGTTGCTAATTTAGGTTTGTACTCTCTCCAGCTATGCCCTTTTAATACCGATCCAAGTACCTTTATGACATACGAAGGTTGAGATTGTGTTGTTTATTGGTGATTTTTTAGGTACTGGATTGTTCTAGTATTCAAGGTGGATTTTTGAATCTCTGTCTATCTTACATATGTCTTTATTTGGGTCAGAGATAAATTTTGTACTTTCAGCTTTGGATTTGTACTTAGATTGCTCTTTCATTATGAAATCAAATTTTGGGTGGTTTATGTTATTTCCTTAGACTTTTGTGTATTATGTGTATATTTCGTGATTGGCCCGACTTCATTCTAAAAGTCTCATTTGGGTTTGTGTTATTATCATTTTTTGGCGCAGGTGACTTTGCAGTTCATTTCAAAATGTCTCTGAGCTCTTTTTAACCCTCTAATTACCTCTCCAATATCCCTCAATCATTGTTGTATGCATTGGGCAACCAACACTTTTTAAATGATATCAAGATGGTTTAACACACATATAGCTTCATCAATAATCCGTGCATTATTTATAGTTCTTATGCTTGCTTTCTTGCAGAAGTCTTGGGGTGAATGTGGCTCTCGACTCCAACCTATCCTCCACATGTGGTATTGAACTCTTAGGAGTTTAAAAAAAAGGTCCTCCAAATGTGTTCTTGCATTCTTGAGATGATCGTGAATTGGGCCTCTTTGTGTCGGCCTTGAATTATAGTCTTGAAAGGTGAACGCCGATTTGGCTTGTATCATGAAACTTTATTTTGTCTTTTGATCCTTCATTCAAAAACTAGTTAAAACGAGCCTTTAAGAGCCCCAAGGGATAATTTGTTGTAAATGGTCTTTTAAAAAAATTAACGTTGCTATTGATTATGAAAAGTCAAACATATCCTAGTAGTATATACGACTTAGTTTTGTTGGGTCCTGATAAGTCTCAAGGCTCCGTTTAAAGATTTTGAGGTTGAAATTTTAGCTGGTGTAACAACTAATATCTGTTGCATTAGGCTGTTACCGCGATTGTATAGATATGTACAGTAATCAGGAGCCTTGATGATAGTCTTCATCGTGATCACATGATGGGTTGACCACGATCGCGATGAGTATTCTAGTTGATTGGGTCAAGTTCTTCATTGCAGTCAAGAGACCCATCTCCCCAATCGTGATGAACGATCAAGCCCAGGTCAACGTTGGCCCTTTACGATTGTGAGGTGAAGAACCACAACCTGATGTCGCGCAAATTATACCTCCAAGAAATATAATGTGTTCGCTATCAAATATATAACAAAACAAAATTGGGATCAAACCCACATGGAATAATCCAAATATCTCTCATGAACTCACTGAAGTAACCGAAACAATGCAGAAAAATAAATTGGGAAATTTTATAAGAATAGTATCAATGGTAACAAATCTTGATCGTTTGGATTGCAATCAATATGAAATAAATACTAGGACTATGTTTCCGCTGACTTTCTAACTCCATACACTTATCGTGCTCCACCAAACTATCCCAATACCTTACATGCAGAGTTTAATAAAATGTGTATCACTAACCGTCTTGTGGATGACTTTTAGTGAATTTCACTCTTTACCTTTTGAGTTTTAGAGTGTCATCTTACTAAACTTATCCCGGATCCCAGATTAACTATTATCTTTTGAGTGTCAAGTTAATTAGATTAGGGTTGGTAGCCTCAAATTACTGTTGTAATTTTTTTTCCTAATTTCTACCTCTTTTTTGATGTAAGTATAAAATACTACAATCTTTAATAAAACAATCAAATTGAAAATAATTATAATACATGCAATAATATTGATCAAGAATGACTTCGCACTTCCTCTACTTCGTTATTCCATCAGGGTTCCCACCACCTTAGTTAGGTGGTTTAGTTGCTCATGTTTGCAAGAACATCCATTGAATTTAAGAAGGAAAGCATATGAATAGTCTTACAATTACTTAAGAACAAAACCCAAAATCTCAAATTAATAATCAACCATAAAACTAAGAATATGGATTCTAAGATCAAAAGTCGAATCTCAGAATCAATATAGTGTTGTGAATGTTAAGAGTGCGTAGACTAGTATTAAAACATCAAAAGGGTATTTATAGAATACTTCAGAACCCTAAGAATCCTAACAAAAATAAATGAGGAAAACTTGGCCGGTGACCACTTATGGACCGAAAGTGGTACTTGCAGACCCCTAGGTGGGTCGTAAGTATTAGATGAATTGAACAACTTCAGAATCCCAACCTACGATGGTACTTATGATAGACGTAAGTAGATAGTTATGTTGCCTAAGTAGATAGTTACGCCACCACTTACGGTGGTCGTAAGTGCTACTTGCATCCCATAAGTGGGCTCGTAAGTGGTCTCTTCTACATACTTCAACTATTTTTTTGGCTCCAGAGCCTAGTTTCCTGCAAAATAAACCCAAAACACATCATATCTAACTAAACAGACCTAAGTACTTGCATATTTTTTGGTTTTAAGCATTGAAAGTACCACAAAATCATGGCACATCAACACCCTCAACTTAGAACATTTGCATGTCCTCAGGAAAAAAACGCATAAAAAAATAATATGACGATGCTTAACTAAGAGAAACCTTTGACACCTTTGGCAGACAACTCAATTTCAGCTCAACAACTTTTACCCCCGCCTATTTTCAATTTTTCCAAGACCAAATATGTGGATCTATGCAGCACAACAATGCGACACCAATGAATCAAGCTATGGCACTACATTAGCAGCAAACATGTAACACCCCAATTTGCTGAACCGGAATGCTACACGGTGCTCATGACCCTGAGGGACCACAAGCTAACCCATGACTGATATCTGTACCTGTATAATGCAAATCATGATATAATAATGCGGAATACATAGAACTGTAAGGCCATAAGGTTCAACTGAATAAAACCATGTGGGTGAAAATACCCAAAACAACTCGATCTGAACATAAATCTGAAAGCCTCTAAACTATCTGAATAAGGAGTTGATGGAACATGTCTCCAACTAACTCCGTAAAACTGAACTGAAGAAATAAAGAAATGTATCAAATCATATTGTCCTCAAATCAATAAGGACTCACTGTGTCTCTGCGACTGGAATGCTACCGATACTGTTGGACTGGAGCTCGTGTCTCGGAACCTATGGTGTAATATGAAAAGAAAGCACCATAGCGTAAATGCGTCAGTATAACTAGAGTACTGAGTATACGAGAAAGGTAGGCTGAACATAAAGGATTTTATGCATGAACAACACTGACTGACAAATATGAATGTGGGAGTGCAAACACACATATATAGAAACTGGGACCATGAATACGTGATAGCATGACCTGTAAGCTAATACATGGTTTACTGATAACTATCATGACTGATACTGAAACTGATAACATGGACGACTGTATCTGACAGTCCTGTATATACTGAAATCTGAAGAACGCCCTGAGTTCTTTTACTGAGACTGATACTGAAACTGTGGGAATTAGTGTTTAACCGATATGCCCCATGTATCCCGTTACGGCTAAGCTGGGGTCCAATCTCTTCCCGGACTGGAGGGGTGTCAATACCGTGCCACGGGTAAGGACAGCCTGTGAGTGACCCTTATCTGGCGGGTACTCAATGAGAATGGTGGAAACCCTAAACTGATGAGTTAAGCCACCTCATCAACCCTAATCTGATGGGTTAAGATATCTCAATCTATGCTAGCTACGTAGTTCTGGATCACAAGGATTGCTACTAAGAATCACACCCTGAACTGGCGGGTGAGTTCCCATCCTTGGGTTCACTCTGTTCTAACCTCTACTCCCATCTGGAGGGACTAGACATGAATAACTAACTGTGCATGACTTAATCTTACTGGATTCTGTTGACTGGCGGAATGTTACTGATATCTGACAACTGACTAAGATCATGAGGTTTTCCTGAGTCACATAACTGACTGAAGTCTATGGAATCATAGCTTGAGTTCGGATATCGTGAAACATGAAATGGATCTAGGCACACAACTATAGTTTTCGGGTACAAGTACCCCCAGGACTCGATGAAAGAAAACTGACACACATGACTGACTTGATCATAAGAGTAGAGTCCATAATTTATAATATCATAAGTAGGGATCTCATACTAAGCATGGTTATCAACAATATATTGCATGGAAAGGATTTCATATCACATGGAAGTACTTGCACAATATTAATATCATGTTCGTTGCATAATCATATTGGCAACACATACTAATAGCATGGAAGTTCATGTGGATTGCATGGTTATCATACATCTTGTTCATAAGTAGGATTTGCAAGTAAACATAGCATAATCTCATAAGAATAGTTCATGAGTATTCCAATAATATTTACAAGGCACATTATCAACATAGAAGTCATTGGAACGTAAGGGCATATCATGAATACTTCACTTAGTCACAATTTAGCTATATTGCATGCTTTCTAGTTCTTTAGGCATTTTATCAAACACCTTACATGCACATCTTAAGCATAGGTGAAATCACCAAATTATACATCATGAACAACTAAACTTACATGTTTCCAACTCATATGATATCATGAATTCATAAAAACATATAAAGATTCCATCTTGGGAATCACCCAATATTAACAACATGATCATCAACACCCAACAATATAGAAATCATACTTTATAATGAAAAAAAGAAAAAACAAAAAAGCATCAACATGGGCATAACTTCTCGCTCGGGTATTGGATTAAGGCGAAATTGGTATCGTTGGAAAGCTAATTCAATTTTATATAATTTGGTGGGTCTAAATAAGCCAAAATAACATATTAACATTGAGTTATACTCGTTCAAGGATGACCCTTGCAAAATCGAACACTAAACCTTGATGGATTCAAAAACTCTTAGCTTGTATTACCTGAAGTGACTCATATGAACATGCTTAATGCATCATAAGCTATCCTATAACTAGGATATTCATTGTAAGTCATGTACACAAGTATGAATCACAGGATAAGAGATTTCACACGTAGGAATACTTATTCACTTTCTAGCTTAGAAACATGTCAGGTATTACAATATCTCCCCCTTGGGAACATTCGTCCTCGAATGAGAATTTATTGAGAAGGGATACAAGACAATAAAACCTGAACTGAACATGAAGAACTGAAAATTGATCTCATGAGTGACATGATAAACATACTAAACTCGTGCATATCTGATGCACGGACAACTGACACATGAATGCATGACTGAGTATGAAACGGTTAATAGGTACCAATTTTATACTGGAAACATGAACGTGAAACTAAATAAGATTAAGGAGAACTGTTACCTTGAGCTTGATCTGAATTGGCGGGGAAGAGGTGAGGATACTTGGTATGTATATCTGCTTCTGCTTCCCAAGTAGCTCCCTCATGACACTGATTTCGCTAAAGAACCTTGACTAGAGGGACTTCTTTGTTCCTCAATCTACAACTCTGATAATCTAAGATTTCGACTGGAATCTCTTCATAAGAGAAACTGTTCTGAATGTCGATGCTCTGAATAGGGACAACAACTACTGGGTCACCTGTGCACTTCTTTAGCAAAGAGACATGGAAGACTGGATGGACTGAGTCTAGATCTGAAGAAAACTCAAGCTCATAAGCTACCTTGCCGAAGCGACAAAGAATTCTGAAGGGACTGACATATCGGGGACTGAGTTTTCCTTTCTTACCGAACCTCTTCACTCCCTTCATGGGAAAGATCTTAAGATATACATAGTCATTGACATCGAACTCGAGATCCTTTCTACGAACATCTGCATAGGACTTCTGTTGGCTCTGAGCAGCCCGGAGTCTCTCTCTGATCAACTGAACTTTCTCTAAGGCTTCGAATACTAAGTCAAGACCTATGATTGAGGCCTCACTAACTTCAAACCAACCAATCAGAGATCTACATATCCTACCATAGAGAGCTTTGAATGGATTCATCTGAATACTAGAATGATAGCTATTGTTGTATGCAAACTCAATCAAACGCAAGTGGTCGTCCCAACTTTCTTTGAATTCAATTGCACACGCCCTTAGCATATCTTCAAGAGTCTAAATGGTCCTCTCTGCTTGACCATCTGTCTGAGGATGAAATGCTGTGCTGAGATGGACTTGGGCACTGAGACCCTTTTGGAATGCTTTCCAAAAGTAAAAAGTGAACTGGGTACCTCTGTCTGAGGTGATAGATAGTGGAACACCGTGTAATATGACTAACTCCCTGATATAGAGTTTGGCATAATCCTCGGTGGAATAAGAAGTACGAATAGGAAGGAAATGAGCTGACTTGGTCATTCTATCTATAATGACCCAGACTAAATCATGCTGATGATGAGTTCTAGGCGAAACCCATCATGAAGTCTATGTTAACTTCTTCCCACTTCCAAGTAGGAATGATAAACTCTTGTATGGAACCACTAGGTTTCTGATGCTCTATCTTAACCTACTGACATGTAGAGCACTTAGCCACAAACTCTACAACATCTCTCTTCATCCCACTCCACCAATAGATCTCCCATATATCGTGGTACATCTTAGTGGCCCCTGAATGAATAGAGTATTGCACACCATGCACTTCTATAAGAATTCACTGCCTCAATTCATCTACGCCTGGAACACATAGACGACCCTGACAACGAAGAACACCATCTTCCCCTTGGGAGAAAACCTTGACTTTCTTATTCTGAACTGTCTCTTTGAGGTTGACAAGGCTAGGATCCCTATCTTGTTTCTCTTTCACCTTGAAAATAGAGATGACTCTGAACTACTATGAATACATACACCACCCTCTGAAGAATCGACTAAGCAAACGCCTAGTCTGGCAAACTGATGGATCTCCTGAGCCATCTTTTTCTTACTATCCTCAATGTGAGAAATACTACCCATGGAGAGTCGACTGAGAGAGTCGGCCACAATATTAGCCTTGCCCCGATGATAAAGAACACTCACGTCGTAATCCTTCAAGAGCTCTAACCACCTTCTCTGGAGAAGATTGAGATCTTTCTTGGAAAAGACTTACTGGAGGCTTTTATGGTCTGTGAAGACATCTACATGAACTCCATAGAGATAATGCCTCTAAATATTCAAGGCAAAAACTACCGCTGCTAACTCAAGATCATGAGTAGGATAATTCTCCTCATGTGGATTTAACTGTCTGGAGGTGTAGGCTATGACCTTACCATGCTGCATAAGGACACAACCTAAACCCAATCTGGATGCATCATAATAGACTACAAAATCGTTTGAACCATCTAGAATAGCTAGAACTGGAGCGGAGGTGAGTCGAGTCTTCAACTCTTGAAAGCTCTTCTTGCATGAATCTGACCACTGAAACTTAATCTTCTTCTGAGTCAATCTGGACATATGAGATGAAATATAATAAAATACCTCGAAAAACCATTTGTAATAGCTAGCCAAACCCAAGAAACTCCTAATATCTGTTTGAGATATGGGTCTGGGCCAGTTTCTTACTGCCTCAGTTTTTTGAGGATCTTCTCTAATGCCATCACCGAAAATAATATGGCCAAGGAATGCTACTGATCTTAGCCAAAATTAGCACTTGATGAACTTAGGGAATAATTGATGATCCCTGAGAGTCTGAAGAATAATCCTGAGATGGTCTGCATGATCATGCTCTGTGCGAGAATAGACCAGAATATTATCTATGAAGACTATGACAAACATGTCCAAGTACTGCTAAAGCTGCAGGGGCATTGGTAAGACCAAATGACATGACTAAAAATTCAAAGTGACCATACCAAGTACGGAAAGCTGTCTTTGGATTGTCACATTTTAACTCTGAGCTGATGATAACTTGATTTGAGGTCTATCTTGGAGAAGTAACTGGCACCCTGAAGTTGGTCGAATAGATCGTCAATCCTAGGAAGAGGATATCTGTTCTTGACCGTGACCTTATTGATTTGACGATAATCAATACACATCCTGAGAGAACCGTCTTTCTTGCACACGATTAATACTGGCGCACCCTATGGGGAAACGCTAGGTTTGATGAATCCCTTATCTAAGAGATCCTTCAACTGATCTTTCAGTTTCTTGAGTTCTACTGGTTCCATTCTGTATGGCAGAATAGAAATAGTTTGAGTATCTGGAAGAAGGTCTATGTCAAAGTCTATTTCCCTCTCGGGAGAAATGCCTGGAAGATCTTCGGGAAAGATATCTGAGTATTCATTAACAACAGGGACTGTTTTGAGGCTGGGATATTTAGAACTGGAATCTTTAATATGCACGAGATGATACACACACCCCTTAGAAATCATTTTCCTTGCCCGAAGGTAGGAAACAAGTTGACCCCTGAACGCTGAAATGCTACCCTTCCACTCTAGGATGGGCTCATTTGGGAACTGAAACTGAGCTATCTTGTTTTTACAGTCGACTGTGGCATAGCAGGAATGAAGCCAATCCATGCCAAGAACGACATCAAAATCAGTCATCTCTAACTCCACTAAATTTGCTGGCGTAGATTTCTGAGATATCATAACCGGGCAGTTCCTGTATACCCGTAGAGCTATAATGGTTTTACCCACTTGGGTAGAGACTGAGAAGGGCTCTGCTAGGACTTTGGGACTGATTCTGAAATCACCTGCTATGTATGGAGCAACAAAAGACAAAGATGCACCTGGGTTTAGCAAAGCATAAACATGAACATGGAAAATCTGTAACGTATCAGTAACGACATCAGGAGAATTTTCCTTATCCTACCGGGACTGAAGAGCATAGAGTCTGTATGGGCGTTACCCACTGGAATTGGCACCCTGCTGGTTCGGGCGACTGGACTGAGCTGTAGAATAATTTTGCTGACCCTGAAGACTTGACTGCAGACATTCCCTAATCCTGTGGCCTGGCTTGCCACAACCAAAACAGACATTACTACCGGCTCTGCAAATGCCCTTGTGGTTCTTACCACAAGTCTGACAAAGGGGATTCGTTCGGGCACTGCTAATACTGCCCTGAGATTTAGAGCCTGGCGCTTTATTTCTATTGCCATCTTTGAACTTTGGCACTGGAGCACTGGCAGAGGAAGGAGCTGGAATAGCTGACTTAGAGCAAAACTGTGAACGGTTTCCTCCATCTGACTTGGGGTGAGCAAAGTTAAAATTACCTAACCTTGCTCTCTTGTTCTGCCTCTCCCTAGTCTTAAACTTCTGCTCCTCTACTTGCTGGGCGTGGGTCATGAGTCTTGCTAAGGTTATATCACCGATCAACATCGCAGACCTACACTTATTTACCATGCTATCGTTGACCCCTGACATGAACTTGATCATCTTAGCTCTATTGTCTGCAACCACATGAGGAGCATACCTAGCAAGCTGAGTAAATCTAAGAGAATACTCCCTAACCGTCATATTCCCCTGCCTGAGGTTGATGAACTCAGAACTTTGGCTTCCCTCAGCTCTTCGGGAAAGAATCTGTCTAAGAAGGCAGTGACAAATTTCTTTCACTCGATAGGGCCTATATCATCTAACCTCTCAAACTTCCACTGTTTATACTAATCATGAATAACATCCTGTAACTGGTAGGTGGCTAACTCAGCACTCTCAATAAAAGTAACACCTATGATGTCAATGACCTTCTAGACTTGGTCAACGAACTCCTGAGGGTCCTCATCAGACTTAGACCCATGGAAAAATGGAGGGTTCATCCGGGTAAAGTCCCGAACCCTAGCTGCTTTGGGAGTGGCCACTGGATTGGCCGAAATGACTGGTGGCCGTTTATTCTGTGCAGCCATGGACTGAGCAAGTGTGGTAAATGCGGCTCTAAACTCCGCATGGGAAACATGTTCGCCCAAAGGATCTTCGGGCTGAGGAGCTGGCTGGTTTCTTCTCTTTGGGGCCACGATCTGGAATAAAAGAAGAATGGATTATACTGAGAGTTTAACTTGTGATTATGCTCACTAGCTTGACATGAATAATGAAGAAAGGGGACTGTTCCTAAAACATCTTATAGCCTCCCGTACATAAATGTGGTGCGCAATACACCCATGTACAAGACTCTACTAGATGCGACTTCCTAGGACTCTATTAAACCTTAGGATCTGATACCAAGTTTGTAACACCTCGATTTGTTGAACCGAAATGCTACATGTTGCTCATGACCCCGAGGGACCACAAGTTAACCCATGACTGATATCTGTACCTGTATACTACAAATCATGATATAATAATACGAAATACATAGAACTGTAAGGCCATAAGGTTCAATTAAATAAAACCATGTGGGTGAAAATACCCAAAACAACTCAATCTGAACGTAAATCTGAACATAAATCTAAAAGCCTCTAAACTATCTGAATAAGGGGTTGATGGAACATGTCTCCAACTAACTCTATAAAACTGAACTAAAGAAATAAATATATGTATCAAATCATATTGTCCTCGAATCAATGAGGACTCACTGTGTCTCTGCGACTGGAATGCTACCGCTACTGTTGGACTGAAGTTCGTGTCTTGAAACCTATGGTGTAATAGAAAAGAAGACACCATAGCGCAAATGCGTCAGTATAGCTGGAGTACTGAGTATACAAGGAAGGTAGGCTGAACATAAAGGGTTTCATGCATGAACAACACCGACTGACTAATATGAACGTGGGAGTGCAAACACACAGATATAGAAACTGGGACTGTGAATACGTGATAGCATGACTTGTAAGCTAATACATGGTTTACTGATAACTATCATGACTGATATTGAAACTGATAACATGGATAACTATATCTGACAGTCCTGTATATACTGAAATCTGAAGAACGCCCTGAGTTCTTTTACTGAGACTGATACTGAAACTATGGGAAGTAGTGTTTAACCGACATGCCCCATGTATCCCGTTATGGCTAAGCTGGGGTCCAATCTCTTCCCCGACTGGAGGGGTATCAATACCGTGCCACGGGTAAGGACAGCCTATGAGTGACCTTATCTGGCGGGTACTCAATGAGAACGGTGGGAACCCTAAACTGATGGGTTAAGCCACCTCATTAACCCTAATCTGACGGGTTAAGATGTCTCAACCTACGCTGGCTACGTAGTTCTGGAACATAAGGATTGTACTAAGAATCACACCCTGAACTGGCGGGTAAGTTTCCATCCTTGGGTTCACTTGGTGCTAACCTCTACTCCCATCTGGAGGGACTGGACATGAATAACTGACTGTACATGACTTAATCTTACTGGATTCCATTGACTGGCAGAATATTATTGATATCTGAAAACTGACTAAGATCATTAGGTTTTCTCGAGTCACATCACTGAATGAAGTCTATAGAATCATAGCTTGAGTTCAGATATCGTGAAACATGACATGGATCTAGGCACACAGCTATAGTTTTCTGGTGCAAGTACCCCCAGGACTCGATGGAAGGAAACTGACACACATGACTGACTTGATCATAAGAGTAGAGTCCATAATTTATAATATCATAAGTAGGGATCTCATACTAAGCATGGTTATCAACAATGTATTGCATGGAAAGGATTTCATATCACATGGAAGTACTTGCACAATCTTAATATCATGTTCGTTGCATAATCATAGTGGCAACACATACTAATAGCATGGAAGTTCATGTGGATTGCATGGTTATCATACATCTTGTTCATAAGTAGGATTTGCAAGTAAACATAGCATAATCTCATAAGAATAGTTCATGAGTATTCCAACAATATTTACAAGGCACATTATCAACATAGAAGTCATTGGAACATAAGGGCATATCATGAATCCTTCACTTAGTCACAATTTAGCTATATTGCATGCTTTCTAGTTCTTTAGGCATTTTATCAAACACCTTACATGCACATCTTAAGCATAGGTGAAATCACCAAATTATACATCATGAACAACCAACAATATAGAAATCATACTTTATATGAAAAAAAGGAAAAACAAACAAGCATCAACATGGGTATGATCATATCACCACAATCAACCAAGCTTTTGTATTTTAAAGATTGATTCTTGAACTCCACGAATGAAAGGAATCCGTGGATGAACACTACGCATACCTTAGAAGGAAGATTCTTGATGATTGACGAAGGAATTTCCTTGAAATCGGATTTTCAAGCTTAATTATACAACCCTAGTTGTTTTTCTCCTTTAGTTCTCTTGGATGATGAGATTTGAGATGAAAATAGGGTTGCAGTATGTTTAGAAGATATATATTTCGTAGGGTTAAGTTTAGGGACGTGTAAGGAGTATTTAAAGACTTAATTACCTTTAAAATAACTCAAAACGGAGTATTTTTGACACCTGGAATTGACTTAGGCGGCGTCCAAGTGATCGCCTATGCTTTGGTTGGGCGGCGCCTAACCAATCGCCTATGCTTGGGTTGGGCGGCGCCTAACCAATCGCCTATGCTTACTGTTTCTCACAAAAATGGGCATAACTTTTCGCTCGGGTATTGGATTAAGGAAAAATTGGTATCATTGGAAAGCTAATTCAATTTTCTACAATTTGGTTGGTCTAAATCAGCCAAAATACCATATTAACATGGAGTTATACTCGTTCAAGGATGACCCTTTCAAAATCGAACACTAAAACTTGGTGGATTCAAAAACTCTTAGCTTGTATTACCTTAATTGACTCATATGAACATGCTTAATGCATCATAAGCTATCTTATCACTAGGATATTCATTGTAAGTCATGTACTCAAGTATGAATCACAGGATAGGAGATTTCACACGTAGTAATACTTATTCACTTCCTAGCTTAGAAACATGTGGGGTATTACAAAACAACTAAGCAAACATCCAGTATACACTACCTAAACAGATAAGCAGCTAGAAGCATAACCCATGTACCCTTACCATAAAGAAGTCCCAATCTTACAGTATGATCATTGATAATGATCAACTCACTCCCATAATTGAGGGGTGAGGCGGTCGTTGTCAAGTAACCCAATGTAAATTAGGGTCGAATCTCAAGGAGTGAATGCTATAGAGTTCAGATCTATAGGTATTCCAATTACTATTCATCCAGAATGCTAAAGAAAAATACATGTAGGATGAAATGGGGAGATTTGTCAAAAAATTTTCACACATAAACTTCAACAAGTACATAGTAAAGTCTATCTTTGGTTTGAATTTAAGATTTGGAGAAATCTTGGGATTATGTCTCCTTAGAGGTGAAACATGTGGGACAATGTTGGTTTATCATGGAATTTAGTTTCTAATTAATGGATAGGCTAGGTCGAAGATCATTGGGGTCAATTTTTTGACAAAACCTCAGTGATTTTACCCATTGGCTCTTTCGAGCACCTAACAAGTGTGGAGTTTATATAGCCACCAAAATCTCAACCAAGCATCCTTATTTCTAGGATGATGCTCTTGACATGATTTACACTCTCTAAACACTTATTTCTAAGATTGCAAAGGGTAGTAAATCATAGGCTTAGTTGTTCACCATTTCTTTGTCCCCCGATAACCCTCTTTCGAAGATGTAATGGGTTACCTAATATTCACCTAAATCCCTCTTTCGAGGATGACAAAGGGTTTCTAGAGTTTGGAGCTTTCACCCATAAAACCCATTTGGATATTTGGAGTTTTCACTTATCAAATTCTAATACATAAGCTCAAGCAATGATGCAATCCATACTCAACAACTAAATTCCATACAAACACAACAATACCCACACTCAATCACACTCTAATTCAACATAATCCCAAGACTAAATTATTTAGCTACTCATGAAGAAAGTAATGAGAAATATACTATGTGGGTCAATCAAAGCATTTATTCTTCAATAAGAACCTAAGAAATTTAAGCCCCCAAAGTTGATTACACACTTACCCAATTAGGGTTTCAAACTTAGAATTCAAAAATATTTTATGAGATAAGCCATCACCAAAGAAGAAAGGGTTTTTGCTTATATATGATTTGGGATCCGTCTAAGTACTTTTACAGTTCTGTCCCTGGGCACATTCCCGCTGGACCGCGATCACGTACTAATATCCACGACTGCACCCATGCGACTTTGGTTGTGTGATGCAACCGCGTTGCTTTGGCCATCTAACTGACCACAACCACGGTTAGAGAACCGCGGTCATGGTAACAGAGGCTGATGCATTTTAGGTCTTCAGCTGCACTCTTCTTTGCTTACTTTTTATCATTTTTCAGCTCCAATCCATATCTTTTGACCTCCTTAGCTTTTTACCTGCATAGAGTGGATATTAGTGCATCTAACCATAAATTTGTCTCATTTATGCATTCAAATCAAGGCATTGTGCATGAATAATGAGTATGAATGAGTGTTAAAAACACCACTCATCAACACCCCCCAACTTAAGACTTTGCTTATCCTCAAGCAACACTACCCCTATATTATGAGACAATGTATGCCCTCATTCTATCAATCAATGATCATGATGACTTAACTTGAGTGCCACCACTAAAATCGTTTCACACATGGGTAAATAAGTTTGAAATCACTCCCCTCATCATAAAATAAAATAGCGAAGGATACACTAGACTTTGGTGAGCAACTATGTAACAACTATTAACACTCTAAATGACTTGCATGCTATACCCTCATTTACCTTATTGCATGAAAGATGACAAAATCACCCACCTTAACTAGCTCGCATGCTTTCTCACGAGAAAGAAAAATTTCACACACCGAGTTACTAATCATGCCACAAGGAACTTTAAGTACAAGCCCTCACTCTCTCAAGAATTTCTCCTTATTAACAAGAACCATACCATAAGCTTGCCCTAATTTTTAATCGCCACTACAAAGAAGGTAAGTGGTTGGAGATCTTGAAGGACTTTCTAAGCTTGTAATGTAGGGTCGGGTGAGGGTAGGATATCATTTTGAAAACAACTTGACTACACCCTTTCTTGAACATCTACATCACAATTTTCAAAATTCTTTTTTTTTCTTTATAACTATGGTCCACTCTCCTTGCTTTCTTTCTTTTATCATGCCTACTTTTCGCTTCCTTTGACCATCCAACTTCTTTTATCTCATTTTCTTGCAACTTTAAAGCTATCTTTCCTTTGTTGGGTCCTTTCCTCTTCTATTCGTTACCTTTCAAAACTTAGGCACATTAAGTTTACCACAATCTTTACCAATCTTTACCACCCCCAACTTAGGATTTTTGCCTCAAATTACATTTTTACATTCAAAAAGGGTATGTTTCAAAAGAGAGATAAAAAGAATGATTCACAACTTGTAATATGTTTGCCAAAGAAAGGTCCAAAGGCTCGAAGTGGGTACTAGGGATTATAATTATGCAAGGGTAGGCTTTTTAGGCTTAAAATGGGTTCCAAAATCACAAATATGACCTATGATTATTTCTCCAACCAAATACAATCTAAATTAGTTTTGAAAGACTAAAGAGGCAAGTTCTAGATAGTACAAGTACACAAGAGATGAAGACAATCAACCTCACACACATGGCATGTGAATATCGTCAAGAGGGTTCAATTGTTCTACCCGTTTAAGATAAAATAGTGTAATTATTACTTTTCCAAAGTCAACTCTTAGAGTCATAAAAAAGAAAGTATCGTTACAAAGTTGCTCACGTTCATACCTTTGGATTTTGTAAAAATTTTTGGACGGAGGGGGTTGTTTGCCTTTGTATTCGCACCATGCATAATTTTCTGATCATGGCAATAACCCAAGCCATGGTCTCACATTGTGAATCGTAGTTGTAATACCCTGAAGATTTCTAGCAAATTTCATTCCAAGAATGACTAGTATTATCTTCTAAAGTGAATGATAATTATTCAATGAGGAATATTCAATATTTTCACTTTTTGTCATATGGAAAATTCAATAAGCTTTCCATCGATATATGATTCGCTTAAATCCGATAACCTGGTAAGAAGTTATGACTATTTTAAGTTTTCATCGTAAAACATATTAGTCAGTGGCGCGTCGCGCCACAAGATAAAATGGTATTTGGAAATTTCTAGTAGGTGTCCGCAATTATGACGCATCACACCAGCACTTAAATTCAGAATTGTCCTTTTTCCAGTGTCTCAGCGCGATTTCCCCTGCGTCGTGCCAAAGTTCCAGGTCACGAAGGAAGGGGCAACGCAATGGCTCCGCGTCGCGCCATCCCTCAATTTTCCAATTGTCAATTTCCAGTGACACCGTGCGATAACGCCGTATTGCGCCAGGGGCCTAGTTTGGAAATTTTTTACTGAAATTAAAAGACGCGTCCAGGGTTAAAAGGGTTAATTTCCTACCCCTATTTAAACCCAATAACACATCATTTAGCTATTGTTCACCCAAAATATACTATTTTCTCTCAAGTTTCGCTCAAGAACAAGCTAGAGTTTCTATTGGGAATTCAAATTCAAGAAGGTTTCACCATCAATCTTCATGAAATCACGAACTAAGGTATGTATAGTGTTCATTCATGGACTCCTTTCGTCCATGAAGCCTAAAAATCCCTTTTCTAAATTCAAGTTATGGATTTTCTTATGAATTTCATAATTGGGCTGCTTTTGTTCATGTTAACAATGAGTAATTGAATTGTATTCCATGAATGAGTGTTAAATTCCATATGGGTTGATTTGTATCGGTATAAATTCATAAAAACCTAGGACTAAACCCCTGAATGATTAAATTGGAATTGAATCATGACAGTTAATTGTTGTATGATGTTGTTTACATATTCTATGCCTACTATGTGTTTGGTTGAATGCATAGATGAAGGGAAAGTGTCTAATTAGCATGATATCATGAAATCCTCATGTACGTACAAGCTTATACCTATCACATGTTTGATGAAATGCTTCAATAAACGTAGTATGATGATTATTATATATTCAAGTAAGTCATGCTTTGTCAGTTTCCTTCCATCGAGTCCTGGGGGTACTTGTACCTAAAACATTAGCTGTGTACCTTGAGCTAAGTCATGTTTTCACGATACTCTCAGTCAAGCTATGAATTCTTAGACTTCAGATAGTCTTATGACTCAGGAAAAATCTCTATGATCTCATGACTCAGTCAGTTGTCTGATATCAGTAGTATTCCATCAGTCAACAAAACTTAGTAACTCAGCTCATGTTCAGTTCAGTAAATTATGTTCAGTGTCCATTCAGATGGGAGTAGGAATTAACACCGATGAACCCAAGGATGGGAACATACACTATCAGATGAGGGTGTGATCCTTAGAAGTCATCCTTGCGTTCAGGACTATCTAGCCAGCATAGGTTGAGACATCAATACTGTCTGATAAAGGCTGATAAGGTGGATAAACACTGCTAGATACGGTCCCTACCGTTGTCTTTTAAGGATACTATCAGATAAGGGTCGCCCACAGCTTATCCGTACCAGTGGTACGGTATTGACACCCTTCCAATTAGGGTTACAGATTAGACCCCAACTCAGCCATAATGGCGTATCAGGGGCATGTCGGTTAAATACTACCTCCCATAATTTCAGTACCAGTCTCAGTAAAAGAACTCAGATAGTTTTTCATATTCAAGACTGTCAGATACAGTAAGGAACTCAGATAGTTCCATCAAATTCAGGACTATCAAATACAGTCACCCATGTTATCAGTTACATTCAGATATAGCTATTTATGCTATCAGTTATTAGTATGTCATGTCATCAGTATTCAGATACAGTAATCATGATATCACAGTGTCAGTTACAGTTATGTATTTATGTATGCATTCTCACATTCATGTTAGACAATCAACTAGCATTATTCATAAATGTTAACTCTTGCATTAGCCTACCTCATATGTTTACTCAGTACATTCCATTGTACTGACGCATTTACTCTATGGAGCTTTCTTTTTATGTTACACCATAGGTTCAGAGACACGAGTTCCAGATCAATAGTAGATTCAGTCTCAGCAGCCAGAATGGAAGTGAGTCCTCATCCTTCGAGGACATGATTATTTCTCTACTATTTCATTGATTAGTTATTAGTTGGAGTTAGTTGGGGACATGTCCCATCAACTCTTTATTCAGATTATTCAGACAGTAAAGGCTTTCAGACTAGATGCAGACTATTATGTTTCAGACTTCAGTGTTTTATAGTTTTGTTTTAGGTATTGTATTGCCCCACAGATGTTATTTTATCCATGTTATGTTCAGTATTAAATCTTATGGCCTTTCAATGTATGTTTCCGCATTATTTAGTATTTTATGCAGTATAAAGGTACAAATATCAGTCATGGGTTAGCTTGTGGTCCTTCAGGGTCATGAGCACCGTGTAGCATTCTAATTCAGCAAATCGAGCTGTTACAGTAGTACGGGCGAATTATCCATATGGTCACTCAGACTTCACCAATGGATATGAATGTGCTCCCAAAGCGTCAATACTACAGGTACTTAGACTTCCCTTGCATTTTATAGCCTCGATGCCACGGGTACTCAGACTTCCCCTACATCTATGGATTAAAACCCAACAATGATGGCAAGGCTCACTTAATGAATATAAAACCAAAATATCATACTGAGAACAAAATTACAAACCCATGGTAGCATGAGCACCATCGGGGTGCCCGGATATTACAACCCAAATAAGAAACAAGATATGAATGATCTCAATTAGTCGAGAGATATGTAGCAATATCAAATGTACGCATTCAAATGAAATGGGTAAGGAAACACCCTCAACTAAAATATAGAAATGGACCAACTACATGAATAACCAAGGCTAACAAAGAAATAAGAATGCTCCCTGAGATTCAATCAGGGACTGCTATTATTTTCAAACTCTGCACCACCATTTATCTTGAGATCGAATCAATCCTATATGCAAGAATTGAGCGGGGTTGTGAGGAGTATAGGGTTGTAGTCACTAAATTAGCTAACTTCAGTAACTGCGATCGCAATCATCTGATCGCGATCGTAGATAGGCGGGTAATCGCGATTGTGGAAGGAAATTATGGTCTCGATAATCGAGGGTGCATCTGCTCTTCTATTTTTTCTGCATCCAACTTTTCTACTCATTTGGTGCCTATTTTCCCACTGATAGATCTTTAACTCAAGTCTTTGTACAGTTTTCCCTTCCAAACTTATGCCAAGCACTCTATAGTGTCACACCTACATGAGTTATTCATATGCAAAATCTAACATTCATACTAGAAAAATATGATAAAAAGGATACGAGTCATCCTCATGGCATTTGTGGGTTGCCTCCGACACAAGGCCATAGTTAACGTCTGTAATGCCCCGACATCCCATCCCGAGACATCACATGGTGCTTATGACCCGAAGGACCATAAGCTAACCTTTTTACTGATATCTGTACCTGTGCACTGCATAATGTCTGAAATAAATACAAAAACTAGCCATAAGGTTCAACACATCTATGAATACACAAAACTAAAAACTGAATACTAATACATCCGTCTAAAAAGCCTCTAAACTGTCTGAACAGTGAAGTTGATGGGATAGGTCCCCAACTAACTCCGTCTACTGAAAATATAAACAAAGTTTGATGCAATAATAGTAAACTAAGATTCATCCTCGAAAGAAGAGGACTCACTGCTATGACTACTGCTACTGACTGGGACTGAACTACTGAGGAAACTTGGGTCTCTTGCCTCTAAACCTATGGTTCCAAATAAAACACCATAGCACAAATGCATCAGTACAGGGATGTACTGTGTATATAGATGGGGTAAGGCTAAATGCAAGGGCTCATGCATGCATAATATCTAAAATAAATAATCATTAAAATGCTGAACGAGAACACATACACATACATGAATGCATAGAACATAGTCACAATCATCACTGCTCACTACTGACACTGAGATACTGAGATACTGAATCATTTGATACTGATGATTGAGAAACTAGATGTACTTACATTGATGACTGAATTCTGAGCTTACTGCTCTCGACTGACAATATTAAAGATCAACCTCTCTAACGGATGATTAAGAAGGCTATTATCAATGGTAAGGAAATAATCATATCAGAATCTGACAACAAGAATACTCAATAGAATCTGAGACTGTGATCAAGCTTGTCTGGCGGCATATCTCTGAATATGATATCAAATAACTGTATATGAGACCAAGCCTATCTGAAGAATAGTCCATGAATCAATGGAACTATCTGAGTTCCTCATAGAGATAGATAACTGTATCTGATAGTCCTAATTTCTAAAGATTGATACTAAGACTGAAACTGAATCTGAAAGTTGAAACTGAAACTATGGGAAGTAGTTACTTAACTGACATGCCCTAACCTACCATAGGTGGGGTCCAACTTGTAATCCCAGCTGGAAGGGTATCAATACCGTTCCATGAGTAAAGACCTCTCTCTGGTCAATCATCTCTAGTGGATGACCCTTACCAGGAATTTGACCTAAGGCAATATAATAGTCAAAAACTCTCTCTCTGGAGGTAACAACCTTTTTCCTAATAGTGACTCCTATATCTTGCACTAGCTATGCAGTTCTGGAGGTCAGGTATTGCTACTAACAATTTCAACCTCTCTCTCTCTGACTGACGGGAGAAGCCGCCATCCCTTCCCTCGCTCGGTGCTAGTTTCTACTCTCAACTGAAAGTCTCTGACTGAATTCTTAACTGAACACAACTGAACTGAATTTGATACTGATCATGTTTATCATAAGATCTGACTGAGCTACGGTTATAGCACTTAGTTCCATATCTGATGGAAATGATATTGAATCACGGTATCTGACTGAGGATACAGAGCTTGAATAGATTATTCGATCACTACCGAGATTAGAATTGAACACTTGCATACTGTTAGATCTGAGTTGAGTACAGAGCTTAGGCTAGATTACTAGCGATACGGAGATTACAGAGGTAACTGATATTTCTGAGCTTTCTTATATTCTGCAATTGTCTGACGATACAGAGTTCTATAGCTTACTGAGTTTTTGAAAATTATGACTCGACTGGAATTATCGTGAAACTGACACGGGCTCTAGACAACAGCTAAATTGTTGGGTATAAATACCCCCAGGACTCGATAACATAAAATAAAGCATAATCATTCCTCCATCATCACAACCATTCATTCATCATCATCATCACAATCATTCATTCATCATCACAGCCATTTATTCATCATCATAGTCATTCATTCATCATTATTATCATTAAAGCATCTCTTCAAGTATTTAGGAAACATAACATACCTTCACACTTATTTGGAGATTTCCTACCATCATGGAATAATTCATTTACTTGGGCATTTTATCAAACACTAGGCATGCATAGACTTGGTCATACCCTAATCAACATACTATAGTGACCCTTATTCTTCACCAAAGATTTTTATCAAACTTATGGGGAACAAGCTTTGATTATTCAACCATTTCTACACCCAAATGACATGGACACATCACGTAGGAAACCACTTCAAGAGGGCTCATCGCAATCATCATATAAATTCCACATACTAGGGTCAAAGCTCATAAATCTTGTAAACAAACATAAATCAAAACTCAACAATAGCTAGAACATCAATTTCAACTCACATGAATCTTTAACAACTCATAAACATAAAATCTTTGAGTTTTAGAAAAGGGTACTTAAGCTTCTTTGATGAAAGGGACCCAAGAATCAACATCTACATGCCTGGGGAAACTCTTTTCTTAAAAGACTTTGAAGAGAGTTTCTTGATTTCCCTCGAATCATAATCTCTCTCTTGATTTTTGTTGAAGAAAAAAAGAGGGTTTGATTTTTTTAGAAACCCTAGCTTTGAAGTAGAAGGAGAGAAATGAGGCTGAAATCCCTTAAACGGATATTTATAGAGGCTGGAGAAAAGGGGAAAAGACCAAAAAGCCCTTGGAATTAAGCTAAAAAATCTTTGATTTTACATCCTGGCGTGACAATTGGAAAACTGCACGATGGTGCGACGTGGTGGAATTCGTATTGCCCCCTGGGTTGCGAACTAGAACTATGCTGCGACGCGGTGAAATTATGGAGGTTCACTGGAAATTGACAAATTCTAAACTTAAACCTTGGCGCGACATGCCATAATCGTGGAGGCTCACTGGATTTTGATGATTTCTATTTTGGTTGGCTCCGCAACGCGTTAAAGTGACAGGTGGCGTATTGTCACACTAAAATGGCTCTAAATCTTCACTCAAGTATCGGATTTGGGTGAATTTGGTATCGATGGAAAGCTTATTCAATGATTTACATGAAAAGGAGTTGAAATTAGGTAAATTCCACACGATCCAAAATATTTCATACTTGGGAAGATATTTCTTAAACTTTTAGACTTGGATTTCTGCTTTACTGTATACGCTCTAAGGCTCAGACTGGAAGAGGAATTTGCAGGGTATTACAACATCGTGGCATGATGTTGGCATGCATTAACTCATCAAAAAGGTCCACAAAACCCCACTTATCAAATTCCCTTTCATCAATCAACTTTCAATAATACATTCCACCTTTTTTTTTTATTTTTTTTATTTGACTTTGGGACATCCTCTCCGTTGTTTTAGTGTTAGAATTTTCCCTCCAAATTCCTCCATAAAGTTTTAGTGTTGGTTTTCTATCTCTGCATGCATTACCAAAATTTGACCATTGGTTTGAAGATTTATGGTTTTGCTACTAGTGGAGTCACCCTTAGGCTTAGCATTTAGACACGCAGAGATTTATCCTATTTGACTCTAATTCTTTGATGGAAGCCGAATGGGAGGCCACCCTTTTAAAAAGTGGAATAAAATTCTTGTTTACTTCATGGACAAATTTGTCTATTCTTTCCACCTTACTCAAAATCCGTGCAAGGATATCCTCTGTCCTGCCTCTATTGGTATCCATGGAGCTCGACTCTTTGTTAGAACCTCGATCATGGTGCGGTGCAAAATGGTAACACTCATGTTCTCTCTCTCCAAAATTGACCACCATTTTTGTTTGTCCAACCATGATTCTTATATTATTTATAATAGGTCGGATGAGACTCCCCCGAGTGGTTAGCTTGGTGCCAAAATTCATCCTCCATTCCCCTAGCTCTTTTATTTTTGTAATGATCTCTAAGTGGCATAGAGCTTTCCGTGTTCATGGGACCACCCATTATGTACTTAGTTAGTAGTTCAAGTTGAGCTAGGATCTTTGCCAAGATTAACTCTTGATCCTCTTCATACTTCCTTTTGTCCTCTTTACACTTTTTTTTGTCTCTATTAGTCATGGGCTTAGTTGAAGGGCTATTTGAGATATGAGTGTCTTGAGTGTGACATTCCCGATTGTGGTTAGTCACTTCTCTCAACAATTTTATGGCTATATGAAAGTGCAAGTTCAAGCGAGGACCTTCCACCGCACTGCTTACCATCGATTGGTTCAAAGGATCTAGCCCCCGATAGAATATTTGGAGGAGTGTCTTCCCCGGTATCTCGTGGTTTGGGAATTCGGACAACATTCTATGGAATATCTCCTATACTTCATGTAGGGGCTCATCGTTCTTTTGCCTAAAATTCATAATTTCATCTCTTGAGTTACACACCTTGGATGAATATGAGTATTTATCTAAAAAATCCTTCATGAGCTCATTCCATGAAGTAAGTGAAGCCAAAGAGAGCGTGCAGAACCATAAAAATACTTCACCCGTTAGTGAGAATGGAAAGATACGAAGCCGATAGGCTTTTTGAGTACTTGGGGAAATGTTGGATGGAGTACAAACTTCCAAAAAATTTCTCAAGCTAACATATGGATCTTCATGAGATTATCCTTCATATAGGCCCTTTACTTGCAACACATGAAGCATGACACTAGACACATGAAAATTCCCATTTCAAAGGTGAGGTGGGGTACTATTTTCATCCACATGATACCCATCGTCTAAGTTTCTCTCTCCCCAAGTATCATCGTATGGTTCCACATGATTAGGGCCTTCAATCATGGTTTCATTTATGCTAGAATTACCTACAAGAGATTCAAAAACAACAAGGAAAGTAAAGTGTCACACTCCAAATGCTCCAAAGTAAGAATAGCACCACACAAGCTAAATCTACACTTCACTCCCTGACAACGGTGCCACTTTGATAATGCTCAACTCACTCCCATAATTGAGGGGTGAGTCGATCATTGTCAAGTAACCCAATGTAAATCGAGGTCAAATATCGAGAAGTGAATGCTATAGAGTTCAGACCTATGGGTATTCTAATTACTATAAGGTCATGCAGAATGCTAAATAAAAGTACATGTATGATGAAATGGGGGGATTTGTCAAAAATTTTTCACACATAAACTTCAATAAGTACGTGGTAAAGTCTATCTTTGGCTACTTTAATTCAACATAATCCCAAGACTAAATTATTTAGCTACTCATGAAGAAAGTAATGAGAAATATACCATGTTGGTCAATCAAAGAATTCATTCTTCAATAAGAAACTAAGAAATTTAAGCCTTCAAAGTTGATTACACCCTTTCCCAATTAGGATTTCAAGCTTAGAATTCAAAACTATCTATGAGATAAGCCATCACCAAAGAAGAAAGGGTTTTTTATTATATATGATTTGGGATCCGTCTAAGTACTTTTACAGTTCTGCCCCTGGGCACATTCCTACTATACCGTGATCGTGTACTAATATTTGCGACTGTGGTTGTGTGATGCAACCGTGTTGCTCTGACCATCTGACTGACCGTGACCGCGGCTAGAGAACCTTGATCGCGGTAATCTAGGCTGATGCATTTTAGGTCTTCAGTTGAACTCTTCTTTGCTTCCTTTTTATCACTTTCAGCTCCAATCTACATCTTTTGACCTCCTTATCTTTTTACCTACATCGAGTGGATATTAGTGCATCTAACCACAAATTTATCTCATTTTATGCATTCAAATCAAGGCATTGTGCACAAATAATGAGTATGAATGAGTGGTAAAAACACCACTAATCAATTATGCATGTCAATGCGGTATGATATTGAGACATTCACACTTAAAAAATAAGTTTCAATCGATGTTCATAGAAGATCATAGGCTTGCCTTTATTTTTTTACCATTATTTTTTATACAGTTGGACTAGAATCACTATAGGACTTTATTCGGCTTGTAACATTGGCTTGAGGGCTGGTATGGTACATTTGAGAACTAGTGACTCATCCTCCTTGACATTACAATTATGATTGGGGTCCACTTCTCAACCAACTTTCTTTCATTTATCCCTTAATTTTTTATTTTCTCTTTATTTGCTTGTTCAGGTTGGGTGTGATTTCTTTATTTTCTTTTTTTCTTTTCTTCTTCACCTTTCTTTATCTTTTTTCTTTTACCATACTTAACTCTACTTTCTTTCCTCTTATTCAAACCCTTCTTCATACCTAATTTTAGCTACTCACCCTTATGATAGCCACCCTTAACTCAGCTGATTTACCTGAGTTGAGGTTTACAATGTCTAAAGAGGGACAGGGCCAAAACAGGTTCATCATAATTGAATTTAGAAAGAAGAATGGTGAAAAAAGAAAATAGGTCAATATAGGCTCAAATTTAGGGATCAAGGGGTGCTTATACACATTGGACGATCATATAGGCTAAGTGTCATGATCCGAGACTATCCCCTAGTCGTAACACGGTGCTTAGAGTCACAGGTGCCCTAAGCTAAATCATGACCTAACAAACACTGTGACTAAGATAATAACAATTTGGGTGGAAGTTGAACTAAAATAAACAACTGATAAAATAGTCATAATGAAATATTGGACATCAACCAAAGCTGGAAATAAGTGTGACTAACTAAAACCATACTGAAAATCTAAACATCTGCCCAAAATCCTCTACTCATATGAGTTGTTGGGATTAGCCCCCAACTAACTCCAACCATTTAAAACTAATGTAAACTGACAAGAAAATATATAATTGATAACTAGTCCTCAAATGATAAGGATGCATAAAAAGTTGTTGAATGTGGTGCGGGAGAGTGCCAAGTGCAGTTCGGGTACTGAGCATCTAAACCTATATTATGAGACAATATAGCGCAAAGAAGTATGTGATCAGTACTTTGAATATACTGAGAATGCAGAATGGTAAACTAACTGGCGTAAAATCATGCATGTAAACATGATAATCTGAAAGCAATACCAAGCATAATAACATGTACTGAGTAAAGCTTTATATTTGAATACAAGGTCATGTAAAATCTAAAACTGAAACATGAACTGATTAACAAATTGAGGATTGTGAGAGTTAACTACAACCGACATGCCTAATTCTAAGCAAAATCGGGTCTAACCTGTAACCTAGTTGGAAGGGTGGCATTACCTTACCAAGGGTACCAACACTGGTTGGCATGGATCCACTCAACTGATGTCCCAGAAAATTAGGGTTTCAATCCTAAACTGATGGGTGACCTCTTATATCCTATGGTGGCACCATAATTCAAAACTTAGGAACTGCTATTAATAGTCTCAATCCTGACTGACAGGTGAGCCGCCATCCATACGCTCACTCGATGCTAAGTGCTATTCCTAATTGAATGACATTGAAATATACACTGATACATAAACTAATAACTGATATGCTCAAGTCATGGTATTCTGTACATAATAATGCATGTATAAATCTGAAGTACTCAATAGCATATAAGCTGATAAATATAATTGAATTCCTAGGTATCAGGTGTTCATAAACCACCAAATCTACACATGATGACATTAATAGATATTATGAGTAAGTTCATAATTTAAACCCATAAATATTCATGGTTTTGAACATGGAAGATGCAATTTTGGTTTTGGGAAATGCATATTCATGATTTTATTTCAAAATAAACTCAAGAGCAGAAAACTCATGTTTGACCTGGAACCCAACTTATATACTTGATAATTGAGGTGTTTTTGAAGCTCAATGGGTGGAAGGAACCCATTTATGAAATCCCATATACCTAGAAATGAATTTCTGGGGACTTGTGCTTGAACTTAAAGAACCCGAGCTTGCTTTGGAGAAAAAAGAACAGTCATCCCTTTTGTTTGCTGTGGATCGAATTGCGACAAATGGTGAATTTAGTCTTCTATACCACCCTTGGGGAATCCCCAAATGATATGGGTTTGGGTTTAAAAGAGCGAGAAAAAACCTAAAAGCCCTATTTAAAATATATAAGAAATTTTAGTTCAGTCGTCACGACTGGTCACGAGTCGTGACCTGATATAGTACCTCAGGTTCTGAACTCTAAGTTTTTCTCAGTAACTATCCTTACTACTCAGGGTATGACTCAGGTGATAAGTCATGAAGACTCCTCACAAGTCGTATAAATTTAATCGTGGTCTAACCAGTAAAGTTTCGCTAAGTTTTTGTCATGGTCACGATTGGTATCATACGAGTCATAAGGTAATGTCACGAGTCATGGTAAGGGACTTGTGACTTTAATAGTAATATGGCCCAAGGTTGCTGTCTTGAACAACTAGACTTCCCGAGTTGTAGTATGAGTTCACGAGTCGTAGGGTGGGAATTGTGACTAAACTAGTAAGAAGGTATTGATTTTATGCCCAGGCTATGATTTTTGGTGACGAATCATGATCGGTGACCACGAGTCCTGATGTGACCTATAGTCACTAGCGATAGTTTTCCTGAATTTTAATTCGGGGCACTTTGATTATTTCCCCCCCTTACTAATTATAACCTAAGGCTACAAAATAACCTAAGGGTTCTTTTCTCATTAGTATAACTAGTCAACACACCCTTTTCTCTCCCAAATTTCCAAGTAATAACAAAGCTAAGGTTTAAAGGGATTGGTCATCTAAGGTTACATTTGTGACTTCTCTTCCAATTTTTTGGGTATTTTCAGACATGTATCTCTTCCCCAAACTTGTATTTTATTGTAGAATGCAATGGTTTGATATTCCCATGGTTTTAATGTGTGTTTTTAGAATTTAGGTTGAGGGTTTTGGATGGTTATTATTTTAATGGTATTCCCACGGGTTGTATGCAATTGTTTATGCTTTATTGATAGATTTTGGAACTCATTGGGTGCATGGTTATGGTAAAAGGAATAGGGGTCGTGGATTGCCCTAAATTTATGGATAATGGAATAGGGGGCTGAGACATTCCCCCACTTTTAAGGATTTTGGTATAAAATTGATAATAAACTCAATCGACTTGCATAAGTGGTTTTGAAATATGGATAATCACAAGGTTTTGCTTACTCTTCTAATCTATTGTAATGCATTAATGACTAAACGGATAAAAATGGTTTTGAAAAGGTCTTGGTGGCCATATTTTGGCTTTAAATTGAGACTTGAGGGTTGAGGAATTTCGCTGGGTCAATGGATAATTAGAATGGCATAATTATATAAGATTGCAAGCCTCATTAGTATGACAATACCGATGGTATATGCCTTTATAAATGATTCCTTGGTTTAATGGATGGTTTATGTGAAAATATTTTAATTTGGACTTAAAGGGGGCTGTGTAGCTCACCGTGAAAGATGGAAGTCCGGAGGGACCAATATTGTGAATCACATTTGTCGGCTTGGGGTTTTTTATGATCGTGTGCATAGTTCACACTTGTATATATTTTGGATTGGCTGGGTTTGAGGCATTCCCTGCTTATCCTTGGATTTTTCTGGTTTGTGCGGCTAATATGTACTAGGAACCTTTTAGCAGGGGAGCTAAATCCATATAGCTCGTGGGTGCTCTTAGGACAGTTAGAGCTACATAGTCTAGGTTTATGATTTTAAATTATATGTAAAACCTAGTTCCCTGTCCCAGTATTATATGTATATATATATATATGCATGTATATGCATATATGCATGTATGTGTACATATACATTGAGTTTGGATTTGATTTTGAAATGATATTATTTTATCCCTTCCTTGAGTTACATGCTAGCGCACACCTAACTAACCGTCCCTGGACTCTATATCCTTTCAAGATGTAGGGTCCTAGGAGTTTCTTTTGTTGGTTTGTGCAATATTAGGTGGTGCGATCATCTATTGAGTTTTTAGCGAAGTAGTGAGATTTCATCTTTCGAAAAGCTTGGACATTCCATCGGTTTCTTTCCATATTTTAGAATTAAAGAGTTCAGATTGACATTATCATTATCATTGTCTCTGTCATGGTCAGGACATGTTCCAACCTAGTTTGATATTCAAATTAGCTTAGTGGCTTTTGTGAACTTTTGTGGGTTGGATGGTGCCATTGAATCTTAAAGCTTATTCTTGAGTATCATTAACTATTTTATCTTTATTCTATAGTTGTTTCTGCTTTGTTATTATTTGGATTACTTTTGGATTAGATAGGCTATGGGGGTGGTCTCCAGTCCATGGTAGGCTTGAAATACCCGTCACAGCTAGGCTAGGCTTGGGGTCGGGCCTTGACAAGCTTGGTATCAAAGCCCAGGTTTAGGGTCGTAGGGTGTCCACAAAGCCATATCAAGTAGAGTCTCTTTTATGGGTGTGTAGCACGCCATACTTATAATGGAGAGATGATGAGTCATTTAGGATTGTATTCCTTTCTTGTGTTTTATTTTTGGGATATAGAGTCTGATGTCTTAAATTTCCTTAACTCTGGTTTACTCACATTTCAAATCATGCCTCCTCAAAGATCTAATGTTTGTAGAAACTCTGTCGTACCCTGTGTCCAACCTTAGGGCAATGTGGAGGGGACTCGCCACATTTATGGAGTGCAAACCCAATCTAGGGTTCCTTCTCCTCATTATACTGCTCTACCTGGAGTCCCCTCCGATCCCCACTAGTCCTTCTCCAGTTGGTGATACTCATACTCAGTCACCTCAAGGAGATATCTCTAATGCGGTGTTTCATCGGTCTATTCATCTGCTTACCAAATTAGTAACGTCTCAACTTCGTCAGTCTAGTCCTGTTGGTTTTGTTGTGGTCTAATCAGAGGTTACTAGGGTTGGTCAGTATGTTGACACCTAATTTTTGCCCTCCAAGTCAAAATTTAATCCTAAGTTTCTTTGAATTTTAACAAAATTGAAGCATTTATTTCATCCGGATAAATGTGCTCTAAAATATTTACTTGGGTTAATTCTGTCATTTGAGTGATGATTATACCTTTCATAGTTACATATATGACATTGTATAAATTTGGTTACTTAACTGGGCTTTTTTATCAAAATTTGACTTTTACTGATTAAGCTTGAAAATTAATCCAAATGGATGAAGTCTTGATTCAAATATAATTTGTTCTTAAAATTAATTTATTTGGAGAAGTATTTGTTTGATTTTATTAAATTAAGAAGCTTGGGATTAAATGAGGTATTACTTCACATCGAGGTTTAATTTAATTTAGTCAATCTATTAAGTTTGGCCATAATTGAAATCGAATTGGCAACAATTGCAATGCAACTGGCTAATTAATTTTTAATTTGGTCAAAATTTAAATAGAATAGATTAATCCTAATCTAATTGGGGTTATTTTAAAAATAACCCCAAAAGATGGTCGACCCCTACAAATCTTTTTCCTTTAAACCAGACCAACAATTCTACAATTAACCAGCCCAATAGCCTATGTCGCACTGCCCCAGGCCCACTTCAAATCACTGCACCGACATAATGCTATCAACAATAACAGATAACTTTGGTCATTCAAATAAACAACAACGAAGACCCAAAAACTCGATTCCAGCCATACACAAATCAGCCCCCGACCCAAACCAGTAAATTCAGTAAAAATAATAGCAAAACTCGAGAACCTGACCTATCAACCAACTCCAATAAACCCGCAACCGACCCAGCTCAGCCAACAACTAAAATTGTTCAAACCTTATTTGATTTTGAATTTAAAATTCAAATTGGTACTAACATAGTACCGTTTCCATCTCATCCCCTTATCCCTTTTTCAAATTTCAATTTTTCCCCTCTAAGAATTCTAAAAATTACCCTTGAAAATCCAAATCCCACATCGATGAAAGAGAGTACCGGGTCCAAAATTTCCTTCTATATAAGCTCATTCTTGAGCCAAAATGGGGACGAAGTCTTGAAGGTGAAAAACTTTTGAGCAAGAAGCCTCATTTATTTAGTATAAGTTTTTTTTCATGAAAGTCGTCGTCTACTGAAAATTCTCGAATTCACAGCAAAGCTATCCGGTGGTGGTCGAGATATCATCGAAGACTCGAGTCTGTTTTACTACTCCAAAGCAGATGATGCCTTATCCCTTTTCAATTTTTCTATAATTTCCTTTTACTTTCTTCTTTATCTCTTTCTCTGTAGTTGTAGTAATTGTGGGATTATTTATTGTAGATGGCTATGATGGCCGTAGGAGTTGTTTGTAATAATTATTGATCCTATTTTGTTAAATCGATGATTGTGTTGTAGTTTTCAATTTGACTGCTTTGAATGAGTTCACTGTTTTGTGTTAATTGTGTTGATTAACACCAAATGGTTAATAATGGATGGATCTATCCTCTCATGTTTGATGGCGTTGATTAACCATAATTTTATAGTATGAATCAACATATATACGTATCATCGAATTTCTTTCGTTTCTTGTCTAGTTCGCTATCGTGATTTAACGATTTATGTGGTAAGAGTTTAAGCCTCAGCTTTGTTTGATGAACATTAAATGCAGTTTCTTTGATTTATTATTCATTATTCCGGCCTCGAGTTCAATGTCTAAATCTCATAATTTATGTCTAGTGCCGTTCTAGAAACCACAGTGGCATCAAATTTTGTTAATTCTTATCATGTGATACTTGAACATTATAGTTTGATTTGCTAGGTTGAATCTTCCCCTTTCGTCTCGATATATTATTTTAAGTAGGGTACCGTCTTGGTTTGTTTCCTTTGTTTTTTTTCTATAGTAAGATTATTAGTGGCAGTTTAGTTAAAAGTATTGGGTTTCCTTCTAACTCTCTCGACCTTTAAAGTCAATGGAGATAGCGGGTGTATGTCACTAATAAGGTCGCTAGCACTATAAACCCTCAAGGATCTTTTCTTTGACCCTTGAAACTTAATTTTGAGTTGGTTAAAGAGAATACGAGGGCGAGTTTGTAGCATACTCCTCTTGACGTTATAAACTGTACTTCTCTGTGTGTGTTAGCTATGAAGAATCTTATCATTGTAGATAATATTGTCTGCGTAGCTACATTTTAGAAAGTGTCTAGCTCTCCTTGCTTTATTTCCCTACCTTGTTTGATTATTATGCATATTATTGACATGCTTGGCAGCGTGATTCTTTCCTCTCGTAGACTGCATCTTTATCCCCTCATTTGTCTTACTGGACATGTCAAATTTTGCCCCTTAGGTATGAGTTTTGATTTTATATTATTGGTAATATGGTTGATTTATGTTCAAATGTCGTCTAAGTTTGATGTTGCCTTTGTTTTAATTCTCCACTATTGGTTAGCTCATAGTGTCATCAATAGAACTTCCTCTTGAGTTTTTTGGCTCTTTGAATGCCAAAAGGATGTACCCGATGGCGAACCAAAAATCCCATGATTCTTTAAGGACCATCTCGACTACTAAAAACTCATTTTTGAGTCTGTTGGAAAGAGGGTAAGGACGAGAATACATGCCAAGCCAAATCCCCTCTTTAGTTTGTTGGTTCTGCCCCCCATTTCGGTGTCAAAACTTGAAATTTGACATTTGTTTCTTCCTTTGAGTTTGTTTCAAGTATGTGTCCTTATTAGAAGGGCACATGTAATAGTGTCTTGTTGAACTGAGGGACATTTGAACCCATCTATTTCGGGATAATATCTTGATCTTTGTTGTCTTTACATTATGTGTATAATTTATACTTATGCTAAGGATTCCTCAAGGATTTTTGTTTATTTCACATTTGTGCGAAGTATAACACTTAGACAATTTTTTTTATATTATCAGGGGAGTTTGCTACTTTCCCTGGAATATGCATAGTTACCTTTAGGTTTAATTGATTAAAAAATCAAGTCTAGAAAATGCCTCTTTCCAAAATTTAGTTTCTTTTACTTCCTTTGCATTTCACATTTTGCTCATTATTATGAAATTTGAGCACCTTCTATTTCTTTTACACCTTACTTGAACAAATGTTTATTTCAAGTTTAATTAGAAGTCTTAAGAGTATTTCAATGATCTTAACGTTTGCACTATCTTTGTTAAAAGTTATCCATATACCGTAGAAGGTAGTACTCGATTAGTCATAGAGATAAAATGCCATTGGAAACCTCATTGATTATCCTTTTCAACCATATGGCTGCATTATACTACTTTTTATTTGATTCTTATGTGTGAGCTTGTTTCATGTTTCTTACATTATCCATATGGCTACATTATACCACTTTTGTTGGATTCTTACACATGAGTTTGTTTCATGTTTTCTTAAATTACTTTAATTGTTTTATTTCTTTCTTTTAGAACATATATTAATTCCTTCATCCTTTTCTTTGTATGAACCTTCCTTGGAGTCCAAATGGACTCTTTCTTCTTGCATTTCATAATAGGCAAATGAGGCCCATCTTATTGAGTCAAGCCCGAAGGAAAATCTAAAGTTGGCTACATGGCATACGAATACAAGAAGACAGAAGAAGAGGATGGGTCGAAACCCATTGATGAAAAATTGCTAAATTTGTATTGTTGTTTTTATTTACTTCTTTAGATTTTTTCATTCATTCATTTGAGTCTCAAAGGTAAATTTTTAAATTAATACAGGTGAAGCGAAATTTGGGCCAAAGGGCTTGAAAATGTAGTTTAGGATAGGTTATGGGTCAAAATCCCAATATTTAGATTAGGACAGGTTATGATGGACCGAAAGCCCATATTAGCTTTGGACAGGTTTATTGATTTGGGCCTAACGATCTAAGTCTTTTAGTTTTCCCCTTCCCATTTTACGTGCTATTTGTTTAATTTTCTTAGGCCTAGTTAAATTCCCTACTAAGTCGTTAAAAAACAGATTTTGTATAAACCTCAAAAAATAGTTTCTTAATCAATTTCTTTTCAAATTTCAACCTCTTCTTTCAAAGTTAGTCTTGGAATGATTTTCAAATAGTCCGAATAATTGTAAATTAGCGGATATCTTGGTGCCTTAACAACCTTCCAAGAGTATTAATAGGAACCACTTACTCAAAACTTTCAAACTTAAATGATTTTTCTGTTTTGGATCGTTTAAGTAATTTCAAAGGTTTTCTTGATTTTCCTAAATAAATTAAGTAGTGACTCTATTCTCGAGTTTAAAAACTTTTTGAAAAGTATTTGAACTTGTGAAAAATACCCAAAGTCATTTCTCTGCAAAAAAGAAATGGAGACTCTGCTGAAGATTTTAACTAGGTTCTAACCAAATGTTTGAATTAGCTTCGTTGACTAACTATTGTAATGTTTAAACTGTTTATGTTCTTATGTGTTTAAATTCTGCGAAATTAAACTGCTGCATTTCATATCATACTTTCTATTTGAAATATATAAATTGTTTGGGGTTTCGTGGATGTCCCGGCCCCTATTGTTCAATTCCAAATAAAGTGTTGGGAATATAACGGTTTGTCCACACGTGAGACGTCGATGACTGTTTGTATTTCCAAACCCAAGTCGTCCTCTTGGGAACCTGGTTCAAACCCACTCTTGACACCTAGGATAGAGCAAAAACCAAAACCCTATTTTAGGCATAAGCCTAGGACGACCCAATACCCGAGGGGGTATTGGGCCCATTAGAAAACCTGTCCCGCATCTATTAGCACGAGTCAATTAAAGACAAATCACATTTATGTGTTCACAAAATATATATTATTTAATCCAATCCATTATCCTTTGGAGTTGGGGGAAGGCCTACTTTGTTTTCTTTTGTATAGGAATGCCTCAACCATACACCAGTTGAGAGAATAATTAAAGCGAGCTAGGCAAGGGTTGATGACGCTAGATGGTGTTTGATTGATTTGGATGATTGCATATGGAGTATGACCTATGAGGGTAAAACGCAATGCACCAACAACTATCTCATATGGCAAGAGGTGGATAAACCTACGAGGCAAAGGCCGATGAAAGAGCATTTAGGAGCTAGTTTTTCTATCCCCTAGGGGGACCTTGTTCTTTCTTTTATGTTATTTTACCCTTTCCCTAGAGATTGTATCCTTTTTGTGCAACTTTTTAAAGCCTTTATGCCTTGTTTATATATCTATGGAGGTTTTAGGGGATAATTGATTGGTTTTAAAAAACATATACTTTCTTCAAATGCGTTAGGCCAACCCTTGGCTCAAAAGGGTCACCCAATTAGGATGCACATTTATTACAATATGCTTGTGTGATATAACTATTTTATGTGATTATATGTGCTATGTTGATTCGAATCAAAGGCAAATTGATCCAATCTCATTTTTCAAAGTGCATCTTTAAGTAGAAATATACCCCACTATACAAAAGTCCAACCAAACATTCTCCAGGTCTCCCAAGTCTCTCAAAAAAGTATCATTCTTAAAACTGCCTAAATTCTCATTACCATTCCAAGAAGGTTGAATATGGACTCAGAAGAAGCCATTATATGTTTGAACTACATAGGACCTGATTTCTCCCCCGTGAGATATGTAGGCATTTTTTCAACCTGGCCCTTATCTTCAAATATTTCGTTATTCTCCACTTCCTTGAAAGAATATATAAGACTGGAAAGAACAAGAGTTAAACCTTCCTAATAAATTTTATTTACCCATATCATTGAGCAAAATTATGTTCAATGAAATTCTCGGGTCATTATTTCTCCATGGATCAATTCGCGTGAGATTAGAAACAACCTTATGTGTTCACTTCCTACCTTATCATCTTGTTTGCTTAATACTAACGAAATCTAACACATTAACCTTTGAGTCGTTTTTAATCTGGAGGTTATAGAAACTACTTTGTGTCGGTATAAAATGACCTTACTTCACTAGATCAAAGGAATAAGTGATTCCCCTCTTGACTATAGCTTTGTTACAGGAAAGGAAAAATGACTAGTATTAAAACTGGACTCTAGTAGTTAGTTTTCAAAACCTATAAGCGATGATCTCGAGAATGGAATAGGGAAAATGCGATGGAAGAATTTTCTAAGATATCCAGGATCAAGGAAGATGAATTAGAGAAAATGTTGCTGAACTGAACTTTCACTCCACTTATTACTCCCTGATCAATAAGATAGATGGAAAAGTGAAATTTAATCTTTTCACAAAGTTGGTGGCAGTACGGATCAGACTCGATACCCACCCTTTAAGTTTATTTACTTATCTTTTGCTTTTTATGCTTTCGAAAGGCATGGACTCACACTTGTACGGGTCATGACCAAATTTCATAAATGTTTTCTCACAGTTCAACAAAAACCTCCTCTATTGTAAATCTTTACTGTTTATTTGATATTGCCAAAAATTTCCTTGTTTTTGAAAAGTGACAAACATTTAAAACCCGCCATTACCATGTCATGTCAAGAATCAAAATGAGCAAATCAAGAAAGATAATGATGAATGGGAGACAATAGCCATAGAACTATCAATAGAAGAGCCAAAGAGTTTGAGAATCAAGAATGCCTAACCTATAATAAACCGAGGTAGTTGAGAGAATCAAGAATGCCTAACCTATAAGAAATCGAGGCGGTCGACCAGAGGGACAACGTCCAAGTTAAGAGAACCAGGGTTGATGTCTATCTAGTATTATCAAGGAAGAAGTGATGAACCAAATTCAGTCTAAAGTAATAGAGGTCACAAGATATCCAACATGTCTATCCAATATTTCCCAGTACCAAAAAAGAACGACAAGATCAGAATATGTTTTGACTACAAAGATTTGAATAGACCGAGTCCTAAAGATAAGTTTTTGCTACCCAACATCCACATCCTCATTGATAATTGTGTGAAGAATGAAATGTAGTCTTTCGTGTATTGTTTCATTGGGTATCATCAGATATTAGTGGATGAGGAAGATGCAGAAAAGATGACTTTCATTATGCCCTAGGGTGTTTATCATTACAGGGTAATGTCGTTTCGTTTTAAAATTGCTGGTGCGACATACATGAGGGCTATGATGACAATTTTTCATGATATGATTCATAAAGAGATTGAGGTGTACGTGGATGATGTATTTATCACACCTCATAAAAGTTCAGATTATCTAACCCATTTGGAAAATTTTTCAACAAACTAAAAGAGTACAACTCAAAGTTGAATCCTTCTAAGTATGCTTTCGGTGCACCAACCTAGAACTTACTGGGGTTCATAGTCAGCAGAAGTGGGCATTGAGCTAGACCCATCCAAGATCAAGATAATTCAGGATTTACCGCCGCCAAGGACCAATAAAGGGGCTATAAGTTTCCTGGGTCATTTGAATTACATTAGCAGGTTCATTTCCCAATCAACATTCATATGTGAGCCAATTCTCCAGATGTTAAGGAAAGATGCATTAAATGAGTGGATAGAAGAATGTCAAAAAGCTTTTGACAAAATCAAGGAGTTTTTGTCCACTCTGCCTATTTTGGTTCCACCAAGGGAGAAAGTCTATTGTTGCTTTACCTGTTAGTCTCAGAAAATGCTTTTGGAGTGTTCTCAGGAAACATGATGAGACTGGTAATAAAGAGAAAGTAATCTACTACTTGACTAAAAAGTGCACGCCATATGAGGCTTGCTACACTCTTATAGAAAGGACGTGTTGTGCATTAACCTTGGCCTCACAAAAGTTGAGGCATTATCTATCCTCATACACAATGTATCTCATTTATAGAATGGATTTATTAAGGTACATATTTTAGAAAGCCATGCCCACGAGAAAGTTAGCCAAGTGACAAATATTGCCGAGTGAGTTTGATATTGTGTATGTGACTCAAAAGGCAATCAAGGGAAAGCTTAGCAGATTATTTAGAAACATACCCTGGATGGAGATTGTTTTTTAATGGAGTGGTCAATTTTAGAGGATCAAGAATTAGAGCAATTTTGGTGTCAGAAATAGGCCAACACTATCCAACAACCGCTAAATTGTGCTTTCTGTGCACCAATAACATGGCTGAATATGAGGTTTGCATCCTAGACCTCTAGTTAGCACTTGACATGGGTGTTCGAGAATTGTTGGTCACTGGAGACTCAGATTTGCTAATTCACCAAGTACGGGGAGAATGTGCCATGAAGAACTCCAAGATTACCCCTTACGTAGAACTGGTATAGGTTTTGTGTGGAAAATTTAGGGAAGTTAATATCAGAAATATCCCAATGATACAAAACGATTTTGTTGGTGCTTTGGCTACAATATCCTCCATGATTCAACACCAAGACTAGAGTTACATCGATCCTTTGGAAATAAGCTTGAGGGAAAAACTAGCACATTGTGTGCATGTCGAAAAGGAACCTTATGGAAAGCCATGGTACTTTGGTATTAAAAGATATTTAGAGTTTGAAACTTATCCTAAAGAGGACAACAATATTAGAAAAAGACAATCCGGCGATTGGCAAAGAATTATTTTCCAAATAGGGAAATTATTTTTAGAAGGACTCCAGACATGGGATTTCTAAGATGTGTTGATGCTGCGGAAGCCAAAAAACTAATAAAAAAAGTACACGTCAGAGTCTGCGGGCCCCACATGAATAGAAGTACCCAAAATGGTAGATACACAAAGATTTAATTCGGATGCCTCCATATGAGCTGGGTTTACCTTAACTTTTTGTAGCTTGGGGTATGGATGTTTCATACCAATAGAGCCACCAACATTAGATAGGCATAGATTCATTTTGATTGCTATTGATTACTTCACCAAGATTTGGAGTGCCGAAATTAATTATTTCAGATAATGGGGTTAACTTGAACAGTCACTTGATAAATGAGATTTGTGATCAGTTTAAGATTGTTCATCACAACTCAACCGCATATCATCCATAAATGAATAGAGCTATGGAAACCACTAATAATAATAACAAGAAAATCTTGAGGAAAATAATTGAAAATGACAGATCATGGCACTAGATATTACCCTACGCTCTACTAGGGTATTGCACAATAGTTAGTGCCTCAACTAGGGTAACTCCTTATCTACTTGTTTATGAAAATGAAGTTGTGATACCTACCGAGGTTGAAATAACTTCCTTGATGATTATTCAAAAATCCAGATTAAGTTACGAAGAAAGGGTTCGAGCTCACTATGAATAACTCATATTGATTGATAAGAAGAGAATAGTTCTCATGTGTCATGCCGGTTGTACCAACACAAGATGATACATGCTTTCAGCAAGAAAGTAAAAACTCAAATATTTGAAGTTGGGCAATTAGTTCTTAAATGCATATTCCCTCACTAAGAAGAGTACAAAGGCAAGTTCGCTCCAAATTGGCAAGGACCATACATAGTTTGTAAGGTACTATATGGATAAGCCCTTATCCTATCTGAGATGAATGGTCAAGAGTGGATCAAACCAATTAATTCTGATGCGGTAAATAGATACTATGTTTGTAAGATGTTTTAGTTTTTGTTTCCTTGGTTTATTTTTAATCTCTTTTATGATAGTATTTATTTTATGATGTGTAATTACCTAGAATCCCTTTTCTTTTATGTATGAACTATGTGATGACTTGAATTCCCAAGAAAGTGATACATAGGTCACGTAGGTCAGATTTGGTCAACCCTTTAGATTTTTCTATATACCCCTAGCGTAGGCTTGAACTATGTTTGACCTGATTCCTACTTCAACGGTATACGTAGGTGCCCCAATGGCTCAGTCATATAACCTAGGAAAGGGAAACTGGGCAAAATTTTTTAGAAGGAATCTTGAAAATTCACAAGAGAAAGATCAACATCCAATAAAGAAGATGAAGACCCGCGAAGATTTTAGATCCTCTTGAGCTGAGATCATCTCAAATAGTATTAAACTAGGGCAGAAATTTTGAGAAGGTCCTCAAATTTCCTCTAATAAATCAAAATGTATTTCAAATCCCCCAACACCAGAGGTCAAAGGCAAGTTTTGGATATCACTAGCTGCGACCAAGTCTAGGTAGACTAAATCTCCGGCTATGACAGAACTTTTGATTGAAACCCTTAGTGATGATGATGTATCCCTGGAATTCCTCCGTCAAATGTTGGATACAGTCAGAACCAAGAGGAAGACGTTTATTGAACTACTAAATGACATGACATGCATAGATTTTCTAAAGCTTTTATAGAAATTTTGAAACTAGTTTTTAAAATTAAGACTACTTTCGAAAATCAATACAAGTTTTTTTACTTAGTGATTGCCCAGGCATCTTTTGGAATGGGAAGGTAGGGTAGAAGTCCCAACATGACGGAGCACCCAAAAGATGGCAAGGAGTAAACTAAGGATCGAAAGAGGTCAACATGTAGTAGTTTCACTCAAAACTAATCATTTTTCTATGTATATAGGGATCAATACACAAAATAAAAATCTTTTTCAAAATTCCCCAAGTGAGTTGGGAGGCACACCAAAGCAAATAATGTTCAAGAATCATATATTTGGGTAGCCCCAAAGACGAATTTAATACCCACTTATCGATGACCTTTTGAATTGTCTATCTCATTTTTTGAGACCATAAAGGATAAACAAAGGCATTTTATCTTCTTTATGAATATTGTATTTAGAATTTTTATAAAAATAGTCGCTAGAAACGAGCGACTTTGTGTCTACTAAATATTTACCTTGAACATAGGTATGGTCAAAGGAGACTTCCTCATAAGGACACCAATCAAAGGATTTCTCAAGAGAGTGCAAAAAAGTCATCCTTAAAATTCACCGTGAGGAGACGCAACGGTATTTGAGAAGTCCCCCAAAAAGGGATTTTACCCATTTGTTTACATTCGTTGGATTTATCATTTAGATGCTTATCTAAAAAGAAGATGTTCAGCTTACTAAGTTATTTAGATTATTCATTTAAACTTTTATAAAGTTTGACTGTGGTCGCCAGTGAGAGCAACATTATTTCTACTAATTGTCTACCTTGTGTATAGGTATATGTCAAAAGCAAGGAAAAAAATAGACAAATGGACTCACCTGATACTATTTTCATTGCCAAGATAGCTATTTCATATCATTTTATTGTCGAGAAGGCTATTTCATTTCATTTACCAAGAGGGACATTGTATCTTATTTCATTGCCAAGAGGACCATTGTATTTTATTTCATTGCCAAGAGGCTATTTCATTTAACTGCCAAGAGGGTTATTGCATATCATATTCATTTCCAAGAGGGTTATTTTATTTTATTTGATTGCCAAGAGGGCCATTGCATCTCATTTCATTGCAAAGAGGGCCATTGCATATCATTTCATTGCCAAGAGGGTCTGTGCATTCATCTCATTTCCAAGAGGGCCATTTCATTTCATTTGCCAAGAGGGTCATTGCATATCATATTCTTTTTCAAGAGGGACATTTTATTTTATTTCATTTCCAAGAGGGCCATTGCATCTCATTTCATTGTCAAGAGTGCCATTACATATCATTTCATTGACAAGAGGGTCACTGCTTCTCATTTTATTGCCAAGAGAGCCAGTACATTTTATTTTATTATCGAGAAGGCTATTTTATTTCATTGCCAAGAGGGTTATTGCATATCATGTTCATTGCCAAAAGGGCCATTTAATTTCATTTTATTTTATTGCCAAGAGGGCCATTTCATTGACGAGGTCCATTGCATATTATTTTATTGTCAAGAGGGTCATTGCATTTCATCTCATTGCCAAGAGAGCCATTTCATATCATTGCTAAGAGGGCCATTTTAGTTTATTTGCCAAGAGGGCCATTGCATATCATATTTATTACCAAGAGAGCCATTTTATTTCATTCTATTTCCAAAAGGGCAATTGCATCTTATTTCATTGCCAAAGGGCCATTGCATCTCATTTCATTGCCAAGAGGACCATTGCATTTCATTTTATTTCCAAGAGGGCTATTGTATTTCATTTCATTGCCAAGAGGGTTATTATATTTTATTTTATTTCCAAAAGGGTTATTACATCTCATTTTATTTCTAATACGGTTATTCTATCTCATTGCCAAGAGGACCATTTCATATAATTTTCAAAACATCCATTTCATCTCATTTGTCAAGAGGGCCATTGCATATCATTTTATTTCCAAGAGAGTCATTGCATTTTATCTCATTGTCAAAAGGTTTATTTCATATCATTGCCAAGAGACTATTTAATTTCATTTTCCAAGAGGGTCATTGCATATCATATTTATTGCCAAGAGGGTCATTTTATTTCATTTCATGGCCAAGAGGGCCATTGCATCTCATTTCATTGCCAAGAGGTCTATTGCATATCATTTCATTATCAAGAGGGCCATTGCATTTTATTTAATTGCCAAGAGGGCCATTATATATCATTTTATTGCCAAAAGGGCCTTTGCATTTTATTTCATTGCCAAGAGGGCCATTACATCTCATTTCATTGTCAAGAGGGTCATTTTATCTCATTGCCAAGAGGACCATTTCATATCATTGCTAAGAGGGTCATTTCATTTTATTTGTCAAGAGGTCCATTGCATCTCATTTCATTGCCAAGAGGGCCATTGCATTTTATTTCATTGCCAAGAAGGCCATTTCATTTCATTTTATTTCATTTCATTGCCAAGAGGGCCATTGCATATAATTTCATTGTCAAGATGGCCATTACATTTAATATATATCGATACGCGAAATAGAATGCACTGGCGTCGAGGATATCATCAGTATTCAATATTCATTGACATGCGAGATAGAATATAATGGTATCAAGGATTTCATTAATATTTAATATCTATTGACATGCGAAATAGAATACACTGGCATTGAGGATATCATCAATATTCAATATCCATTGACACGCGAGATAAAATACACTGGCATTAAGGATATCATCAATATTTAATACCCATTTACACGCGAGATAGAATACTCTAGCATCAAGGATATCTCATGATGAATTAGTAACTGAATACATCAAAAGAACGTGATTTGAGGGGATGACTTTAAGTCGCTATCTGGAGACGAATGACATATGAGATTTCTTGGAAATTGACAAATTAAGGATCATCTATTATATTATTTGAAATAGGAAGGTGTGAAGGATTACCTATGATTTGATAGTCCATAGTGCATCCATAAGCCGTAACAACATCTTAACCAGATAGTGTGCAAGGTTACCCAAAGACCGATAGGTTGAAGGTTATCCATAAGTCGCAATTAAATCCTTACCGAAGAGTATACAAGATTATCAAATTGATAAGTCCAAGGGTTTTTTGTATGCCACATCATATCCAAGACCGATTATGTGCAGGATTACCCAAAGACTAGCAATTTGAGGGATATCTATAAATCATATTGTATCCAAGGTTGGATGATGTGTAGGAATAACTAAGAGTTAGCGATTGGGGGAATATTTGTAAGCCATCTCTTATCCAAGGTCAGATAATCTGTAGGATTACCTAAAGCTATCAATTCAAAGGATATGTGTAAGTTTCCTCGTATCCAACATCAAATAATGTGCAAGTTTATCCAAAGATTGACAATTCAAGGGAAATTTATAAGTCGTATTGATACAAAATATGCGCAATACTTACCTGAGGTCATATGCAAAGAATCATTGTCAATAACTGGAGAGGTTATCATTCCACATACAACAAGCATTATAGGTGACCAAAAGAATTATTGCATCAGCACAAAATTATACGATTGCAGGTACCATTCTGCGTAAAGTGTCGTCGGTGTCCAAAAGGGTCACCATACTTTAAAGACAAATTCACTCAACAAATAAGCTAATTATATAAAAACCAAGAGGGTTGTTGTGTCTGTTGTTGTAAGTTATTTCCTTCAAACAGGTACATAAGAGGATAACTTCGTTTTTCAGGCAACGACATGGAGATATGATAAAAGACTATATACCCCTTTTGTGAATTATGTTTAGCACTAACAATTTTGTTTGAGACATTGTCGAGAGTATCCGAGAGGATGAAAATCTCAAATCAAAACCACAGGTGCAAATGACTCCAAAAAGGACGCAGCACAACGTGAAACTCTTTCTTAGCAGCAAAATGGGATATAGTCTAGAGAGGGACATCAAACTCATTGGACGCGAGCTAAAGTATGGTCTCCAGCACCATCCAACCACACCCCTATTAGAAGTCATATAGATATCTGGGATATTTTAGTTTCAGCTTCACCTTTGAGATATTTTTAAACTCTTACCGAGGGTAACCTTCTCTTTCTTTCTAATCTGGGTGACAACATACTTAGAGTTTTGGAAACTATGTCGAGGGAATTTTTTCCTATGGATGTGAATGATCCCACATTCATGGTTAAGAGGTTAAAAGCCTCTTTTCCATAACTCAATCAACTTTTCACTTCTCTTGGGCCAAAGATTGTTTGAAATAAAAGACTATCTTTTCATCAGATTGAGTCGAACTACAAGCAGTCTGATTTCTTTAAGTCTCGAGGATATGTAGGTTGGGATCTTTGTTGAAAACTCGACTACATTCCAACCTTTCCCCCAAATTATTTTATTCCCCTAGCTTTTTAGTGTCATTAAAAACTCAAAAACCAAGATAGCTTATGAATTTTTTGAAAATTGTGCTTTAAATCAAGCTTTATGAACTACAAGTGGCCTAAATTCTCATGTAACCTGAGATAAGTAGAAAATCTGATACCGAGGTCCGACCACAACTCAATGGAACATGTACGAAAATTAACCTCTTTTAGAAATAAATTTGTGGCCGGATAAAAATTAGGAACGTCAAACTCCCTTTACCCAGGGTTACTTGCATTCACCCTACCCAAAGGGAGGGGGTGGTTGTTGACATCTAATTTTTTTCCCTCCACGTCTAAATTTAATCCTAAGTTTCTTTGAATTTTAACAAAATTGAAGCATTTATTTCATCTGGATAAATGTGCTCTAACATATTTATTTGGGTTAATTTTATTATTTAAGTGACGATTATACATTTTCGTAGTTAGATATATGAGATTGTATAAATTTGGTTACTTCAATGAAATTTTTTATCAAAATTGAACTTTTACTTTTTAAGCTTGAAAATTAATCCAAACAGATGAAGTCTTGATTCAAATATAATTTGTTCTCAAAATTAATTTATTTGGAGAAATATTTGTTTGATTTTATCAAATCAAGAAGTTTGGAATTAAATGAGGTATTACTTAGTATCGTGGTTTATTTTAATTTAGTTAATCTATTAAGTTTGTCCATAATTGAAATCAAATTGGCCACAATTGCAATGCAACTGGCCAATTAATTTTTAGTTTTATCGAAATTTAAATAGAATAGGCTAATCCTAAACCAACCCAAAAGATGGTCAAACCCCTAAAAATCTTTTTCTTTTAAACCAGCCCAACAATTCTATAATTAACCAGCCCAATAGCCCATGCTGCGCCGCCCCTGTCCCACTTCAAACTACTGCACCGACCTGACCTACATACTTAACCCCGCTTCAACAAACATAACACTATCAACAACAATAGATAACTTTGGCCATTCACATAAACAACAATGAAGACCCAAAAATGCGATGCCATCCATACATGATTCAGCCCCTGACCCGAACCCGCAACATCAATGATAACAATGGAAAAAACCTAAAAACTTGACTCATCAGACAACTCCAGTGAACCTGCAACTGACCCAGCTCAGCCAACAACTAAAATCATTCAAACCTTATCTAATTTTGAATTTAAAATTCAAATTAGTACTAATATAGTACCATTTCCAGCTGATCGCCTTATCTCTTTTCAAATTTTGAAATTTTCCTCTCTAAGAATACCCAAAATTACCTTTGAAAATCCAAATCCCACATTGGTGAAAGAGAGAATCGAGTTCAAAATTTTCTTATATATAAGCTCATCATCGAGCCAAAATAGGGCGAAGTCTTGAAGGTGAAAAACTTTCAAGCAAGAAGCCTCATTTTTAAAGTATAATTATTTTTGTAAAAGGCATAGACTACTGAAAATTTTCAAATTCACAGCGAAGCTTTTTGGTGTTGGTCGATATATCGTCGAAGGATTGAGTCTTATTTTGCTGCTCTAAAACTGGTGACGTCTTATCCCTTTTTGTTTTTTATGCAATTTTATTTTACTTTCTTCTTCATCTCTTTCTTTGTAGTTGTAGTAATTGTGGAATTGTTTGTTGTAGATGGCTATGATGGTCGTAGGAGTTGTTTGTAATAGTTGTTGATCCTATTTTATTAAATCAATAATTGTGTAATAGTTTTTAATTCGACTGCTTTGAATGAGTTCATCATTTTTTGTTAATGGTGTTGATTAATTGCAAATGCTTAATAATTAATGATTCTATCCTCTCATAATTGATGGTGTGGATTAATCATAATTTTATAGAATGAATCAGCATATATACATATCATCGAATTTCTTCCATTTCTTATCTAATTCGCTATTGTGATTTAACAATTTCTATGGTGAAAGTTTAAGCCTCAACTTTGTTTGATAAACATTAAAAGGTAGTTTCTTTGATTTATTATTCATTATTCCGGCCTCGAGTTCAATGTCTAAATCTCATAATTTATGTCTAGTGCCTCTCTAGAAACGACCATGGCATAAAATTTTGGTAATTCTCAGCATGTGATACTAGAAAATGCCTCATTCCAAATTTTAGTTTCTTTGACTTCCTTTGCATTTGGTATTTTGCTCATTTTCATGAAATTTGAGCACCTTCTATTTCTTTTACACCTTACTTGAACAAATGTTTATTTCAAGGTTAATTAGGAGTCTTAAGAGTATTTCAATGATCTTAACTTTTGCACTATCTTTGTCAAAAGTTGTCCATATGCCATAGAATATAGTACTTGATTAATCATAGAGATAAAATGCTACTGACAACCTCATTGATTGTCCTTTTCAACCATATGGCTGCATTATACTACTTTTGGTTTGATTCTTATGCATGAGCTTGTTTCATGTTTCTTAGATTATCCATATGGCTGCATTATACCACTTTTGTTGGATTCTTACGCATGAGTTTGTTTCATGTTTTCTTAGTTTACTTTAATTGTTTTATTCTTTCTTTTAGAACATATATTAATTCTTTCATCCTTTTCTTTGCATGAACCTGCCTTGGAGTTCAAATGGACTCTTTCTCCCTACATTTCATAATGGGTCAATAGGGCCATTTTATTAAGTCAAGCCCAAAGAAAAGTCTAAAGTCGTTTAAGTGGCATACGAATACAATAAGATGGAAGAAGTGGATGGGTCGAATTCCATTGATGAAAAATTGCTAAATTTGTATTATTATTTTTATTTACTTCTTTAGATTTTTTCATTCATTTGTTTGGGCCTAGAAGCCAAAATTGTAAATTAATACAGGTGAAGCAAAATTTGGGCCAAAGGGATTGAAAATATAGTTTAGGACAGGTTGTGGGTCAAAACCCAATATTTAGACTAAGACAGGTAATAATAGGCTGAAAGCCCAAATTAACTTAGGATAGGTTTATTGATTTGGGCCTAACGGTCTAAGTCTTTTAGTTTTCCCTTTCCCTTTTTACGTGCTAGTTGTTTAATGTTCTTAGGCCTATTTAAATTCCCTACTAAGTCATTAAAAAAATAATTTTGTATAAACCTCAAAATCTATTTTCTTAATCAATTTCTTTTCAAAATTCAACCTCTTATTTCAAAGTTAGTCTAGGAATCATTTTCAGATAGTCTGGATAACCACAAGTTAGCGGATACTTTTGGTGCCTTAACAACCTTTCAATAGTATTAATAGGAACCAATTACTCAGAACTGTCATTCTTAAATGATTTTTATCTTTTGGATCATTTAATTAATTTCAAAGGTTTTCTTGATTCTCCTAAATAAATTAAGTGATGACTCTATTCTCGAGTTTAAAAACTTTTTTGAAAGTATTTGAACTTGTGAAAAACACCAAAATTCATTTCTCCATAAAACACAGTCCATGAGGTTGAATCTCCTAACCTTTATAGGCTCTAAGGTTGATGAGGATCCTCAAGGATTTATTGATGAGATGGAGAAGATTGTTTGAGTGATGCATGTTACTAATGTAGAGGGTGTGGATTTTTCCGTATATCAATTAAAGGACATGACATATTAGTTGTATGAGGAGTGGGAGCAATTAAGGGGAGATAATACTGAGTAGGCCATGCGGGAGGAGTTCTTTGGTGCATTCTTTGATTTTTTCTTTCCTCAAGAGTTGAGGGCAGCTAAGGATGAAGAGTTTGTGATCTCAAGGTAGGATGAGTGTGAAAGAATATGCCTTAAAGTTACATTAGTTTTCTCGTTATGCTCCGAAGTTGGTGTCTATCATGAGGGCTAGGATGAAGAAGTTTACTTTGGGACTGTCTCGTGAGTTAGTTTTAGAGTGTAATGCCACTTGGTTGAATAATGATATAGATATCTCTAGACTTGTTGTTTATATGCAGTAGGTGAAAGATGGGAAAAAGAAATATGCAGAGATTGGAGAGAGGTAGACTAAGAAGTTTAGGTATTCAAAGCATGATAGAGGTTAGCAAGCTAGTGGAAGAGGTGGTAGATAGTGGAGCAAGAAGAAAAACTAGGGAAATTCTAGTTTATATTTGTCGCTAGTGCTTCTTGTCCTAAGCCTTTGGGTGATCACTATTTTTAGTCTAGCAGTGGTCCTAAGGCACAGAGTGTCCACTCCCCGGCTAGTGGTGCTCAATCAGCCCCAACCCCACCATACAGTCCTTGTCGATTCTGTGGTCAGCTTCATCGTGGTTATTGTTATAAGGGAAGGAACTTGTATTTTAAATATGGATAGCCTGGGTGATCACTATTTTTAGTCTAGCAGTGGTCCTAAGGCACAGAGTGTCCAATCCCCAGCTAGTGGTGTTCAATCAGCCCCACCATACCCTTCTTGTCAATTCTGTGGTCAGCTTCATCGTGGTTATTATGATAAGGGAAGGAACTTTTATTTTAAATATGGCCAACCTAGTTATATTCAGAGGAACTGGCCTTCAACTAAGGTGGCTAGTGGAGCTAATAAGGTTCCGGTCGCTACTTCTTAGGCTTCTGCACCAAAGGGTGCTACTTTCAGTACTAGTATTGGCCGAAATGGTCTCTATGCTCTTGCCACCTATCATGAATCTGAGGCATCTCCTCATGTTGTCACTAATACGTTAAATCTCTTCTCTTATAATGTGTATTATTTGCTTGATCTGGGGTCCACCATTTCTTATGTAACCCCATAAGTAGTTGTGCATTTTGGTTATTGTCCTAAAAGTATTTCTGACCTTTTTTTTGTGTCTACTCCGGTGGGTGACTCTATTGTCGCTAGAAATATCAATAGGGGTAATGTGGTGTCTATCTCTCATAAAGAAACTTTGGTGGATTTAGTAGAGCTTAATATAATAGACTTTAATGTAATCTTGGGGATGGATTGGCTTCATTAGTGTTACGCTTCTTTGGATTGTAGGACTCAAAAAGTTATTTATTAATTTTCTAATGAACCGATAATCGAATGGGAGGGAAGTTCCTTAATTCCTAAACGGAGGTTTATTTCTTATCATAGAGCCCTAAGTTTAATTTCCAAGGGGTGTCTATATCATTTGGTTTGAGTTAAAGATTCTAGTTCTGAGGTTCCCTCCTTGCAATATTTCCCTGTTGTCAATGAATTTCCTGACGTGTTTCTCGAGGGTCTTCCTGGTGTTCCTCCTAATGGGGAAATACATTTTAGGATTGATCTTCTACTGTATACCCATCCTATTGCTATTCTTCCGTATAGAATAGCTTCGGTTGAGTTGAAAGAACTAAAATAGCAGTTAAAAGATATTCTTAATAAGGTTTTCATCCGTGGATTAGATATGTGGGTTGGATGGTGTCGTTGACTCTTAGAGCTTATTCTTGAGTTACATTAACTATTTATCTTTATTCTCGGGTTGCTTACGTTTTGTTATTATTTGGATTACGTTCGTATTGGATGGGCTATGGGGATGGTCTCCGACCCATAGTGGGCTTGAGATACCCGTCACAGCTAGGCTTGTGTTGGGTTATGACAAGATTATTCTTGAGTTACATTATTTGGTTGTGACAAGAACCATTTAGCTATATTAACTCTGATTTTTATGGACATATATGGGTTTGATGGTGTCATTGACTCTTAGAGCTTATTCTTGAGTTACATTAACTATTTTATGTTTATACTCTGGTTGTTTCCACTTTGTTATTATTTGAATTATGTTTAGATTGGACAGGCTATGAGGGTGGTCTTCGACCCACGGTGGGCTTGAGATATCCATCATAGCTAGGCCTAGGTTCGGGTCGTGACAAGCTTGGTATCAGACCTAGGTTTAGGCTCATTGGGTGCCCACAAAGTCGTATCGAGTAGAGTCTCTTTTATGGGTATGTAGCGCGCCACACTTATAAGGGAGAGGCTCCAAGAATGTTTTCCTTTCTAGTATTCTATTTTTGGGCTATAGATTTTGATGTCTTGAATTTTCCCAACTCCAGTTTACTCTCACTTTCGATTATGCCTCCTCGAAGATCTGATGTTCGTAGAAACTCTGCCGGATCCTGTCCTACCTAAGGGCAATGAGGAGGGGAGTCGCCCATTTATGGAGTACAAACTAGGTTTAAGGTCCCTATTCCTAATTGTGCTGCTCCACCTGGGTTTCACCAATCCTTGTGACAATGAATTCCCTCTTAATGACTCATTAAATCTAATTACAAGTCATTAGAAGTAGTCATGGTCTGAGAATCGATATTTTAGATTTCTTTCTGTTATGGTAATGAGTCTACCTAATGACTTATTATCACTGATAATGAGTCGTAGGGTAAAGTTGTTATCCCTTGGATGAAATCTGGGGGTCATTGCTATTGTGACAATGAGTTCCATATAATGAATCATTATGGCTGGTAATAGGTCGTTACCTGAGTCCTTCTTACTGGTGAGTTAACAGACCCTTTGGAAAATTTTTCTTAAATTTTTCCATGATATCGATTAAGGCGAGACTTGTGGCATTAGAAAGCAAGTTTAATAGCCTATCTTTTTATGTGTCTAGAGCTTGAAAACATGGGGTATTACACTATGAGTGGGATAAATTAAAAAGGGGTCTATGATAATGTCCTAACCAACTATCCTACAACCTAGTAAGACTAACCGGCAAATTCTTGATAAAATGCATAAAGGGAACTAAGTATCTCACAAACACATGGTACAAGGTTATATTACCTACTACTATCTATCCAGTTCATTCACATGCTAATTTATAATTAGTTTATCCCTAATCCTAATGCCATAACAAGATTCACAATAGTCATACATATATTCACATCAACAGTTCACAAAATCTTTTTAGAGAGGTATTAATTTTCAGAAACACTTAAAGATAAATAGAGTGTGTCAACTGCACTTAGGTTCCTAATTTTTCTCCTAATTAAACACAAATAGAACATAACACGTATACGATAAAACACAAAACTACCTAAACATGCTGGTTCTACTATGATAGCACAACCGGCGGGAAAACAAACATGGCAAAAATATCCCTCGATTGTGGTATACCCTCACCCCCAACTAAGGACTATGCACGATCCCCAGTGCATAACTAAAATATAAAACAAGGGAATGAAGACATACCCTGGAAGCTTTAAGCGTTCGAATTAGAATCTCACCCGTCTGGGGTATGCGGTGGATACACCGAAGGTGGTGGTGGTAGTGAGGCACGACTAGTAGACGCACCCACTGCTATCTCAGTTTTTCTCATCTTATAAATATAATGGCATACCCTATCATCAATGGTTGCCCTTTTCAGGGACAAATCAAAGTCCATAGTGGGATCTTGTAACTCTACCTCCTAAACTCTCTTGCCCAAATGCTGAGACCATATTATCATCCGCAAATAGATCAAAAGTCATAGTTGAAGGTGGCGGCAAAGGATGTGTGAGTGATGGTATGAATGCAGAAATGAATGGAACCTCAAAGCCAATATAGCCAATAGAACTTGGCTCTCAACTAGTGATCGCACCTCGGCGCGCAATATAGCCATCTCCTCTCCAAAGCCAGATAAATTAGAAATCTAAACTTTCTGCAACTGTACAGTTATGCAGGCCTAAAAAATACCAATACAAACATGAATCTACTATCCCTTCTCTCATCCTTACCTCAAATCAGTCCTCAACAGTCTTATGTGTAGTTCGAACCCAAGGTTGGATTTATCCATTTAGTATAGCTAACTGACCCTTCATTTGAGTGAGGTAGGCTGACACCTCATCTTTTCTCTAAACCATGCATTGTAAAAACTCATATGGTACCCTAATAAAACTAATAATAGTAGGGTGAGGAGGCATATTAAATGTCCCATCTAGCTCAAAAATTGATGCTAGGGCTGGTGTCTCCCTCACCAGCAGTAGCAGTCTTGGGCTCAGCTCTGTCCTCTCCTATCTTAATATCTATAGTAACATCTGGCCCCTCAATAGGTTGTAATACCCCATAATATTCTAAGCTCGATTCAACTCTTAGTTGCATGCTTAAGGTGTCAAAGGCTTAAAAATTTCACTAAGTGTTGAGGACTTATCCATTTTCAAGACCCCTTAACTTTACGAATTTTAATTTTGGTCTTCCCGACCCAAAAATGTTGGTTTTTAAGTTGGTTCATGTTTAGAGAGGTTAAAAGTATGCCTCGAGAGTGTTTGCGACTTTTAGATGAGGTTTGGAACGTATTTGGATGGCTGAGATAGTGAAGTCTTATGATAGCCCCGCGATGTAAGGGTGGCTCCACAAGCGAGGGGGTTCATGGCACGGTGGTTGATTGACCTAAGCAAGAGTCGCGGTACGATGGCCGCTTGACCCAAGCAAGTGTCGCAGTGTGCCAAGGTTGTCCTGCGTAGCTTCTTATTCTAAGTGCCCAAGAGGAATTTGAGTCATTTCCCCTTAACCCAAGTTGTCCTTAACAGGATTTGGGACTTTCAAAAAGGCATTATTTTCTCTTTTCACTCTAAATTGCTCTCAAGAAACCCTCCTGTTTCCCTAAGAACAAACTCAAACTTTTCCCCCTAAGAAATCAATAGTTTAAGCTTCCAATCCCATAAATCTTCTAGAATTCAGTTATTAAGGTATGTGGGGTGTTCATCCATGGGTCCCTTTTCACCCATGGATTCCAAAAACCTCTTCTTTGGTTAAAATATGAGTTTTTCTTCATTATGAAGTTGCATGTGGTCAAGATGAGTTTAATTTATGTTTTTCCCTAGTAGTTTGACTCAATTCATGTCCTAGTATGGTTCCATAGAAAGTTAGGTTGTTTTGTGTTTTAAGTTTTGATTTCCCATGTTGTATTTAATTGATTGTGAATTTAGCCATGAAGTCATGTTGTTTTCTCATGTTTTAAGACATCCCCATATTTAAGTCCATGTTTTTCACTTAATTGACGGGTGTTTATGTTTTGGGTCTTTGAACCATGATCCCATACTAAAGTTTTAAGCTTTAATATTGTATTTTATGATCATTCAATGCTGGCGAGTTATGAACTCTTGATACCACATATTTAATTATATTTCATATCTTTCAAGAATTTATTTCATTTAAATAGGAATATTACAATTTACACAATTGTTATGATCATGATGAGCAATGTCAGTGTTATGTTCAGTTGAATTTAGTTCAGTATAGTACCAGTGTCAGTTCACTTGGGAGTAGGATTTAGTACCGAGCGAACCCAGGGATGGGGGTTCACCAGCTAGTAGAGGGTGTGACTTTTAGTAGTAGTCCCTGAGTTCCAGAACTATGTAGCCAACGTAGGTTTGAGATATTTTCCTACCTATTGAGGGTTGACACATATCTCATAAGAGCACCTACCAGTAGAGGGTGACTCCCTAATCCTTCGGGACATCAGCCTTGTGGATCCACATCATCAGCTCTGTGTTAGTACTCGTGGTACAGTATTGACACCCTTCCAACTAGGGTTACATGATGGACCCCTATTAGCTCAGTATAGGGTATGTCAGTTACATGACACCTCCCACAGTTTCAATCATTATCTCAATGTATTTCATCTCAGGTTTGCTTGACTAAGTGCACAATTTATCAGTTAATATTCAATTATATTAATTTTAATCTTTTAGATCACATATTATTTCAGTAGAATATATATACTTGGTCTTGAATTCTCATATATTACATGTTCATGCATTCATGCTTTGTTATCCCATGTATATAAGCCAGTCCTTATCTTATATACTAATACCTTCAAAGTATTGACCGAATACTTTTCTCTGCACTATGTTGACTTATAACATAGGTTCAGACACTCAGTTTTGCGACTGTTCTTAGATAACTCCGCATTACTCAGCAGCAGCAGTGGCAAGTCCTCATCCATTGAGGACATGATTTATTTATCCCAGTTATTTTGGTATTTACTTATTATCAGTCAGTCAGAGTTAGTTGGGGGGTTTTCCGATCAACTCTTCATGATGTTCAGAGGCTTTTAGAAAATTAGTTAGACAGTCAGTCATTTCTTTCAATATTATCAATTGCTTCAGATAGACAAATTTAGTCTTCAATATATTGTTAGATATTTAAAATATGTCATTGCTACGTATTTCAGTATTTTGATTTATAGTACCTTATTAGTGTATCTTTCACATGTGTGTTGTATTACTATTATATTCAATACTCATAGCAGGTACCAGTGCATGGGTTAGCTTGTGGTCACTTATGGCCGTAATCACCGTTGTTGCGACTAGGGGGTAGCCTCGGGTTGTGACAAAACTTAGTATCAGAGCCTAAGGTTTCAAAGTGTCCTAGGGAGTTTATAAGCCGCGTTGAGTAGAGTCTAGTGCATGAGTATGAAGCGCGCCACACTTATGGATGAGAGGCTATGTAACATTCCTAGGAAAGTTTCTATTCTTTCAGTGTTCATGTCATGCGAAAAAGTATGAGCTCAATGTAATTCCTCTTTCTAACGCATCCTTCACTCCATTAAAGATAATGCCTCCCAAAAGAAACAACGAAAAAAGAAATGGGGATCAGCCTACACCACCACTAATTCAGGAAGATTCCCTAAATGAACATACCTCCCACGCTGAATTTAGAGCCACTTTCACTAACCTAACCCATTCTTTAGCTGCTTAGAACAACCAATAGACTATTGCTCTAGCTAATCCAGTGGCAAATACAATTGCAGTTAGGATTCAGGATTTCACTCGGATGAATCTCCCTCTATTTTTAGGATCTAAGTTGAAGGAGGATCAAAAGGAATTCTTGGACATGGTGCAAAAAATAACAGATATCATGGGTGTCATCTCAAGTGAGAGTGTAGAGTTGGCTGCATATCAGTTGCAGGATATAGTTCACACCTGATTTAAGTAATGGAAGGAGGACCGAGGGGTTGATGTAGGGCCTATAGAGTGGAAGGAGTTTGCCACATCTTTCATGGATTGGTTCTTTCTCCTAGAGCTAAGGTAAGGTAACGTTCAGGAGTTTATTAACTTAAAATAGGGAAGTATGAGTATGAAGGAGCACTCTTTCAAGTTTACTTAGTTGGCGAGGTATGCTCCTACTATGGTGGTGGATAACAGGTCTAGAATAAGTAAGTTTGTATCTGGTATAGCTGATAGTATTGTTAAGGAGTGTAGGACTACCATGCTTATTAAGGAGATAGATCTATCTAGACTTATGGTTCATGCATAGTAGATTAAGGAAAAAAAATATAAGGAGAGGAAGAAAGAGAATAAGAGGGACAGAACGGGTAGTTTTAACTTTTCTCAGCCAAGGTAAGAGGGCAGTGACCATTCTTAGTTCCGTCAGAAATTTTAAGCGCCAGCTCCATCTTTAGCTAGTGCACCAGTGCCTAAGTTTAGGCAAGACAGTCAGGATAGAGCACCAGGCTCTAAGTCCTAGGGAAGTGTGAACAGTGGTTACACTAATCCAATTGGCGGAGATATGGTAGTAATCATCAGGGTAAATATAGGGCTGGTAGTGATATGTATTTTAGATATGGCAAGCCAGACCACATGGTCAAGGATTGCCCAGGGACTGGTCAGTAGGGTCAGCCCAATCGTCCTTTAGCTCTAGTCGGTCGCTGACCTAGCAAGGTGCCACTTCGAATACAACCAGTGGGAAGCACCAAAATAGATTGTATGCTCTACAGACTCGGCATGAGCAAGAAATTTCTCCTAATATGGTTACGGGTACGTTAAAAGTTTTCTATCTTTATGTTTATGTTTCATTAGACCCTGGAGCTTCACTTTCTTTTTTGACCCCTTAAATAGTCATTAATTTTGGTGTCAATCCTGAAATGTTCGCAGAGTTTTTGTCAGTGTCTACCCTAGTGGGTAAATTTATTATAGCTAGATAGGTATACATAAATTGCTCGGTCATAGTATCTCAAAAAATTACCTCAGTTGATCTTATGGAGTTAGAAATGACTGATTTTAATGTCATTCTCGGTACGGATTGGCTCAACTCATGCTATGCCTCAGTGGATTGCAGAAATAGAGTCATTCAATTTCAGTTTTCTAATAAACCAGTCATTGAATGAAGGGGTAGTACTTCAGTGCTTCGGGGTCAGATTATTTCCTATCTTAAAGCTAAAAAGATGATATCTAAGGGGTGTGTTTACCATCTTGTCCGAGTCAAAGACTTGAATTTTGACACTTCAAGTCTTGAGTCAGTTCCAATAGTAAATGAATTTCTAGATATATTCCTTGAAGGTCTTCCCGAAATCTCTCCCGAGAGGGAAATTGACTTCGGAATAGATCTTATTCCAGATAACCAGCCTATCTCTATTCCACCCTATAAAAAGGCTCCAACTAAGCTTAAAGAATTGAAGAAATAGTTAAAAAACCTCTTAGATAAGGGTTTTATTAGGCCTAGTATTTCACTATGGTGCGCTCCAGTCCTGTTCATACGTAAAAAAGATGGTTCTCTTCAAATGTGCATCGATTACCGTCAGTTGAATAAAGCCACAATCAAGAATAAGTATCCACTCCCCAGAATTCATGACTTATTCGACCAACTTCAGGGTGCCATTTATTTCTTTAAGATAGATCTCAGATTCGGCTATTATCAGCTCAGAGTTAGAGAATGTGACATCCCAAAGACAACTTTTAGAACTCGGTATGGTCACTTCAAATTCCTAGTTATGTCCTTTGGACTAACGAATACCTCTGTAGCTTTCATGGACTTGATGAACAGGGTGTTCAAACAGTACTTGGACATGTTCGTCATAGTCTTCATTGATGATATCCTTGTCTACTCCTGTAGTGAGAATGGTCATGCAGACCATCTAAAAATTATATTACAAACTCTTCAAGCTCATCAGTTTTTGCCAAATTTAGTAAGTGTGAATTTTAGATAAGATCAGTAGCTTTTCTTGGCCATATTATTTTTGGTGATGGCACCCGAGTTGACTCTCAAAAGACCCAAGCAGTGAGAAACTAGCCTAGACTCATCTCTCTATCATATATAAGAAGTTTCTTGGGTTTGGTTGGCTAATACAGATGGTTTTTTGAAGGGTTTTCTTCTATTGCATCCCCCATGTCTTGGTTGACTCAAAAGAAGGTTAAATTTCAGTGGTCAAATTCATTTGAAAAGAGTTTTCAGAAGTTGAAGACTCGACTCTCTTCCGTCCCAGTCTTGACTTTGCTAGATGGTTCAGATAGATTTGTAGTTTACTGTGATGCTTCTAGAGTTAGTCTTGGATGTGTTTTGATGTAGAGAGGCAAGATCATATCCTACGCCTCTAGATAGCTTAAACCCTATGAAAAAAACTATCCTACCCATGATCTTGAGTTGGCAGCCATTGTCTATGCCTTGAAAATTTGGAGAAATTATCTTTATGGGGTTTATGTTGATGTGTACACTGATCACAAGAGTTTGTAGTACATGTTCACGTATAAAGATCTGAATCTTCATCAGAAAAAGGTGGCTTGAGTTGTTGAAAGATTATGATATGAGTATGTTTTATCATCTGGGCAAAGCCAATGTAGTGGAAGATGTCCTTAGTAAGATGTCTATGGGTAGTGTTGCTCATGTTGAAGGAGACAAAAAGAAGTTAGTCAATGAGGTTCAACAGCTTGCTAGATTAGGTGTTCAGTTGGTTGATTTAGCTGAAGGTAGTATATAGGCTCGAAATGGTTTGGAATCTTTGTTAGTTGCCGAAGTAAAAAGAAAACACTGGGGATCCTAGTTTGGTTAAGTTGAAGGAGGCAGTTGTATATCAGAAAGTAGAGGTTTTCTTCCAAGGGGGAGATAGTGTGCTTCAATGTAAAGGCAAGTTATGTGTTCCATATGTTGATGGTTTGAGATAGCGAATACTTGCAAAAGCACATGATAAGCGATACTCTATCCATCCAGGAGCCACTAAGATATACTATGATTTGCTAGAAATCTATTGGTGGAATGGTATAAAGAAGGATATTACAGAGTTTGTTGCTATGTGTTCAAATTATCGGGAGGTTAAAGTTTAGCACCAAAGGCCTAGTGGTATATTGCAAGAGTTCAGCATCCGCACTTGGAAGTAGGAAGTGGTGAATATGTTTCATGATAGAGTTACCTCGTATGCATCATCAGCATGATTTGATATGGGTTATTATGGATAGGATGACCAAATCAGCTCATTTCTTACCATTTAATAGTTTATTCTCAGCTAGGATTATTCAAGTCTCTATCTTAGGGAGTTAGTGAGGTTGCATGGGATTCATTTGTCTATCATTTCAGATAAGGGTACTCACTTTATCTTTAACTTTTGCAAGGATTTTTAGTAGGGTTTTGGTATGTAAGTTTATCTCAGTACAACTTTTCATCCTCAAATAGATGGTCAAGCAGAGAGAACCATTTAGAATTTAGAGGACATATTGAGAGCATGTGTTAACGAATTTAAAGGTAGTTGGGATGACCACTTACCTTTGATTGAGTTTCCCTATTACAATAGTTAGCACTCCAGTATTCAGATGGCTCCATTTGAGGCTCTCTATGGAAGGAGATGTAGATCTCCCATTGGTTAGTTTGAAGCAGGTGAGGCTGCTTTGATAGGTCCAGAGTCAGTGTTTGAGATGATGTAGAAGATTTAGGTGATTTGAGAAAGACAGAAGATATCCCAAAGCCATCATAAATCCTATGCAGATGTGAGGAGAAGGGATCTTGAGTTTGAGATTGTGATATGGTCTATTTGAAGATTTTGCCTATGAAAGGGGTAAAAAGGTTTGGAAAAAAGGAAAACTTAGTCCCCATTATGTTGGCCCATATAGAATCTTGCACCATTTTGGGAAGGTAGCTTATGAGCTTAAGTTTCCTACAGACTTGGCATCACTACATCCGGTGTTCCATGTTTCCTTGTTAACGAAATACATCGGTAGTTCAACTGTTGTTGTTCCTTTAGAAAGTATGGATATTCAGGATAACCTTTCCTATGAAGAAGTCCCAGTTAAGATCCTTGATCATTAGAATTGTAGGCTAGGGAATAAATAGGTTCCCGTTGTTAAAGTTTTTTGGCAGAATCATTCCAGTGAGGGAGCTACTTTGGAAGCAAAAGCAGCTATGCGGACCAAATGCCCTCACCTTTTCTATGCAAACTCTGATTCATCTTGAGGTAATGATTCTCTTTAGATTGACACTTTTCCATCTCAGTTTTAGCTATGTAACCATTCTCATGTCATTGCATGCATTCACAAAATTAGTTCGGTTCATGTATCATGCTTCAGACTAAGTTATGCAATCATGTTCTAAGCCATGCATGTTCAGAATATGACCGTATTTGCTTTAGTATCCTCAGTCTAACCAGTCTCATTCGAGGATGAATATTCCCAAGGGGTAGATATTGTAATACCCCGTAATATTCTAAACTTGATTCAGCTCTTATTTTCATGCTTAAGGGGTCCAAGGTTTGAAAATTTCATTATGTGGTGAGGACTTAGACATTTTCAAGACCTCTGAACTTTACAAATTATTATTTTGGTCTCCCCAATCCTGAAATATTGGTTTTCGAGTTGGTTCATGTTTAGGAAGCTTAAAAGTATATCTCCAGAGAGTTTCGGGATTTTTGAATGAGGTTTGGGGCGTGTTTGGATGGCTGAAACAGGGAAGATTTGCGGTAGCCCAGCGGCACAAGGGAGGATCCACAAGCGAAAGGGTTCATGGTGCAGTGGCCGCTTGACCCAAGCAAGGGTTGTAGTGCGATGGCCGCTTGACCCTAGCAAGGGTCATAGTGCGATGGCCGCTTGACCCAAGCAAGGGTCGCGGCGCGCCAAGGGTGTCTCGCCCATCTTCTTAATGTAAGCGCCCAAAGGGCATTTGAGTCATTTTTCCTAAACCCAAGTCGTCTTTAACACAATTTGGGACTTCCAAAAGGGCATTATTTGCCCCTTTCATTCCAAATTGCTCTCAAGAAACCCCCATCTTTCCCTAAGAACAAGTTCAAGCTTTTTCCCCAAGAAATCAAGAGTTCAAGCTTCCAATCCAAGAAATCTTCAATAATTCAGTTATTAAGGTATGTAGAGTATTCATCCATGGGTCCCTTTTAACCTATGGAGCCCAAAAACCTCTTCTTTGGATAAAATATGAGTTTTACTTTCATTATGAAGTTGCATGTGTTCGAGATGCATTTAGTTCATGTTTTTCCCTAGTAGTTTGACTCAATTCATGTCCTAGTATGATTTCATGGAAAGTTAGGTTATTTTATGTTTTAAGTTTCGCTTTTCCATGTTGTATTCTATTGAATTTCATGTCATAATATCGAATTATGAATTTAGCCATGTAGTCATGTTGTTTTCTCATATTTTAAGACATCCCCATGTCCAAGTCTATACTTTTCACTTAATTGGTGGGTGTTTATGTTTTGGGTCTTTGAACCATGATCCCACACAAAAGTCTTAAGCTTTAATATTGTATTTTACGATCATTCAGTGCTGGCGGGTATGAACACCCGATATCATATGTTTACTTACATTTCAGTTAAATCAGGAATATTACCATTTACACAGTTATTATGATCACGACGATCAATGTCAATGTTATGTTCAATTGAATTTAATTCAGCGCAGTACTAATATCAGTTCAGTTAGGATTAGGATTTAGCACTGAGTGAACCCAGGAATGGAGGATCACCTGCCAGTAGTAGGTGTGACCTTTAGTAGTAGTCCATCAGTTCCAAAACTACATAGCCAACGTAGGTTTGAGATGTCTTCCTTCCAGTTGAGGGTTGCCACATATCTCATGATCGAACCTACCAGTAGAGGGTGACTTCCTAGTCCTTTGGGATATATCAACCTTGTGGATATACATCGTCAGCTATGTGTTAGCACCCATGGAACGGTGCTGATACTTTTCCAACTAGGGTTATAGGTTGGACTATGATTAGCTCAGATTGGGATATGTCGGTTACATGATACCTTCCGCAGTTTCAGTCATTATCTCAGTGTATTGCATCTTAGGTTTGCTTGACCAAGTGCACAGTTTGTCAGTTATTCAGCTATACAGATTTTAATTTCAAATCATAGATTATCTCAGTAGCATATATATTGCATTCCTAGATATTACATGTTCATGAATTCGTGCTCTGTTATTTCATGCATATCAGCCAATCCTTATCTCATATACTAGTACATTCAAAGTACTGACCACATACTTTTATTTACGCTATGTTGTCTTATAACATAGGTTGGGAAACTCAATTTTCTGATCATTCTTAGACAACTCAACGTTAGTCAGCAGCAGCAGTGGTGAGTCCTCATCCATTGAGGACTTGATTTATTTATCCCAGTTATTTCGGTATTTCCTTATGATTAGTCAGGTGGATTTAGTTGGGGTTTTTTCCCAACAACTCCTCATGATGTTTAAAGGCTTTCAGATAATCAGTTAGACAATCAGTCATTCTTTTGGTATTATTCATTGCTTCAGACAGACAAATTTAGATTTTAGTATTTCATCAAATATTTCAGACATGTCATTGCTATGTCTTTCAGTATTCAAATTTACATTACCTTATCAGTGTATCTTCTATATATGTGTTGTATTACTATTGTATTTAGTGCATGGGTTAGCTTGTGGTCACTTGTGGCCGTAAGCATCGTTGTGGCAACTAGAGGGTAGCCTCGGGTCATTACACAGGTTCAACTAAAATATACGATTGTAACGCCCTGAAAATGGGTCTCGAGACGTCACACAGTGCTTAGAACCACAAGTGATCCCAAGCTAACCCATGTACTGGCATACTATAAGAAATTGATTAAATATATATGAAATGACTGAGTTTACTGTGCGGAAACATAATAATGATGGAATTTGTGAAAATACAATACTAATACAATTGTACATTTTGAGAAAATCTGAAAAGAGGGACTGAAATTACGTGATTGACTCTAACTGACGTCTATGAAGCCTCTACTATACTGACTATAGATAGCTGGAATGCAAATCAAACTACCACTAATCAATACATATGTGTAAGAAAGTGCAGTACATAAATAACATCATACTAAAGTCTCCGAAGTAGAAGGACTCATTATCTACTGGCTGAAATCTGCGACTGTCTGATTCTGATTGCACATACTACAACTTGTACCTACATTATGAGACAATGTAGCACTATTTGTGGATCAACACTTTGAGGATGTACTTAGTATATGGGGGTGAATGCATAAGTAAAACATAATATCATTCATCATAATTTGTAAAACAATGCATACTAAATGTAAATGACTCACATAAGATGGAATATCTAAAAACTGAAATCTGAACTAATAAGAAGAAAATCATACTTTATAAATCTAGTGAGTCATAATATTTAGTTTTGAAAGGTGTACTTGTATTCCCTCTTTAAATCATATTATCTAAGGGTAGAAAGGACTCATTCTTAAATCTGAAATCTAAAAGCTGAAAATTGTAGTTAAATATCTTTCTGTAAAGCATAGTTTGAATAAACTGGTGAGCCTTTACACTTGTTTTTCTAAAACCTTTTCTTTCATTCTGTCTTAGGATTTAGGAACTTTGGGAGGTACTTCTAACCGACATAAATCATGTGAGCTGTCATGGAGCCCAACGTCTTACCCATGTTGGGGAAAGTTGTTCTACCATTGCCATCGGAATAGAACCTTAACTTAAGTGATCACTATCTTAGCCCACTATGGGCAAATCTTACACCTATGGTGGCATATAGTTTTGGGGCATAAGACCTTGGAATCATACCCAACTCGGTGCTAAATACTACTCCCATACATATCGCTCAAAATTTTTAGGAAATCTACCTTAAAATAGCACAAGCGTTTATAATGAAAACCAATTATCCTTTTTTTTTTTTTAAGTTTCAAACTATATGAACAATGTGGATTCCTTATCTTAGCTTAGGATCAAAAGATCAAAGCTTTACTGAAAATCTGTGAATAAATTGATCATACAATGCTTAAAGCATCATCTTTCTTGAAACATCAACATATAAACTTGGGCTTAGTAACCCATACATCAAACTCATGTCAAAACATCGTAATATTCATGGTTAATCATGAAAACAATGATAATTCATATCAAAATCTGTAAATTTCTGCAATAGGCATGAAAGTATGAAAATAGACATGCAATTCAACTCCTAAAACATTAGAAATCTCATAATCTTACAAATAGTACTAATGGGTATAAATCCTAATTTAAAATTCATGTATAGACATTCAAAATCATATAAATTTGAAGTAAAAATCTAGTTTCGGGCAAAAGAATGAAAGAGGATCCTTGTTCATAAACCCCAAATACCTTAATTTCTTAAATTGATGAAGAAGTTTGACTAGAATTCCTATTTGTGTTCTTGAAGAAGATAAATTGAATTGATGTTCTTAGGAATGTTCTTGAAAGCTTTTCTTGGAATTCTTGAACTTAAGAACTCAAATTCTTGTTTATCTTGAAGATATTGTAATGGAGTTTTGAATTTCTTGGATGGAGGAACCTTAATTTCTTAATTGTCTTGAAGAAAAATTTGATGAAGTTCTTGGTGTTCTTGAGGGGGCTAGTTTTTTCTTGGAGAGAAAAAGATGAATAAGAATAAGTGTAATGCTTTTGGGGGCTGAAATAAAGTGTTATGAGCGGATTTGGGTGAGGAAAAGTGACCAAAGTGCCCCCAGACCCTTTAGACACTGAATTGGTGTGTGAAACAGTTTCGTAACGAGCAGGCCAATGCGTCACATCGCTATCGTGTCGGCTTACTGCCTTATACAGAAAATGCCATAACTTTTTGCTCGGTCATCGAATTTAGGCAAAATTGGTATCGTTGGAAAGATAATTTGATTATCTATAATTTGGTAGGTCTTAATATACAAAATTCTATGTATATAAAAAAGTAATACACATTAAAAGTAGACCCTTACAGAATCAAATACCAAACTTTGGACGAATCAAAGGCTCAAAGGTCAACTTTGTTCTAAGTGATCCTTATAGACATTTTTCACCTCAAAAGTAAATCAAACATAAGGATAAAGATCATGAAACTCATATTTTCATGGGAATCATTTAGTGTAATGCCCTAAGTCTGTACTCGAACACTACACCGTGCTTACGACCCCAAAGTATCACAAGCTAACACATGACTGATATCTGCTGTAAGCACTGAAACATGATACTGTAATAAATGCGAAAAAATTGGTTGAAATTCCATAAGGGTCAAAATCTATAAATACTGATAAAGTGTATCAACTAAAATAATAATCTTAAAACTGAACACTGGATCTATCTATGTGCGGTCAAGAACCTAAGTGTTCGAACCTATCATATAATATATCATAGTGCAAAGAAAGAGTATGCATCAATACGTGGAATGTACTGGTATGCTAGATGGGGTAAGGTTGAATTCAAGGGTTCATATGCATAAACAATAATTGACTGCATGATATAGAGTAACTGAACGTGAGAGTACATAGATAACTGATACTACTGTAAATACTGAGTATGCGCTTCTATGCATATAAATAAATACTGTGACTAAGCTTATCTAAAGTTAAGTCCTGAGTTCTGATACTGAGTAACTGATATCTAAAGTTACTGATATTGGCTGACTATATTTGACAGTCCTGATTCTGTAGAACTGAATGGAGTTCTATTCTAAAGACTGAGACTGTGGGAGATAATTATCTAACAGACATGCCCCAAATAAGATAACTGAGTTGGGGTCCAATCTGTGACCCCAGTTGGAAGGGTGTCAGTACCGTGCCATGGGTAAAGACACTAAAGAGTTACCCTCATCTGATAGGTACTCTAATGAGAACGGTGGAACCCGCATCTGACAGGTTAAAACACCTCATCAACCCTCAACTGATAGGTTTAATGCTCAATCTATGCTGGCTACGTAGTTCTGAAACTCAAGGATTGCTTCTAAGGATCACACCCTCTTCTGGCAGGTGAGCCCCCATCCTTGGGTTCACTCGGTGCTGAATCCTACTCCCAACTGAAAGACACTGAACTGGACTGAACTGATACTGAGTTTATTGAATTTTCCTGTGTTCTGTAACTGACAGAGAGTACTACTGATTGTGAAAGGACTGAGACTATTCTGTAACTGACACTGGCTCTAGGCAAATAGCTTAATTGTTGGGTGTTAAATACCCCCAGGACTCGATAGCATACAAATTAAAGCATAGCATGATCTTGAGATACACAACAATGTACACTTGTCCATTCATTCATAAAGGCATTTCATCAAATACTTGTAGGACATAAGCTTGTACATGATTGGGGCCGCATAATGACATGTCAAGATTCCACTATCTACTTCACATAGGAATTTTAGCAAACACTTGGGGATCATGGAGTATTTCACATAATGATGGTCAACACATGTAGTTATGAATACATTCAATTTCAAATTCAAGGGTTAAGCATGCAACTCATATAATTCACCACATAACTATCTTAATTTCATGAAAACTTATAATTAAACATGAATTAGATCCCAATTACCATCATAATCATGAATACATTCAATTCCAAGCATGGAAATAATAAATCATAACATTTGAAGTTTTAAAAATGGATTCTTAGACTCTATGAGTGAAAGAGACCCATAGATAAACACCTAACATACCTTGGAAAGTTAATTCTTGAAGGTTCTTGAAGAAATTCTTCAGTTTTGATCTTGATTCTTAAAGTTATGATTTGTTTTCTTGAGAGAGAATGCCTTTGATTTGGGAAAAATTGAATGATAATGATATAACTAGGTCAATTTGGGATAATTTGCGTGTCAAAGGTTGACTTGGGTCATGGAAAAAACCCTAATTACCCTTGGGAATTATTTAAAATCATTACTGAAATTTTTTTGATTTGGGCACATAGTGCGACGTGTCACTATCGCGCCATGCCATTGGAAAATGACAACTGGAAATGTGGCTGGTGGTGCGATGCAGTGGAATCATGTTGCAATACTATATGGGACCTGGAAACTTGGCACGATGTGGTACAATAACGTTGCTTTACTGGAAATTGACAATTATGGATTGGGTCCTTAGTGCGATGTGCCAATATTGCGGAGCAACACTGGATTTTGACAATTGGGAAATTAGCTGGTCATGCAACACGCCGATACCGTGGTACCTCATTGGAAACTGACAATTGCCATTTTGACATACTCCGCGATGCGCTACTGGCCTAAATAATGGTGTTTAACGACTGAAACTTAAAATAGCCATAAATTCTTACCTGGTTATCGGATTTAGGCGAATTTTATATTGTTGGAATGCTAATTCAATTTCCTAAGCAATGGTAGGATCTAAACTGAAAAAATACTGAGTATTTCAAAAATTTTATATTGGATAACTCATGAACTGAGAGTTAAGTTAAGCTTGAGAAATACGGGGTATTACAATGTCTCCTCCTTGGGAACATTCATCCTCGAATGAGACTGATTAAGCTGAGACATTTATAGACTGAGTTTACACACTGAGCATGCATATCTGATGCATGACTACATGCCTGAGCTACTGACAAACTGAGCTTTTACATCGAACATGCATATCTAATACATAGAATATATGACTGAAGCTACTGATAAGCTGGGTTTTCATACTGAACATATATATCTGACGCATGAGTACACGAATAAACTAATTTATGAATGCACGACTGAATATGCAATGGTAATAGATACCAAGTTATAATTATAGCTGAACATGGAGCTGAGTAAAGCTAAAGAAGACTGTTACCTTAAGCTGGATCTGAGGTTGCGGAAAAAAGGTGAGGATACTTGGTCTGCATATCTGCTTCTGCTTCCCTAGTAGCTCTCTCGACGGATTGAGTCCACCAAAGGACTTTGACTAAGGGAACTTCTTTGTCCCTCAATCTGCGAATCTGACGATCGAGGATCTGGACTGGAACCTCTATAAAAGAGAGATCCTTCTGAATATCTACGCCTTCTAAGGGAACTATGACTGCTGGGTCACCAATGCATTTATTTAGCAAGGAGACGTGGAATACTAGGTGCACTAAAGCTAGATCTGAAGGTAACTCAAGCTCATAATCTACTTTTCTAAAATAATTGAGAATTTTGTATGGGCTGACATATCTGGGACTAAACTTTCCCTTCATGCCGAACCTCTTTACCTCCTTCATGGGAGAGATTTTCAAGAACAAAATATCACCAATCTTAAACTCGAGTTCCTTTCTCCGCACATCTGCATAAGATTTCTGTTGACTTTATGCAGCCCTAAGTCTTTCTCTAATTAACTGAACCTTTTCTAAGGCATCGAATACTAGGTTAGGACCTACTACTATAGCCTCACCTACCTCGAACCAAACAATTAGAGATCTACATCTTTTACCATAGAGAGCCTAAAATGGAGCTATCTGAATACTGGAATAATAGCTGTTGTTGTATGCAAACTCGATCAAAGACATGTGGTCTTCCCAACTATCCTTAAAATTAACAACGCATGCTTTTAGTATACTTCTAGAGTTTGAATGGTCCTTTCTGCTTGATGATAGGCGAAATTACGCGCCTATATCAATATATTTTGCCCATATTTTAGCCTAGTTTCGAGAACTAATTATCTATTTCGTACACTTTTAGTCCTTTTTCCTGTAAATGAGCTAACAAATGTGATTAGGAAAGTTTCAGGTATAAATGATGCAAAATACAGCAATTTATGGCTTACTTGACGCAAAAGAAAGCTCACAAACGAGATGGAAAGGAGCTGGACGCATAAAGGACTAAATCTGCTGCATGGAAAATCTGTCCCGGGCTAAAACAGCATTTCTGAAGACTTTGGGACTTACAGACACAAAGCTGGATTTTTGCCATAATACATTAACCTAGTGCAATTAGGTTATGTGTTTCATCATTCTATTTGGATTATAATTTTGTAACCTTACCCTAGTACAATTGGGTCAAGGATTTCATTAGTATATTAGGATTTGGTTATTTATTTTATTAGTTTAGTAGGAGTAGGATAGGAGTATTATAAATACCCTATCATGTTAGAGATTTTGAAAAGGGAGGAGACATTCTGACAATTCATTCATCTCCTTACAATTAAGACATCTTCCTACAACCCATTCTCAATTCTTCATTCTTCTACTCTTAAATTCCACAACAAGAGAATCGTTACTTGCTACGGAATCACTAAAACCACACGCCAAACACCTACTATTCACGCCATCCACCATGCAAAACGTGATATCCTTCGCATTCATGGGTAACTAAATCTCTTAGTTGGGGTTATGGAAGCCGAATGAGTTACTATCTATAGCTATGAGTTTGTGAGTTCAAGACAAGTATATTGCTTATATCATTATTCTCTTCATCTTAAATCTACATTCTTTGCGGTTCAAACACAAGAACACGCCATTCTAACATCTAACCTGTTCGAGAGAAAGGTTATTTGTCTAGAAAAGAAGACGCATAGACCAACGCCAGTCTAACATCTGACTTGTTCGAGAGAAAAGTTATTTGTCTGGAAAAGAGATAATGTCAAGGTAGTAGGACACCCTTTCCTATTAAAAAGCTAGTGCCGTACCTGGACTAACTTCTTGGAGAATTCGTACCGTTAGTCACGCTTTAAGCTCGAGAGAGTTAAAGTGAAATAGTCCTTGTTTAGGTCGAGAGACGCTTGGATTTACCATCGACTACAATTCTCTATAAGCAATTACATGTCAAGACTCTACACACTCATAGCCAATAGAGACGTATACCTCAGAAGGTGGACATAACCCCAACGCCTCAATTCTCATTGTTTACAACACACGTGACAATCTCTCTTTATTTTGCTATTTTCAGTTCTTACATTCTTGTTTTGGTTACATACTACAATCCCCCCTTTCCTACGAGACTTGCACTAAAAGTCTAGTAATTTCTCTTGCTTGTTGGCCAAGCTATTCTCTGTGGGATCGATACCCAACCCAGGTTGGGTTCTATATTTGCTAACGACCGCTTTACACTCCCACGAGAGCTGTAGATTGAGCGTTATCAAAAATTGGCGCCGTTGCCGGGGAATACGAGTGTCAATCAAGTTCGTGAAAATTACTAGACCCTTTGGTCAAAGATTCTCGTACTTTTACGTTTAGTTTTTGTTTTTGTTTATTGCAGGTTTTTCTTTTAGTGCATGCCCCATACTAGAAGTTCTGGTCAACCGTTATTACCAATCAATCCGGAACCACAACGAATCAGAAGAATGGAAGCACAAGCGGAAATCGACAGGATGGCTGCTCAACATGAGCAAGCAAGATTAGCTGCTCTTGCCGCTGCTCAAGTCCAACAACAAAACATTGATAATCCTGGACGAGCAACAAATCCTGACGATGAAGATTTAGGAGATGACGAGTTGATCAACCCAAGGCATGGCGCTGAAATGGCAACACCTACCAACAGACGAGGTCGACAAGCTCGGTACAGATATGATCGCCAACCTTTGCAACCAGTTTTCGACGATGATGATGATGATCTTGATGGTGCCGGAGCCACTGGAGCTATAATTCCACCACCATTAGCGCCCGGAGCCAAGTTCAACATCACTAGCACCATGATTCAGTTATTGCAACTCAAGGGATTATTTGGTGGACTAGCAGGCGATGATCCGAATATGCATCTCATCAACTTTATTTCTACATGCAAGTCTTTTGACAATCCTGGAGTTGGTCAGAATGCTATTCGATTACGTCTATTTCCATTGTCTCTGTCTGGGGAGGCAACATTATGGTTGAATGGGCTGACTCCTGATTCTATTACAAATTGGAGGCAATTGAGAGACGCTTTCCTAGAAAGATTCTTTCCGCCATCCAAGAGGGCTCAATTGAGAGATGAAATCAGCAACTTTCGTCAGCTTCCCTCTGAAGCTCTTCACGAAACATGGGAGAGGTTCAAGACAAAGCTAGCGAGATGCCCAAACCATCACATGACTAATGTTCACCTCATGGAGATCTTATATAGAGCCTTGAATTCAGTAACTAAACCAGTGGTGGACAACGCAGCTGGAGGTTCTTTTATGGACCTCACCTTTGGTCAAGCAAGCAACATGCTAGATCGTATGACGAAACAAAGTAGAGCTTGGCATACCAGGGATTCTGAGGTAGCAAGCCCCACTTTATCTATTGGCATGTCTGCAGATCAAAGAAGGAGAGAAGAAGAACGTGATCAAGATATGGCGCACATGAAAACCCAAATGGATCTTCTTACAAAGCATCTATTAGGGAAGACTGAAAAAGTGAAATCTATTGCGTCAAAAGGAAGAGACGAATCTGATTCAGAAGAGGAGGCCAACTACTTGAACAATCAGGGGGGTTTCCGTGGGAATGCCCAAGGAAACCAAGGTCGGAACTATTATGACAAATCTGGAGGTAAAGACCAAGGTAGTTGGAAGAAAAATAATGAAAACAGTGGTTTGTACGTTCCCCCTGGTAGACGTGATACCACCACATCTAATTCTATGGAAGACATGATGGCTAAGTTATTGAAAGGAGTGGAAGCGACGAATGCGGGAGTTAAGGAGGTGATTGACGATTTGGCCTCCATGAAGCAATTAGTTGATTCTCATTCCACTTCTATCAAGCAACTAGAGCAGCAATTCAGTCAACTTTCAGCAACACTCAACCAAAGAAAAGCCGGCACCTTGCCTAGCGATACGGTGCAAAATCCAAGGACTGATGGGTCATGCATGGCCATCACTACGAGGAGTGGTAAGGTGCTGGAAACTTCAGCAGAAGGCAAGCAAATAGTTGACAGAACAGCAGACACAACCGCCACACCTAGTGACGCCACTAGGGAAGACGCCGCAATATCCACTTCCAACGTCAAGGACGTGATGCCTAGTGACGTGCAGCCTGAAAAAAGTAATAAACGGAAGCAAGAGGAGAAGAAAGCCATGGAAAGAACACTTCCATACCCACCACCACCTTTTCCACAAAGACTGAAGAAGGCGGCCGATGACACTAAGTTCAGCAAGTTCATGACCATCTTGAAGCAGCTGACTATTAATGTCCCATTGGTAGAGGCACTTGAACAAATGCCTGGGTATGCGAAGTTTATGAAAGATCTTTTGACTAAGAAGAGGGCAGCAAGCTATGAGCTGAAAGAAGATGTGCATCATTGTAGTGCAATAGCTACCCGAGCCATAGTTCAGAAGAAGGCCGACCCCGGAGCTTTCACTATTCCTTGCACCGTCGGATCTTTGGACTTTGCTAAAGCATTATGTGACTTAGGAGCCAGCATCAACTTGATGCCATTATCAATCTACAAGAAGTTGGGGTTGGGAGATCCTACACCAACTAATATGAAGCTTGTTATGGCGGATAGGTCGGTAAAACGACCGGTTGGTATTCTATGCGATGTCTTGGTGAAGGTATCTTCATTCATATTTCCAGCAGACTTTGTCATCTTGGATTGCGAAGCAGATTCAGAGGTTCCCATAATCTTGGGACGCCCTTTCCTTGCTACGGGAAGTGTGCTCATAGATTTGAGAGCTAATGAACTTTCATTCCGAATAAATGATGAAGTGGTGCGCTTTGATGTTTGCAAATCAATGAAGCAACCCAAAGATCTAAGTGTATTTTCTGTGACTGATGTTGTCGTTGATGACGAGGATGAGTTACTTGCCGAAGAACAAATTCTTGATGATCCTTTGGAGGTTTTGCTCATGGAAGAAGATGATGATGATGCTGAAATTTCTGAAGATGATATTTGTGCTCTATCGGGATTAGGAGCATATCGCTATCCTCCTAAGAAGCTGGATCTTGATCTCAAGAATCGACCCACACCACCAGCTAAGCCATCTATTGAAGAACCACCCACATTAGAATTAAAGGAGCTGCCAAGCCATTTGAAGTATGCATTCTTAGGAAGCGGAAACACTCTTCCAGTCATAGTGGCAGCCGATTTAGGTGAGCAACAAGTTGCAGCTCTTATTGCAATTTTACGCAAGTATATTAGAGCTATTGGATGGACCATTGCGGATATCCTTGGTATTCCACCTGGAATTTGCACTCATAAAATTCAGCTCCAAGAAAAGTGCACACCCACCATCGAACACCAAAGACGTCTAAACCCACCAATGCAAGAGGTGGTGAAGAAGGAGATTATCAAGTGGTTAGACGCAGGAGTTGTGTATCCTATTTCTGATAGTACATGGGTAAGCCCAGTACAATGTGTTCCCAAGAAAGGAGGTATGACGGTGGTTGCGAATGCAAAGAATGAGCTTATTCCACTCAGGCCCGTCACTGGATGGAGAGTATGCATGGACTACCGCAAGCTGAATTCTTGGACTCTCAAGGATCACTTCCCCATGCCATTTATGGACCAAATGCTAGATCGATTAGCGGGAAAAGGATGGTTTTGCTTTCTTGATGGTTATTCAGGTTATAATCAGATTTTTATTGCACCACTGCTTGACCATCTGTCTAAGGGTAGAAGACTATACTGAGGTAAACTCAGGTACCAAGACCCTTTTGGAATGCTTTCCAGAAATAAGAGGTGAACTAGGAACCTCTCTATCTGAGATAATGGACATTGAGACTCCGTGTAACTTGATCAACTCTCTGATATAGAGTTTGGTGTAGTCCTCGGCTGAATAGAAAGTATGAAATAGCAAGAAATAAGCTGATTTGGTTATCTTGTCTATGATAACCCAAATGGAATCATGCTGATGATGAGTACGAGGCAAACCCATTACAAAGTCCATGTTCACTTCGTCCCATTTCCATATGGGAATACTGAACTCTTGCATGGACCCATTAGGCTTCTGGTGTTCAATCTAAACCTGCTGACACGTAGAGCACTTAGCTATAAACTCTGCAATATCCCTTTTCATCCCACTCCACCAATAGATCTCCTGCATATTGCGGTACATCTTAGTGGCCCCTGGATGAATAGAGTAACGCACACCATGTACGTCTATAAGAATTTGTTGCCTCAGGTCATCTACACCTGACACACATAGCCGACCCTAGCAACGCAAAACACCATCTCCCCCTTGGGAGAAAATCTCTATTTTTTTATCTCTGATCGACTCTTTCAACTTAACTAAATTGGGATCTCTATCCTTCTTTTCCTTTACTTCGGAAACTAGAGATGATTCTAAATTGTTCTGCACCCATACACTACCTTCTACTGAATTGACTAAGTGAATACCAAGTTGGGCAAGCTGATGAACTTCCTAAACTAACTTCTTCTTATCATTCTTAACATGAGTAACACTACCCATAGATAGTCTACTGAGAGCATCAGCCACTACATTGGCCTTGCCCGGATGATAAAGAACACTCATGTCATAATCTTTCGATAACTTTAACCACCTTTTCTGATGCAAATTCAAATATTACGGAGAAAAGACATACTACAAGCTCTTGTGATCTGTGAACATATCTACATGCACCCTATACAAATAGTGCCTCCAAATCTGTAAGGCAAACACTACAGTTATTAACTTAAGATCATGAATTGGATAATTCTTCTCATGGGGCTTAAGCTGTCTGGAGGCATAGGCTATAACCTTACCTCTCTGCCTAAGGACTGTAACTCCTCGAGTCTGTACCCCAGACATTACACGGTGCCCATAATCCCAAAGGACAATAAGCTAACCCATGACTGGTAACTACTGCAATAATTGAATAATAATACTATAAATATGCAGAAAATAGGCGAAAACTAGACGTAAGGTTTAATACTATAAATAAAACTAAATACGGTATAACAATACCAAAACTAAAATATCTATCAGAAATACTTGAGTCTGAAAAGCCTCTAAACTGTCTGAACTGTGGAGTTGATGGAACAAGACCCTAAAAAACTTTGAATACTGAAAAAGAACAAAAATATTGATATAAATATTTATGTCCTCGAAGAATGAGGACTCACCACTGACTCTATTTGTTGATAATCTGATTTACTAAAGGTGCTCGGGAGCTTGTCCGTCTGAACCTTTGATATAAGACATCATAGTGCAAATGAAAGGCATACATCAATACTTGAATATACTAGTATGCTTAGTGAGGTAGGCTAAAATGCATGTGTTCATATGCATGAACAATACTAACTGAATATCATAAATATGACTGAATGAGAGAACATGTATGAATACATATACTGTAATTGAAATCATGATAACACTGGATATTGAGTTTTGAATACTGATTAATAGATACTTGAGTTTATTAATACTGTATTACTGATAACTGAATGGCTGTATCTGACAGTCCTAAATCTGTGGAACTTTACTAAGTTTCGAACTGAGCTGAGTGAGTATATCTGAAAGTCCTGAATTTGTAGAAATGAATTGAGTTCTATACTATGACTGAATCTGAAATTGAGATTGAGGGAAGTAATTATTTAACCGACATGCCCCTCCTCTAACTGATTTGGGGTCCAACCTGTAACCTCAGTTAGAAGGGTGTTAATACCGTGCCACGGGTAAGGACAAGTGCTAAGTTACCCTCATCTGGTAGGTGCTCTGAACGAGAATGGTGGTACCCTCAACTGGCAGGTAATTCACCTCATCAACACTCAACTGGCAGGTTGATGTCTCAACCTACGCTGGCTATGTAGTTCTGGAACACAAGGAATGCTTCTAGGATTACACCCTCTACTGGCAGGTGAGTCCCCATTCTTGGGTTCACTCGGTGCTGAATCCTACTCCCAACTGAATAGAAACTGGACTGAATTCTAAACTGTACTAGACTGGACTGAATTGTTACTGATCGTACTGTATAACTGAACTTAATTGAACTAGACTTATTCTGAGTTCACTGAGTTTTCCTAAGTTCTATAACTGACTGAATTCTATTGATCGTGACATGACTGATACTACTCTGTGACTGACCATGGCTCTATACAAGCAGCTAAATTATTGGGTATTAAATACCCCCAGGACTCGATAGCATAAATTTACAAGACATGGCATAATCTTGAGACATGATAACTAACTACTTAGTCATCATTCATTCTTTTGGGCATTTAAGCAAACACTTGCATGGCATGAACTTGTATACATGCTAACATGATATAATTTTACTATTCAACTCACATGGACAATTCATCAAACACTTGTGGGGCATAATATATGCATATAATACTAAAACAACGTGTAGGCATCGTGATTCAATTCTAATTTCACAATTCCAAGGGTTTCAACATGAATTCACATAATAAAGCACACAGATCAATTAACTCTACATGAATATTGTAAAAAAATCATGAAATAGAAATCCAATTAAGTAATAATCATGAATATATTTAAAATCAAATCATGAAAATCATGAAATCACTCTACATGAACTTTAAAAAAGTTTCTTGGACTTAAGGGTAGAAGGGACCCTTGAATGAACACTTCACATACCTTAGATGGTGAATTGTTAAAATTAACGGTGAAATCTTGAGCCTTGAATTTGAAATGTAAACTCCCAGGTTTTTTGTTCTTGAGCAAGTTGTGAAAGAATGAATATATTTTGCTAAAAGAGGAATAAATTTCGTGTTATGGGGGCTGGAGGATGTGGAAAAAGACTTAATTAACCCTGAGGATGCAATTTTTTAGTGACTGTAACCTGAACCATCAACGCTCAGACTGACGCGCTGCGTCATTGGCATCGACGCGATGGCCAACACATTGAGTTGAGTCCATATCGATTCACTGAAAATTGCACTGTGCTGAGGGAAAAGTTATCTGTCAATATGATGGATGATGTAACGCGTCGAGATTGCATTGACTCGCTATTTTGGTCACTCAAATATGGTCTAAATGAAGTTCAAAAAATTTGAAACTTGTTCGGAAACATTTATTGATATTCCTGATCATGAATTAACTCAAATATCAACATTTAATGGACATAAAGACCACAAAATAAGATTGCCAAATTTTGAAGGCTAAAATAACACTAAGTTTGAAAACTTAGCTAGAATTTTCTAAGTCTGAAACCCTGTTCAACAAGCTTAAAGAACTGAATTAAGCTAAGAATTTTGTGGGGTCTTACAATATCTCCCCTTTGGGAACATTCGTCCTCAAATGAGACTGACTAAGCTAAGAATACTGGTAGACTGAAATTACTTACTGGACATGAACATCTGAAACATGATTATATGACTAACATATCTGTCATACTAAATTTCATACTGAACATACATATCTGATGCATGAGTACATGACTGAGTTCATTCATGAATACATGACTCGGATTACTAATAAGATGAGTTTCTCATACTGAACATACATATCTGATGCATGAATACATGATTGAACTGACTCATGAACATATGACTGAATATGCAATGGTAACTGATACCAAGTTTGTAATGGAAAATCTGAGCATGAAACTGAATAAGGCTAAGGAAAAAATTACCTTGAGCTGAATCTGAGTTTACGAAGAAGAGGTGAGGATACTTGGCCCGCATATCTACTTTTGTTTCCCAAGTAGCTCCCTCAACGGACTGATTTCACCAAAGGACCTTGACTAAAGGGACTTCTTTGTTCCTCAATCTGCGAATCTGATAATCAAGGATTTTGACTAGAAAGCCCTCTATGCGGACCACGGCTAATGAGTCACCTATGCATTTCTTTAGCAAAGAGACATAAAACACTGGATGGACTGAAGATAGATCTGAAGGCAACTCAAGCTCGTAAGCTACCTTTTCGAAACGACTTAGAATTTGGTAAGGATAGACATATCGGGGGCTGAGCTTCCCCTTTTTGCCAAACCGCTTCACTCCTTTCATAGGAGAGATTTTTAAGTATACAAAATCATCAATCTCAAACTCGAGATCTTTTTTGCATACATCTGCATATGATTTTTGTCGGCTCTGAGCTGTCTTAAGCCTTTCCCTGATCAACTGGAATTTCTCTAAGGTATCAAATACCAAGTCAGGCCCTACCACTGCAGCTTCACCCGCTTCAAACCAACTAATAGGAAATCTACACCTCCTAACATAAAGTGCCTCCAATGGAACCATCTGAATAATGGAATGATAGTTGTTGTTATATGCGAATTTAATCAAAGGCAAGTGGTCATCCTAACTACCTTTAAAGTCTATCACACATGCTGCACATATTCTAAAGTATGGATGGTCCTCTCTGCTTGACCATCTGTCTGAGGATGAAAGGTTGTAATGAGGTAAACTCGGGTACCAAGACCCTTTTAGAATGCCTTCTAAAAATGAGAGGTGAACTGAGTACCTCAATCTAAAATGATGGACAATGAAACACCGTGAAATCTGACAAACTCCCTGATATAGAGTTTGACATAATCCTCGGCTGAATAAGAGGTATGGACTAGTAGAAAATAAGCTGATTTGGTCATTCTATCTATAATGACTCAAACTGAATCATACTGATGATGAATACGAGGCAAACCCGTCACAAAGTCCATGTTTACTTCTTCTCATTTCTAGGTGGGAATATTGAACTCCTGCATAGACCCACTAGGCTTCTGATGCTTAATCTTAACCTGCTGAAATGTTAAGTATTTAGTCACAATATCTCTCTCTATCCCACTCCACCAGTAGATCTCCCACAAATCACGGTACATTTTAGTGGCCCTTGGATGAGTAAAGTAGCGCGCACCATGCGCTTCTACAAGAATTTGCTGCCTTAAGTCATTTACGCCTGGCACACATAGCCGACCCTTTCAACGCAGCACACCATCTCTCCCTTGGAAGAAAACCTCTACTTTTTGATCTCTAACTAATTCCTTCAACTTGACTAGAATGGGATCCCTATTCTACTTTTCCTTTACCTCAGAAACCAGGGATGATTCTGAACTACTCTGTACCCATATGATTTCTTCTGCTGAATCGACTAAGCGAACAACTAGTCGGGCAAGCTGATGAACTTCCTGTACTAACTTCTTCTTACCATCCTCCACAAGAACAACACTATCCATAGACATCCTACTGAGAACATCAGCCACTACATTGGCTTTACCCGAATGATACAGGACGCTCATGTCATAGTTTTTCAACAACTCCAACCACCTTTTCTGATGCAAACTCAAATCTTTCTAACAGAACACATACTGCAAGCTTTTGTGATCTGTGAACACATCAACATTCACCCCATACAAATAGTTCCTCCAAATCTTTAAGGCAAATACTACTACTGCCAACTCAAGATCATGAGTAGGATAATTCTTCTCATCAAGTTTATACTGTTTAGAGGCATAGGCTATAACCTTACCTCTCTGTATCAAAACATACCCCAAACCAACTCTGGAGGAATCACAATACATAAAAAAGTTGTATGAACCATCTGGTAGGGTCAAAACTAAAGTTGTAATGAGTCGAGTCTTCAACTCCTGAAAACTCATCTCACAAAAATCTGACCACTAAAATTTAACCTTCTTCTAAGTCAATCTGGACATGGGGGATGTAATAGACAAAAATCCCTCGACAAATCATCGGTAATAGCCAGCCAAACCCAAGAAACTCTTGATATCTGATGGACAGATAGGTCTAGGCCAGTTTCTCACTGCTTTGGTTTTTTGGGGATAAACTCTAATGCCATCATCGGAAATGATATGTCCAAGGAATGCTACTAACCTTGGCCAAAATTTTCACTTACTGAATTTGGCGAATAGTTGATGGTTTTTAAGGGTCTGTAATACAATTCTGAGATGGTCTGTATGATCATGTTCACTGCTGGAGTAGACAAGAATGTCATTTATAAAGACTATGACAAACATGTCCAAGTACTGCATAAACACAACGTTCACCAAGTCCATGAAGGCTACTGGGGCATTTGTAAGATTAAAGGACATAACTAAGAATTTGAAGTGACCATACCGAGTTCTCAAAGCTATTTTCGGGATATCACATTCTCTGACTCTAAGCTAATGATAGCCTGATTTAAGGACTATCTTATAAAAGTAACTAGCACCCTGAAGTTGGTTAAAAAAGTCATTGATTCTGGGAAGTGGATACTTGTTTTTTATCGTGACTTTATTTAACTGACGATAGTCAATGCATATTCTAAGAGAACCGTTTTTCTTACTCATGAATAAAACTGGTGACCCCGCAGGGACACACTGGGTCTGATGAATCCCTTATCTAGGAGATCCTTCAACTGTTCTTTAAATTCTCTGAGTTCTATTGGTGCCATTCTATATGTCGAAATAGATATGGCTGAGTATCTAGAAGAAGATCGATTCCGAAATCAATTTCCCTTTCGGGAGGAACTCCGAGAAGATCTTCAGGAAACACATCTGGGAATTCACATACGACCGACACTGATTCAAGAGTACGGGTTTTTGAACTAGAGTCCTGGACTCAAACGAGATGGTAGACACATCCCTTATATATTATTTTTCTCATGCGAAGGTAAGAAACAAGCTGAACCCTAAGTGTTAGAGTACTACCCCTCTACTCTAGGACAGGCTCATTCAAAAATTGAAATTGGACAATTTTATTTCTACAGTTGAGTGAGTCATAGGAGGAATGAAGCCAACTATGCCAACAATTACATCAAAATTAGTCATCTCTAATTCGACTAAGTCTTCTAAAGTGACTTTCTGATATATCATAATTTGACAGTTCCTGTGTACCCATCGGGCTATGATATATTTACCCACTGGGGTAGAGACTGAGAAATGCTTTTCTAGGATTTCGAGACTGACTTTGAAATCAATTGCTATATAGGGAGTAACAAAGGACAACGAAGCTCCTGGATCTAGCAAAGCATAAACATGTAAATGATAGACTTGTAACGTACTAGTGAATACATCAGGAGAACTCTTTTGATCCTATCAGAACTGAAGAGCATAGAGTCTATTTGGGTGTTGCCTACTGGTGGCATTGAAAGTGGCACCCTACTGATTTGGGTGATCGGACTAAGCTGGGGGACAGTTATACTAACCCTAGAACCTGACTGGGGATAATCTATAACTCTGTGGCCTGGTTTGCCACACCCAAAACACATACCGCTGCCTGGTTTACAGATACTCTGGTGGTTTCTGCCATACTTCTAACGAAGAAGATTGGTTCAGGCACAGCTAACACTACCCTAGGGTTTAGGGCCTAGTGCCCTATCCCTATTGCCATCTATGAATTTTTGTATAGAAGTGTTGGTTGAGGATAGAGTAGGAACTGAGGATTTCGGGTGGAACTAAGAATAATTCCCACCCTCTGACTTAGGCTTTGAGAAGCTGAAACTACCTATTTTTGCTCTCTTGTTCTCCCTCTTCTTTTCTTTATTCTTGGCTTTCTCTATTTATAGGGCATGGACCATGAGCCTAGATATGTCCATCTCTTTAATTAGTATTCAGGTCCTACACTTTTTGACCATGCTGCTAGACACCCCTAACACAAAATTACTCATTTGGGACCTGCTATCTGCCACCACATGAGGAGCATATCTATCTAATTGAGTAAACTTGAGATAATACTCTTTCACTGTCATATTTCCCTACTGTAGATTGATAAATTCCAAAACCTTCGTTTCCTTCAACTCCATTGGGAAGAACCTATCCAGAAAAGAAGTGGCAAACTCCTCCCACTCTATGGGCCCTATTTCTACGGCCTTTTCTGCTTTCCACTATTTAAACCATGAGTGAGCCACATCCTACAACTGATATGTGGATAACTTCACACTCTCAACAGTATTCACCATCATAATATCAATAACCTTCTGCACTTGATCAAGGTATTCATGTGGATCCTCATTTGACTTTGACTCAAAAAAAATGAAGGGTTCATTCGGATAAAGTCCTGAATCCTGGCTGCAGCAGTATTAGCCACTGGGTTGGTTGAAAAAACAACTGGGCGTTTATTCTGGGCTACCAAAAAATGAGCTAGGGTGGTGAATGCTTCTCTAAACTCAGCATGGGAGACGTGTTCATCCAGAGGATCTGGCTGGATAGGCTGGGGTTCTGGCTGGTGTTCTATTTCTCTTCCCTTAGTCCTCTTTGGAGGCATATTCTAAAAATGGAAGAGAAAGGATTAGATTAAGAGTTTAACTGGAGCTCATGCTCACTCGCACGACATGAATATTGAAAGAAGGAAAACTTTTCATAAAACATCTCGCAGTCTCCTGTCCATAAGTATGGCGCGCTATACACTCATGTACAAGACTCTACTAGATATGGATTTCAGACTTTCTAGGACTCTGTTGAACCTTAGGCTTTGATACCAAGTTTGTAATGCCCCGAGTTTGTACCCCGAACGCTACACGATGCTCATAATCCCAAAGGACCACAAGCTAACTCGTGACTAGTACCTACTATAATAACTAAATAATAATACTATAAATATGCGAAAAGTAGGCAAAAACAGGCCATAAGGTTCAATACTATAAATAAAATTAAATACAGTATAACAATATCAAAACAAAAATAGCTGTCAGAAAATACTCTAGTCTTAAAAGCCTCTAAACTGTCTGAACCGTGGAGTTGATAGGACAGTCCCCAACTGATCCCTACTACTAAAAAAGAATAGAAATACTGACATATATAATCATATCCTCAACCTATGAGGACTCACCACTGACTCTGTCTGCTAATAATCTCATCTGCTATGGGTGTTCGGGAGCCCATGCGCCTGAACCTATGAAATAAGACATCATAGCACAAAATAAAGGTATTCATTAGTACTTTAAATATACTGGTATGCTCAGTGAGGTAGAATAGAATTCATGGGTTCGTATGCATGAACAATACTAACTGAATATCGTGAATATGACTGAATGAGAGTACATACATTAATAAATATACTACAAGTGAAATCATGATAACACTGGATACTGAGTTTTGAATACTAATTAATGGATACTTAAGTTTATTGTTACTATATTACTGATAACTGAATGACTATATCTGACAGTCTTAAATCTGTGGAACTGTACTAAGTTCTGAACTGAGCTGAGTAACTGTATCTGACAGTCCTGAATCTGTAGGGCTGAACTGCGTTCTATACTGTGACTGAATCTGAAACAGAGACTATAGAAAGTAATCATCTAACCGACATGTCCCTCCTCTAACTGATTTAGGATCCAACCTATAACCCTAGTTGGAAGGGTGTCAATATCGTGTCATGGGTAAGGACAAGTGTTGAGTCACCCTGATCTGATAGGTGCTCTAAACGAGAATGGTGGTACCCTCAACTGGCAGGTAGATCACCTCATCAACCCTCAACTGGCAGGTTGATGTCTCAACCTACGTTGGCTACATAGTTTTGGAACGCAAGGACTGCTTCTAAGGATTACACCCTCTACTGCTGGTGAATCCCCATCCTTGGGTTCACTCGGTGCTGAATCCTACTCCCAACTAAATAGACACTAGACTGAATTCTAAACTGTACTAGGTTGGAATGAACTGTTACTGATCGTACTGTATAACTGACTTGAACTAATTTTACTGAACTGAACTGGACTGATTCTGAGTTCACTGAGTTTTCTTAAGTTCTACAACTGACTGAATTCTATTGCTCGTGACATGACTGATACTACTCTATGACTGACCATGGCTCTATACAAGCCGCTAAATTGTCAGGTATTAAATACCCCCGGGACTCGATAGCATAAATTTAAAAGACATGACATAATCTTGAGATATGATAGCTAATTACTTAGTCATCATTCATTCTTTTGGGCATTTAAGCAAACACTTGTATGACATGCACTTGTATACATGCTAACATGATATAATTTCACTATTTAACTCACATGGACAATTCATCAAACACTTGTGGGGCATAATATATGCACATAATACTAAAACAACATGTAGGCATCGTGATTCAATTCTAATTTCACAATTCCAAGGGTTTACACATGAATTCACATAATAAAGCACACATATAAATTAAATCTACATGAATCTTATAATAAATCATGTAATAAAAACTCAATTAAGTAATAATCAAGAAGACACTTTAATTCAAATCATGAAAATCATGAAATCACTATACATGAACTTTAAAAGAGTTTCTTGGACTCTAAGGGTGGAAGGAACCCTTGGATGAACACTTCACATACCTTAGTTGGTGAATTCTTGAAAATTAATGGTGAAATCTTGAGCCTTGAATTTGAAATTTAAACTCCTAGGGTTTTTGTTCTTGAGCAATTTGTGAAAGAATGAATATATTTTGCTAAAAGAGGGCTAAATTTTGTGTTATAGGGGTTGAAGGACGTGGGAAAAAGACTTAATTAACTCTGAGGATGTGGATTTTTAATGACTATAAATTAAACCATCAACACACTGATCGACGTGTCGCATCGTTGGTATTGACGTACCACGTCGTTGGCATTGACGTGCCACATCGTTGGCATTGACGTGCAGCGTCAAGTTCATCTCGGTTCACTAGAAATTGCACTGAGTTAAGGGAAAAGTTATCTGTCAAAGCGATAGACAATGTGACGTGTCGAGATCGTGCCTACTCACTATTTTGGTCACTCGAACATGGTCTAAATGAAGTCCAAAAAATCTAAAACCTATTCGGGAATACTTATTGACATTCCTGATCATGAATTAACTCAAATATCCATATTTAATGGATGTAAGGGTCACGAAATAAGATTTCCAACTTTTGAAGGCTAAAATAACACTAAGTTTGATTACTTAGCTAGAATTTTCTAAGTTTGGGACCCCCTTCAACGAGATTAAAGGACTGAATTAGCTAAGAATTTTATGGGGTCTTACAAGGACATAACCCAAAACTACTCTGTATGCATCATAATACACAACAAACCCATCTGAACCATCTGGTAGAGTCAAAACTAGGGATGAGGTGAGTCGAGTTGAGTCTTCAACTCCTGAAAACTCTTCTCGTAGGAATCTGACCACTGAAACTAGACTTTCTTCTGAGTCAATCTAGATATGAGGAATGCAATAGACAAGAACCCTTTAACAAATCGATGATAATAACCAGCTAAACCCAAGAAACTCCTGACATCTGATGGAGAGATGGGTCTAGACTAGTTTCTTACCACTTCAGTCTTTTGAGGATCAATTCTAATACCATCACCAGAAATAATATGACCAAGGAACGCTACTAACCTTAGCTAAAATTTGCATTTACTAAATTTGGCGAATAACTGATGAGTTCGAGAGTCTAAAGTATGATTTTGAGGTGATTTGCGTGATCATTCTTGCTATGTGTATAGAAAAAAATATCATTGATCAAGACTATAATGAACATATCCAAGTACTGCTTGAACACATGATTTATTAAGTCAATGAAAGTTGTTGGGGCATTAGTAACATCAAAGGACATGACTAGAAATTTGAAGTGACCATATCAAGTTCTGAAAGCTATTTTTAGAATGTCACATTCTCTGACTCTAAGTTGATGATAGCCTGATCTGAGGTCTATCTTAGAAAATTAACTAGCACCCTAAAGTTGGTTGAACAAGTCATCAATTCTGGAAAGCGGGGACTTATTATTGACTGTGACTTTGTTCAACTGATGATAGGCTATACATATTCTAAGAGAACTATCTTTTTTACGTATGAATAAAACTGGTGCACCATAAGAGAAAATATTAGGTCTGATGAATCCCTTATCTAGGAGATCCTTCAACTATTCTTTTAACTCGCTGAGTTCTGCTGGTGCCATTCTGTAGTCAGAATAGATATAGGTTGAGTATCTGGGAAAAGGTCTATTCCGAAGTCTATTTCCCTAATGAGAGGAACTCCAAAAAGATCTTCGGGAAACACATCTGAGAATTCATTTACTACTGAAACTGACTCAAGAGTTGGAGTTTCTAAGTTAGAGTCTTTGACTCACACAAGATGATAGATACATCCCTTAGATATCATTTTTCTCGCTCTAAGGTATGAAATCAACTGACCCTTAACCGCTGTGGTACTACCCCCTCCATTCAAGGACTCGTTAATTTGGAAACTAAAAATAAACCATTCTATTTCTACAATCAACTGAGGTATAACATGAGTGGATCCAATCTATGTCGAGAATGACATCAAAATCTGCCATCTCTAGATCTATAAGGTCTGCTAAAGTAACTCTCTGAGATATCATAATCGAGCAGTTCCTATATACCCATCGGGCTATGATAGATTTACCCACTGGGGTAGAAACTGAGAAAGCCTTTGCTAGAATTTCTGGTCTGACTCTGAAGTTAACGGCTATATAAGGAGTTACAAAAGATAAAGAAGCCCCTAGATATAACAAGGCATAAATATATAAATGGAAGATCTGTCACGTACCAGTGACCATATCAGGAGAATTTCCTAATCTTGTCTGGAATGAAGTGTATTAAGCTTGTTTGGGTGTTGCCCACTGGTGGCACTGGAAGCGGCACTCTATTGATTCAGGCGATCGGACTAAGCTAGGGGATGATTATACTGACCCTGAGAACCTGATTGAGGATAATCTCTGACTCTGTGACCTGGCTTACTACACCCAAAACAAACATCACTTCTAGTTCTGCAGACACCCTGGTGGTTCTTGCCACATTGCTGACATAGAGGATTTGTTCGAGCACTGCTGAAACTGTCCTGATATTTAGAGCCTGGTACCCTATCTTTATTACTATTTTTGAACTTAGGAATTGGAGCAGTGGCTGAGGATGGAGCTGAAACTGAAGATTTTGGATAAAACTAGGAACGGTTATTGCCCTCTGACTTAGGCTGATTAAAAATGAAGCTACCTGTTCTAGCTCTCTTATTTTGCCTCTCACTCTCTCTCTCTTTGATCTTAGCCTCTTCTATCTACTGAGCATGGACCATGAGCCTGGATACATCTATCTCCTTAATCAACATCACTATTCTGTACTTTTTAACCACACTATCTGACACCCAAGATACGAACTTGCTCATTCTGGACCTACTGTCTGCTACTACATGGGGAGCATACCTGGCTAACTGAGTAAACTTGAGGGAATACTTTTTCACGCTCATAATGCCTTACCTGAGGTTGATGAACGCTAACACCTTGGCTTCTCTCAGCTCTAAGGGAAAGAATCTCTCTAGGAAAGCAGTAGCAAACTCTTCCCACTCGATGGACTCGGCATCTGTGCCCCTGTCTACCTTTCACTGCTTAAACCACATATCAGCAATATCTTATAGCTGATAAGCAGCTAGCTTAGCACTCTCACTGGAAGTCACCCCTATGATGTTTGTGACTTTCTGAACCTGATCGAGGAACTCCTGTAGATCCTATTCTGACTTAGATCCTAAGAATAGGGAAGGATTCATTTGGGTGATATCCAGAATCCTGGCTGTAGAAGTATTGGCCACTGGGTTGGCCTGAACAACAGTTGTCCATTCATTTAGAGCCGCTACAGAATCGGATAGAGTAGTGAATGTAGCTCTGAATTCTGCATGGGAGACATACTCATCCAAGGGATCTGCTTGAATGGGCTGAGGTGCTGACTGATTTCCAGTTCTCCTTTTGTTAGTCTTTTTGAGAGGCATGTTCTATAAACGAAAGGAATAAATAGATTAAACTGAGAGTTTAACTTGAGCTCATAAGTGTGGCGCGCTACACACCCATGCATAAAACTCTACTAAATGCAGCTTTCAGACTTTCTAGGACTCTGTTGAACCTTCGACTCTGATACTAAGTTTTTAATGCCCCGAGTCTGTACCCCAGACGCTACACGGTGGTTACGACCTTGAAGAAACACAAGCTAACCCATGACTGATATCTACTGTGAGCACTAAAATATTATACTATAATAAATATGGAAAAATAAGCTGAAATGCTATAAGGTTCAAAATCTGTAAATACTGATAAGTGTATCATCTAAAATAACAATCTGTAAAACTAAACACTGTCTGAAAACTAGTTTGAAAAGCCTTTAATCTGAAACTATCTGAAAGTGGAGTTGATGGAACAATCCCCCAACTAACTCCATCTACTGAAATACTAAGTCTACTGTAATAATAAAATAAAATAATATTCTTGAATGACGAGGACTCACTGCTAAATCTACTGCTGGCTGAATCTGGATCTATCTATACGCGGTTAGGAACCTGAGCATTCAAACCTATGATATAAGATATCATAGCGCAAAGAAAGAGTATGCGTCAGTACGTGGAATGTACTGGTATGCTAGATGGGGTAAGGCTGAATGCAAGGGTTCATATGCATGAACAATAACTGACTGCATGATATAGAGTAACTGAATATGAGAGTACATGGATAACTAATACTATTGTAAATACTGAGTATGCGTTGTTGTGCATATAAATAAACACTGTGACTAAGCTTATCTGAAGCTAAGTCCTGAGTTTTAGTACTAAGTAACTGATATCTGAAGTTACTGATACTGGTGACTGTATCTCACAGTCCTGATTCTGTAGAACTGAACTGAGTTCTATTCTGAAGACTGAAACTGAGACTGTGGGAGGTAATCATCTAACTGACATGCCCCAAATAAGATAAATGAGTTGGGGTCCAACCCGTGACCCCAATTCGAAGGGTGTCAGTACCGTGCCACGAGTAAAAATACTAAAGAGTTACCCTCAGCTGGCAGGTACTCTAATGAGAACGGTGGAACCCTCATCTGATTTGGGCACCTGGCGTGATGCGCCACTATCGCGCCAAGCCACTAGAAAATGACAACTGGAATGTGGTTGGTAGCGCAATGCGGTGAAATCATGTTGTATTACTGGATAGGACCTGAAAGCTTAGTGCGTGAGGTACAATCGCGTTGCTTTACTGAAAATTGACAATTATGGATTTAGTCTTTGGCGCAATGCGCCAATATCACGGAGCAACACTGGATTTTTATAATTAGGAAATTAGCTGGTGGCGCGATATGTCGGTATCGCGATACGTCACTGGAAACTGACAATTGTCATTTTGACATACTCCGCGACGCGCTACTGGCCTGAATAACGGTGTTTAACGACTGAAACTTAAAATAGCCATAACTTCTTACCCGGTTATCGAATTTAGGCAAATTTTATATTATTGGAAAGGTAATTCAATTTTCTACGAATGGCAGGCTCTAAATTGAAAAATACTGAGTATTTCAAAAATTTATATTGGATAACTCATAAACTAAGAGTTAAGTAAAGCTTGAGAAATACGGGGCATTATATTTAGATTATAGCTTATACACGTAGGCACGCTAGTTCAAAGACTAGCCTGAAAATGCCAGGCATTACAATGGTCCCTCAAAATAAATTAGAATATCAGTAGGAGGTAGTGGCACTCTCTGTCCAAGGATCGAGTTTGTCGGATCCTTTGTCAAACTAATATCAGTTGTGTGCGTCACCTCAACTTAGGATCAACCTCAGGTAAAGGTGGGAATACGATAACATGCATAAATATTGGATAATATAAGGAAAAGAGAGAGTGGTGGTCTCATCGAATGCTCTAAGATGAATCTCCAGCCGGTGTACGCACAATAATCAGAGTCAAGGCAATCCATTGACCCCGAGATGGAAATAACCTTACGATAGAATTGTAGGATGGAAGGACATAAGAATGGAGCTCATAATGAGCCGAATATCTTGAATCCTCAACCTCCACTAGGTGTTCATAAAACAATTGCTCAAACCACTACTTATACCTCCAAAATTTAACCAAAAATATGATGGCGTATAAATTATACCCCCAAAAAATATAACGTGATCGATGTCAAATATATAACCCAACAAAGATTGAGATCGAATCCACAAGGATTAGGTTGAATATTTCTCATGAACTTGCTGAAGTAGCTGGGACAATGTAGCAAAGTAAATGGTGGGATTTTATGAGAACAATATCAATGGTAACAAATCTTGATCGCTTGGCTTGAAATCGACTTGAGATGAATACTAGGACTGTGTTTCCCCTGACTTCCTAACTAGGTAGACTTATCATGCTCCACCAAAATAACTTTCATGTAGAATCTGATAAGAGATGTATCACTAACCATCTTGTGAATGACTTTAGTAAATTACACTCTTTACATTTTGAGTCTCAGAGTGTCGCCTTACTAACCCCTATCCTGGATCCCAAATTAACTAATACCTTTTGAGTGTCAAGTTAATTAAATGAGGGTTGGTAGCCTCAAATTATTGTTGCGATTTTTTTCCAAATTTTTACCCCTCTTTTGAAGTTTGTATCGAATACAGGCAGGTTATTAACGTCTACAGTCATTAAGAAAGCAATCAAATCAAAGATGATCACAATACATGAAAGAATATTGATCAAGAATGACTTTGCACTTTCTCTACTTCGTTATTCCACTAGGATTCCCACAATCCTAATTAGGTGGTTTAGTCTTTCATATTTGCAAGAACATCCATTGAATTCAAGAAGGAAACATATGAATAATCTTACAATAATGAAGAAGAAAACCTAGAATCCTAAATTAATAATCAACTGTAACACCAAGAACAATGAATTTCAAGATCAAAAGTCGAATCTTAGGATCAATATAGTGTTGTGAATGTAAAGAGTGCATAAACTAATACAAAAACATCAAAAGGGTATTTATAGAATACATCTGAACTCTAAAAATCCTAACCAAAATGAATAAGGAAAACTGGGTTGGTGACCACTTACAGACCCACTTACGGGCCGTAAGTTGTACTTATGGACCTCTAGGTGCGTTGTAAGAATCAAATGAATTGACAGCTCCAGAATTCCTACCTACGATGGCACTTATGAGGGGCGTAAGTGGTACTTATGCCTCATAAATTAGTGTCGTAACTCTTAGACCAAATTCTTTAGACTTCAGATGTTTTAGTACATTTTTTGTTAACAGTTACCTGGCTACTTATGGTGGTCGTAAGTGCCACTTACGATCTGTTAGTGGGCCTGTAAGTGGTCCCTTCTGCACACTTCAACTATTTTCTTCTTTTTCAGCTGCAACACCTGATTTTCTGCAAAACAAACCCAAAAACACATTATCTCTAACAAAAAAAACCTAAGTACTTGCATATTTTCTGGTGTTAAGAATTGAAAGTGACTTGAAATTATGACACATCACAACTGCGAGACATTATTTCCAAAATAATATAAATATCTATTTTCGTAATTTTTACCATTTTTGAACCTTATGATCGAAAAGGGCGATTTCCAGGGTTGTTTAATCATTTGTACTTGGGTAAGCTCCAAACTCTTGATTCCATTAACTTCTTATGGATACATCTTTAAAAATACTTTTAAATCTTATTTTCAAACTAAAACTTTTGAGATTTTTGGGGTAAACTTTAAAATGATTTGCTCAATGTGAACACCAATTTCTACTTGTTTTCACATGGATTTTCAACTATAGACTCCTTTTGACTTAGAAAATATATTTCTAAAATAAAATTTTAGTTTTACCTTTTTTATTTCAAACCCATTTTTTTGAACTAATTTTGGACCTATTTCAAATATAGCTAATATGGGTATCATTTGCTTCCTTTTAATGTGTTTATTATATTTTTGATAGTTTTAGCTCTTGTCGAGGCCGTTCGTGAAGAAAAGGCTCCGTATTGAAGGCTTAGGCTTGGATTTTTGAATTGTCGAGACAGGTTATAGATTGACTTTTTTCAGACTAGGATGGATAGTTAGTTTTTTTATAAAGCATGCTATGAGTTAGAAAATTTACTCGAGAGGATAGTACTTTGAAATTGTTATTATTATTATCGTGTGTCAGTGTGGGGGCCTATTTGCATATTGTTGTTGACTCGAGAGAATATCATTGTGATGATGCCTAAGTGCGGGCTTTTAGTTGACATTGTAGGCCTTATTTGTGCATTAATTGTCATTACAATTGTTATGTTGCCTGGGCAGGTACTTAAATAGCTATTATAGGACTTTTTGAATATTATTTACCTTTATTATGATAATAATACCCTAGAAAGGGATTTTTTTAGATGATTTTAAATGATGTCTACGTGGCTATTCACTTCAGTGGTGCCGAGGAGGGCTCACATTATGCCTGTTATCATATTGGGGAGACTTGAGCTCATTTATACCATTATTGAGTTGATTCATTATCACTATATTGACTTGGTTATGATCACGCATCTTCATATTATTCATTCATATTCATGGAAATTGATATCACTGAGAAATGCTTTATAAAATTCTTGATCATGAACATTAGCCGGAGAGGTGAATGAGAGACTTTATAAAATTCGTAATCTATGATCCGTGAACATCAGCCAAATAGATGAATTGAGATATGAGAAACTATGAATTGTGAACCCCGCATGGGTCCTATCTTGAAGTATTGAGGCTCGGAAGGTATATACAAAAAGTCTTGCAATGACTTACATTCATCGTTATCATATTATTATTACATTGCGTTATATTACATCATTGTATTTTTCTTATGTGTTGTTGTGTAGTTAGTTTTCATAGTTTTATTCTGGGTGTAGTTTCTTTATTGTCTTTATATTTTAGAATTGATAGTGGAGATGAGGTGAGCTGCCGTTTGAAAACTTTTCTATTTACGGGTGACGTGCTCATAGTATATTTTACTAGTATTTATTTTCTACTTTGTTCAGTCGGCCTATGATATTTAATTGAGTACAAGTAGACCGTACTCATAATACGACTCGCGGCAGATGAGTTTGTGCTATCTAAGTTGATATTCGAGGTACGTGTGAGCTCTAAATTTTGGGGCGTGCTTTCGTACCTTTTCGTGTTTTATCTTGTCTTTATTTACTTTAGAGACATGCTTATGTGTTTCAAATTTGGTTATGTATTAGACACTCTTTTCACTTATGACACCAACATTTTGGGATATGATTGTATTTCATTCATACTTATATTATGTACTATATCTTGACTTTGTTTTAGAAGTTTTGTATTTACTTATTTATTTTATTTATCATATTTCTTTTCTTGTGAGTTCTTCGGCTCCAGTCGAGGTAGGTGCCTTCATGACCTCCAACTTTAGGATCGTGACATGTAATCACACAAATATATGTCATAACCCTTAAATACACAAGGATACATGCGATGTATCTGAGATTGAACCACAATTCGTATCGACAATGTATCCGTATTTAAAATGTATTCACCTTAATATTTAATAGGATTTATGTAATATTAAAAAATAGTGGAAGAGGGAGTAATTAGCTGATTTATGTTTTCTCTTAAATTTCCTCATAAATTTGCACAATACTAGAGCCCAAAAGTATGCCCCACACATAAATACACTTTTTGAAGACTTTTTTCAGGTATAAAACATGTATCAGAAGACACACAGATACACGATCCCAGTCGATGTACTCTATTTGTTTAAAAATAATTGACCCTTATTGACTCGACACTCCTTTTAAAAAATATTAATTAGGTATTTATTTTATCAAATTAGTCTTATTAATTATGCTTTAAAAGTATAAATGTGAGTATACACTTTATGAAGTCATTTAATAATTGGGGTAATTTTGAAAGAATATAATAAAATTCTCTTGATTTTATAAATGGAATAACTGAATTGAAGTAAATATTTTTAGCATGAGGGGTAACTATTTTAACCAGAGGAAGTATCTGAAATATATGACATATACATTAACTTTTTGAAACCTATGTTGCGCCCCTGTAATTATGCTCCGAAGCTTCTACATTTTTGTGGTTTGCGCAATTTTGCTAAAGTTGCACACAACACGAGAGCCCAAACGTAAAGCCCCACATATCATAGCATAGGCCCAACATATCAACCTCCGAAATCCGAAAAATCCAACTTTAAAACCCTAGCTTCTCAAGCCCACTATCTCCGATTATAAATAACCCAAAACCCTAACAATTATCTTCTTCAGCGCAGCTGCCATTTGCAGAGAAAGCAGAGGAGAGACAAATCAATCAAGCAAAAATGAAGTACAATCCAAGAGTATCCTCCTCCCGCCGTAAGAACAGGAAGGCACATTTTACAGCGCCTTCAAGCGAGCGCCGCATATTGATGAGCGCACCTTTATCCTCTGAGTTACGTACAAAGTACAACGTAAGATCTATGCCGGTAAGGAAAGACGATGAAGTTCAGGTTGTTCGTGGGACCTACAAAGGCCGTGAAGGGAAAGTCGTTCAAGTTTACCGTAAGAAATGGGTGATACACATTGAGCGTATCACTAGAGAGAAGGTGAATGGTTCTACTGTGAATGTAGGTATTCATCCTTCGAAGGTTGTTGTTACGAAGCTGAGGTTGGATAAAGACAGGAAATCGTTGTTGGATCGTAAGGCGAAGGGACGTGCTGCTGCTGATAAGGATAAGGGTACTAAATTTACTGCTGAGGATATCATGCAGACAGTCGATTGATTTTTCCGTCCTTTTGTTTGGTATTTACTATTTAGTCGCGTAATGAGAATTTTCATATCAGTACGTTTTGGTTTAATTAGTATTTTGTGGAGACATTGAATTTTGTTCAAGTTTTTGTTTTTGGGTTAAAGCATTAATGATGATACTTTGGAATGCTAAATTTTGAAGTTAAATTGTTATGTTAGATGCGTTTTTCGACTGATGCTGCTGGTAACTATGGCTTTGCTTGTGTGCTGTACATGATGTTGTTTGGCATTCATGAATGAGGCTGTTAAGCTATATGCTTCACTTTGGTGCTTAGTTATGTGTTTAACTGAAGAAGCCTATGGTTTGTGTTAGATACGTTATTCACACAGTGTATGTATGGGGGATTCCATATCCTTTTGGAGTGGCATTCTGAGTCATTGACCCTATAGGTTATAGTCCATGACTACCCTCGACGTGAGGTTATAGAGAATTCACATAGTTTGAGTATGGAGGATTTGATATCCTTTTTAAGTGGCTTTCTGAATTATTGACCGTATAGGTAATTATATTTACACGACTGCCCTCGACATGAGATTATAGAGGATTCACATATCATAAGTATGGAGGATTTTGTATCCTTTTGAAGTGGCTTTCTGGATCATTGACCCTGTGTTATAATACATGGCTAACCTCGACATGAACTCGTATCATTAATTTTCAGAACCATCTATGGGTCAAGCTTTAGTGAAATTAAGTTGGGAAAATTGGTTGCAAGCATCATCATCTTTATTATACACTTTCCATTGCGTAGAATTTCTGGTTGAAATTACACTGTTTATTTTGGTGAGGCTTCTGATTTTCCTGTTCACTCACCTAGTGTTTATTTTCTCTTGAGCCCTCAACTGTGTTCTGTTTGAATAATAGGCATATTACTGATGAATGGTTGTTGGCAGTGGTAAGAGGGAAGGAGCACAAGAAAGGCGTGTAAATTAGAGGGACTAGTACATCCTGGATTAACAGCAAGAATTTCCCATGTTTTATTTTTCTGATTCTACGAAACATCACCAGTCATCCCTTTTTTTTGGTTCTTTTGTTGTTGAGTAAGCCTTTGTTCTAATCAACGTACGTATCAGAGGAGTGAGAACAGTCTAGGAGTCAAGCTTTAGTGAAATTGTGTTAGGAAAATTGGTTGCAGGCATCGTCGACATTTTTATTTATACACTTTCCATTGCACAGATTTCCTGGTTGAAATTAAGCTGTTTATTTCTATGAGGCTTCTCATTTTCTGTCACTTAACCTAGTGTCTTTTTTTTTTCCTTTTTGAGCCACCGGCCATGTTTTGTTTGAAGAATAGGCATATTGTTGTTGGTGAATGTTTTTTGGGAGTGGTAGGAGGGAAGGAGCACAGGAAAGAAGTGCAAGTTAGAGGGACTAGTATTGTATCCTCTTCCTTCATACTTTACATCACATATCAGCAGGCAGTAGCAACAATTTCTCTTTTTCTCTCCTGTTTGTATGTATCAGTTAGTCGCCCTCTTTTTGTCTTTCTTCAAGTGTTGATTAATCCTTAGTTCTAATGGACCTACATATAGGAGTGAGCGAGCTAGGTTGTCGATGAAGCTACTCTATTTTTTTATTTTTTGGAGATAAGTAGCTTTAATAAGCTACTCTAGTTTTTGGGATCAAGTTAGTTTAGTTTCTCTTGGAAAATTATGATTGAGTTAGTCCTATATAGTTAGCTTGGGTTTACGTTAAGTTAATCATTCCTTAGCTACTTGGAAATAGTTTCTTTGTCAGTATGGCATACTTCTAAAGTTTCCTGTTTATTATCCTGTAGCTGTATTCGTTATCTTAATACTATACAGATTTATGCATTTTGTTGCAGTCTCTTAGCTTAGAGGTAGTGTGTTTACTGCTAATAGATTTTTGCATTAGTTGGACTTGTATGCGTTTTTTGAGAGGCTAACGGTGTTGGCGATGTCGATGTATTATATATTGTTCCTCTGAGAGCAGTGATCAGGTACGTAGATTGGGGAATATAGTGAGATTTGATTCTTTAGATGCTGCTTTTTGAGTGCTATACCACAATGTAATTTTCAATCTTGATCTTTTGTTTGCTTAGTGCTTGTTTAGTCCCCCTGGTTATGAAATGTCTCGGTTACTATGTACCCTCCGTTCCAGAGTAGTCACATTTCACTTTTCGAGAGTTGATTAATTTTCAATGCAAAATTAGATTAGATTGGTTCTATTTTTAAAAAATAAATTTTGGATATTCAAAAATTATGTGTAAGGTATTTGAGCTGTAATTTCTCATATCAGCATGATGAAAAAATACATCTTAAAAATGTTGGTCCAAGTTCATATTGTTGACTTTCAAAAAGGAAATTGTGACATGTAAAAAGGAACGAAGGGAGTAACAAATTGAAAGCTTACAGAACTAATCTTAAAAAGTACAGGATGGACAAGAGCTTGCCATGCCTCTCGTCAGCTATCTGTCGTTGTTCTTTGCCATATATTTGGGGCATATTCTTGTGTCTAAACCGTTGAATGAAATGTTTGTTTTGTTGAAGCGTACATGAAACTGTAAATTGCTCATTTTTTCTTTCCTTTCCGTGTCTTTCCAACAAGATATGGTTGTGCGCCCTTTGCACTTTTATCCTTGTATTAATTTTTCTCAGTAGATGTGATGACCTTCTGAAAGCTCATCTTTCAACCCGTATACTTTTGGGTCTAGTTAATTCAGATTTGTGCCTTGTTGTCTCTCTTTGCTGTAGAGTGGTCTAGATTAATTTGGCTCTGCGCCTTAAAATCTGACTTTTGGTTAAAATGGTCTCATCAAAGGGGATTCCATACTGGGGCTAGAAGGTTAGAACTGTGGATTATCACATGGATTGGGAGAGAACAGCAAGTACAACGTCATACTTTGAACATCCCATTTTATATTATTTATTCGAATGGGTATGGGATTTAAGAAATTAAGAGAACATTTTATTGCATCTTTATAGCTTGAGGGTTATAGCTTATAACAATAATTTGGGATAAGCTGTGAAATTATTATGTGTAAGATTGAATCTTTGATTTTGATGTTGGTAGTTGAATTAGTATCACAGTACAAGTATCGTTATTCTACCGCAATCTTTGATTTTGATGTTGGTAGTTGAATTAGTATCACAGTACAAGTATCGTTATTCTACCGCACATCCTCTTTTTTTTTTTTTTTTTTTCTGAAACCGGTAATTTATACCACACATCCGATTCGAAATAACAATTTAGGGATTAGCTTATTTCGAGATAAAACATTGAGATAAAAATGTTGATATTTAAGCTCCTCTCAAAGTTATTTGAGGAGATAAACGTTTGAAATTCAAAATAAAAATTTATTCATTTCTAACGGCATGAGAAAAACGTTTACAGGAAAAAAAATATGTTTTCTAAGTCACTCTATAACCCAGTGGCGTAAACGATGGGAGTATATGTTGTTTGGAAGTTCTTGTCGTTTTATTAGGGTCTGCTTTGATATGATTTCAAATCAAGTTAATTTGAAGTTTAAATTTTGTTGGGACATATTGTGGGAGTATATGTTGTTTGGAAGTTATTGTCGTTTTACTAGGATCTGCTTAGATATGATTTCAAATCAAGTTAATTTAAAGTTGAAATTTTGTTGGGACACATAGTTTGAAATTTTTAAGTTGTATTTTTCTGTACCAACATAGAGGAGTTTTTGCACGGTTGCCCCAATTTTAGGGTTGTTTTTAGTTTTTACTCTTAAATATGACCATCTTAATTTTTGCTTGTACTGCTTATTTAATGAAATTTATGGACCTGGATCTGTTATCCTTATGATCTAATTTGCGTCATAAATTTAGGGAATTTTAACCTTGGCATAACATAAATTCTGTATTAATTTAAGTTATGCAATTAAGTTGTGTATTCTTAAGTATATCACCTAATTCCCTCAGCATTAGTTTAGAGAAATTTTGCTTCTTCCTACATTAAGTTTTTAGGAATTAAGCTATGCGTATTAGAACACAACTTGTGGGTTTTAAAATTGAATGTTTGTCTCTTGATAAAAGTTTTATAGGAATTAAGTTAAGAGTTTTTGTAGGAATTAAGTTATGGCTATCACAACATAACTTGTGGGTTTTATTACTTTGTCTCTTATAATATAAGTTAAATAGGAATTAAGTTATGCAGTACGACATAACTTGTGGTACATTATAATGCGAAAATATAAATTATTTTGAGCAAAAACTGTTATTCAATGTCGTCGGTGTTTGTGGCTGCTTGTTTTAACTTAAAATGTTGAAGGGCGAACATTAAAGATCTTCGGGCTTGAGGGGAAAAAAATTATTGTCAAATTATTAAAAAAATTCCGAATTTTATAGTCTTGTGGAATGAGCAAATCATAATTCATAATAAGATATTAGAGCAAATCATAATTTATAAATAAGATATTAGGTTAATATAAGGTGCAACATTGCTAAATTACGTACTTTCGGTTTCTTTATAAGCTTTTGCATTCACACAATTTTAGAAAGATTCAATGATTCGAACAACAACAAACCTTACCCTACTAGGTATACTACTCCAAAATATGTAATCCACAAGTGAGGTTCGAAGAGAATATAATATACGCAAATCTTATCCCGATTTTTCTTGGTGAAGTTGAGAGATCGTTTTCAATAACTAAAACATAAGTGCCGTGATTTTATGACTATTCCGATGATATGTCTTTAAGAATTGAATTAGAAACTTCAAATCAAAAAGCTCTCAAATATCAAAATTTGATACTCCCACCGTTTAAAAACGAATGATCTACTTTTCTTTTTAATCCGTTTAAAAAAGAATGACCCATTTTCCATTTTGGCAATACTTTAATTTCAACTTTTCACATGACATGTTTAGGTCATTCTTTTTTAAACGGAGGGAGTAATATGAAACAAGGCATGAATCTGGAGGTGTAAAATAAAACCTCTTTGGGGCTACTTCACCCTTAACCAGAGGTCGAGGGTTCGACCCTGGGCATGGAGAAAACTTTTTTGGGAGCGCTGCCACCTTAATGAACCCTGCAACGCGTATCTGAATTAGTCGGGGCTTCAATATGAACACCAAACACCGAATAGGAAATAAATAATAATAATAATAATAATAAATAAATAAAATAAAATAAAACCTCTTCAACAACAAATCACGAAACTTACAAAGTCCATAGAGGCTAGAGCACAGACTCGTCATTTGGCATAGAGCTTTTGGTATAGGGTAGTTAGACACGTTGTCTTTCCAATGAGATAACGAATAGTGGTGCGGAGACTTGCATTATTAACAAAGTAAACTTGAAAGAAATGGACATCACGACCAAATTACTACATAAAAAAGTTAAGTGATGGATCACACCAAGGTTAAAAAAGACCAGAAAAGTAGTACCCTACTACTATTACTTACTACTTCCTTCATTTCATAATAAATGAATTATTGAATTTTGATATACATATTAAATAAAAAATATTAAAGATATAAATTTATCACAATTTTTTATTTTTACCCCTCAAAAAAGAAAAAGTTGACCTTGTAATACATTTTCAAAAGTTAATTGATTTTCAAATCATAAGGACAAATTTAAAAAAAAATTAATAATTACTTATTTTAAAACATCAATAAATATTCTAATAATTCACTTATTCCGAAACGGAGGGAATAGTAAAAAGCAGCAAAAAGGGTCACAGGTTCTTCTTCCGCGTAATTGCCGTGTCTGACAAAACGCGTAAAAATATTCCAATCCTTTTCTACCGAACGTCATCACATCATTAATTAGGAACATGAAACATAATTACTTTTTTTTTTTTTTTTTATTTCTCATTCGTTTATCTTATGTTTGTATTGGAGTTCGACCAATTTGGATCGCGCATTACAGAATTCATTAAGATAATAACACTCCCATCAAAGTTTTTTTCATAGCTAAAATCAAACCCTTAACCTCTAATTAAGGATGAAGCAGTCCATCCATTGCACCACAACCCATATTGGTGAAACATAATTACCTATCTATAAAATATATATAAATAACGTCATCTTATTGTCAATGTTTAAGCCCCCATTCAACCATAATTTTTTTCCCGCTATATTTCAAAAATGATATTTGCTATAAAAATTAGATTATATTTAAAAAAAAATAAAAATAAGTGAAAATTATATTTTTTCAACATAAAAAAATTTTGATTTTTATGATCAAAATTTTACTAAATTTTTAGATGATCACCTAATAACAAATTATTCCTCATGGTTCTATCAAACAAACAAAAACATGTTAAAATACGAAATAAATAATACTACCAAGATAATATAAATATCACATCATTAATTACTTTAGACAATTGACCCCACATTCAACTGGAATCATTGACCACGTCCATTTTGATCAACTATACCAATAAACAAGGAATGAAAATTGGGATCAAGAAAATGTAGTGATTAGCACAGCTTATTCCTTCATGTCCATTGGTCATCTACTTAAATCATTTTTCTCTCGCCCAAAATTCGGATCCTTCTTCCTCCCTTTCTCTCTCTCTCAATTCATTCTTTTCTGGGTTTTCGTTTTGTGTCCTAAAGGCTAAAGCTCCAATTTGTCCAGAACTTTTGTACGTTTGTTCTTGCAACCAACTCCTCCTTTCGTTTCACTTTCCTATGATAATGTCTTGGAACCTTCATTCCCCCTTTTAACCCCCACTTTCCTCTCTTTTTCTTTTTCACCGTGTAGGACATATTGTTCATATTTTATACTTTTAAGTAATTGTTTAAGTAATCTCTATATAGAAGAAGAAAAGGAGAAGAAGAAGATATATGTGTATTTCATTGTGTTGTAATTAAACAAGAGAAAGTATGGAAAGCTATTTGAATGAGAATTTTGGAGGAGTGAAGGCGAAACACTCGTCCGAGGAGGTGCTGAAGAGATGGAGGAGCTTATGTGGTGTTGTAAAGAACCCAAAACGTCGTTTTCGTTTCACCGCTAATTTGTCCAAGCGTTATGAAGCTGCTGCTATGCGCCGTACTAATCATGTACGTTACGTTACTCTCCCTTCTATCTTTCTCTCTCTCTCTCATTTTACTCTTTTTTCAGTCTATCTCATGTGTAGGAACTGTGAAACTCAAACACAGCCAAATGAAAAGAAATCAACTAGCTTTTCTTAGCCTATATGTCATTTATTGGGCAGAGCCACAATCGACCAAGGGTGGTCCGATGTACACCCCTCATTTGAAAATTATGTGGTATACCGAGGTTAAATGTTAGCTAGTACGAGTGTATATATAGTTTTGCACACAATTGAGAAGAAAATTTGCACACCCTTTACCAAATTTCTGGCTCCGCTGGAATATGTGAGCATAATTGGTTTAAGAAAAGGTTATGAAAGAATGATCATAAATTTAAGTCTAGTTAGTACATGCTTCACTCATAATGATCCATATAATTCATGTAACCAATCTCAAGTAGTACTAGTTTTTGATTGAGTCGTAATATTAGCGACGTGTTTGAAGATACACGATAAAATTTCCGAATATCCCGAGCTTTCAGCAAGCTTTCTTGGTCAATCTCATCGCACAGGGTTTGGCTAGTATAGTTTACCTCTCCTGTGTGGTTTGTAGGCTATTAGACTGAAGCGAGGTTTAGCCTGTGTCACCTAAAGGGTAGCTTTGCGGGTTCATTTGTCATTTAAAAAAAATCAGAGCTTTCAGTAACCCTGCTGACCTTTTTTTCCAGTGTCAATATTCATAGTCTTCACTTGTATTCCCGTTTCAATCATCTCTAATCGAGCTGTTGGACACTTGGACTTGCCTCACCTTTTATATTCAGCATATTGTTAACATTCCTTCTATAGCAAGTACCTTTTTAGAAGGATAAAGCTATTGCTGTTTAATGGGATCAAATTCTTATTTGTCACTTCTTCTTGAAGCAGTTCCACTTGGTAATGCCGTTTTAAGGAAGAATAATTCTCTTACCTAATTCCATGTGATTGATTGGATTGAATTGGGGATGCATTTGTATTTGCAACAACATAGTGATTGCATTGAGTAGGGATGCATTTGTATTTGCTTCACCAATTTCATATGGTAAAACCAGGTTAATGTGGCTAAGCCTTCTTTTTTATGTCTTACAGGAGAAACTGAGGGTAGCAGTTCTAGTTTCAAAGGCTGCAATTCAGTTTATACAAGGTGAATTTTATTTTATATTTTCTGTCTAATTACCTCTTAAGATGTTCTTAGATTAATTCTCTGAAATGGCAGGCGTGCAACCAAGTGATTACACTGTCCCAAAGGAAGTCGAAGATGCTGGTTTTCATATTGACGCTGATGAGCTAGGATCCATTGTTGAAAGCCATGATCTGAAAAAAGTGAAATTTCACGGAGGAGTGGATGAGATTGCAAATAAGTTGTCCACGTCAAGTACCAATGGGCTATCTACTGATAATGAAACTGCCCTAACTCGCAGACAGGAACTTTTTGGAGTTAACAAATTCCAAGAAAGTGAAGCTCGAAGCTTTTGGCTGTTTGTTTGGGAAGCCCTTCAGGACATGACTCTCATGATTCTTGGTGTGTGCGCTTTTGTTTCTCTGATTGTTGGCATTGTCATGGAGGGATGGCCTGTAGGGGCTCATGATGGTCTTGGTATTGTAGCTAGTATTTTGCTGGTGGTCTTTGTTACAGCAACAAGTGATTATCGTCAATCCTTGCAGTTCAGAGACCTTGACAAAGAGAAGAAGAAAATATCCATCCAGGTAACTAGAAATGGATACAGACAAAAGATGTCCATATATGATCTAGTGCCTGGTGATATAGTTCATCTCGCGATAGGAGATCAAGTCCCTGCTGATGGACTCTTTCTTTCAGGATTTTCTGTTTTAATTGATGAATCCAGCTTGACTGGAGAAAGTGAGCCAGTAATGGTCAATGCTCAAAATCCTTTTCTTCTTTCTGGAACCAAGGTTCAAGATGGTTCTTGCAAGATGCTGGTTACAACAGTTGGGATGAGGACCCAGTGGGGAAAACTAATAGCAACTCTCAGTGAAGGCGGAGATGATGAAACTCCATTACAGGTTAAACTCAATGGAGTGGCAACAATCATTGGAAAGATAGGCCTTTTCTTTGCTGTTGTTACTTTTGCAGTACTGTTGCAAAAAATGTTTGGCAGAAAACTGCTAGAAGGATCCCACTGGAGCTGGTCTGGGGAAGAAGCTAGGGAAATCTTGGAATACTTTGCCATTGCAGTTACCATTGTGGTTGTTGCAGTTCCTGAGGGTCTTCCACTGGCTGTGACCTTAAGCCTTGCTTTTGCAATGAAAAAGATGATGAATGATAAGGCCCTTGTCCGCCATCTAGCAGCTTGTGAGACAATGGGATCAGCTACAACCATCTGTAGTGACAAAACTGGCACACTAACAACCAACCGCATGACTGTAGTGAAAACATGCTTCTGTATGAATGTCAAAGATGTGAGCAAACCAGGTGATGCATCTGCACTTTGTTCTGAAATGCCAAATTCTGTGGTCAAAACTTTGCTGCAGTCGATTTTTAACAACACGAGTGGAGAAGTTGTAGCCACAAAGGGCAAGAAGCGTGAGATGTTGGGAACCCCAACTGAAACTGCTATATTGGAGTTTGGTTTAGCACTTGGTGGCGATTTTCAAGCAGAACGACAAGCAGGAAAGCTCGTGAAAATTGAACCGTTTAACTCTACTAAGAAGATGATGGGCGTGGTGCTTGAGCTTCCTGAAGGAGGTTTAAGGTCTCATACTAAAGGTGCTTCAGAAATAATTTTGGCTGCCTGTGACAAAGTAATCAACTCAAATGGTGACGTTGTTTCCTTGGATGAAACATTAAGAAATAATCTTAATGCCACCATTGAGCAGTTTGCCACTGAAGCTCTTCGTACCTTGTGTCTTGCCTATATGGATCTGGACAATGGATTCTCTCCTGATGATGCTATTCCACTCTCTGGGTACACTTGCATAGGAATTGTAGGTATAAAGGATCCCGTTCGTCCTGGAGTCAGGGAGTCTGTTGCACTTTGTCATTCAGCAGGCGTGACTGTTCGGATGGTCACTGGAGATAACATTAATACTGCAAAAGCCATAGCTAGGGAATGCGGTATACTGACAGATGATGGTATCGCCATTGAAGGACCAGTTTTCCGGGAACTGAGTCAAGAGGAAATGCTTAAAGTGATTCCCAAAATTCAGGTATTGTAGTCATTTTGGTTTACTAGATAATGAAGTCATTATTGCAGGACAAGTCTTCTGGAAAAGTTCCACCCTAGTTATGATTTCTCATCTAAGACCACAGTCTTTTTACTTCTTCAGGTGATGGCTAGGTCTTCTCCGCTAGACAAGCACACATTGGTAAAGCAATTGCGGACAACATTCAATGAAGTTGTTGCAGTCACTGGTGATGGGACCAATGATGCTCCTGCACTTCATGAAGCAGATATTGGACTTGCAATGGGCATCGCTGGAACTGAGGTGAATAGAATAATTTCATTCCTTTTAGTTTATCTCAGCCGCGCAATCCTTTGTCTGGATTCTTTATGAAGTACCAAATTCCCATTGCATGAGGTGGTTAAATGCACAATCAATTTGAGAACTATAAGTACGGTAGAACTGTATAGGAAACAGGAGCAGTAAGTCACTACGTGCTTTCACGTTTGACTGTTTAGATCATGTTTTATTAAATAGGTAACGATTTTATGCTTGCAACAACTGCCCCAGAATATTTTGTTTTTCTTGTGAGGGAATTAGAGGACTATTACTTGACAAAAGAATTTCATGAAAAATAAGATGGGAGCATGCGTCTCTGACTTTGGAGAAAAACAAAAAGGAAAAGAATTATGCCCCACATAGCTGTTCAGCTTCTAAGACCATCGACTTATATTGCAAATTTTTCCAGATAACACAATTAGATTGAGATGTAACATCATGGACATTCTCCTGACTTTTATTTTCAGGTGGCCAAAGAGAGTGCTGATGTTATCATACTGGATGACAACTTCTCCACAATTGTTACAGTAGCCAAATGGGGACGCTCAGTCTACATAAATATTCAGAAATTTGTTCAGTTTCAGCTGACGGTTAATATTGTCGCGTTGATAGTTAACTTCGCTTCAGCTTGTGTGACAGGTCAGGAGCTTTTTCCTCTTGTTCTACCATTCTTTTTACTTTTTTGGGTTTAGTCATATTTTCTGTATGGCCAATCAAAATCCTATTTTTCGCTCATGCAATATGTTTTTTTGCATATGCTTCAGGAAGTGCTCCCCTTACTGCTGTTCAACTTCTGTGGGTCAACATGATCATGGATACCTTAGGAGCACTTGCTTTAGCGACAGAGCCCCCAAATGATGAATTAATGAAAAGAGCGCCAGTAGGGAGGAAAGGGAACTTTATCAGCAACATCATGTGGAGGAATATCTTGGGCCAATCCTTATATCAGTTCTTAGTTATATGGTTCCTACAAGTATATGGGAAAACAATATTCTTGCTTGATGGCCCGGATGCTAACCTTACCCTCAACACAATTATTTTCAACTCATTCGTCTTCTGCCAGGTAAATTATATAGAACAATTTTGAAGTTCAGTGAAATTGTTTGGTTTCTAGTATCAAGTATGCTTCAAGGACAAGCTTCAGCGGTTTACCTTACACATTTGTCTGGTTCTAAATGCAGCTTTTCAATGAAGTGAACTCCCGAGAGATGGAAAAAGTTGAGGTTTGGGAAGGCATACTAGACAACTATGTATTTGTGACAGTTGTAGGGGTAACTTTTTTCTTCCAAATCATAATCATCGAATATCTTGGGAAATTTGCCAACACCACTCCCCTCTCATTTGGTCAATGGTTCATAAGTGTATTTTTCGGGTTCTTGGGCATGCCAATTGCTGTACACTTAAAGAAGATGGAGGTATGAAGTTCCTGAATTAGTGTTGCTAGATCTTTTGTACAATCACTTGAAGGAGGAGCTGTTCATAGTAACTCATTCTATGTGGACCTCTTTGCCCCAGCTAGGAGGAGGAAAAGAAGTAACAAATCTTGGTGCATTATAGCATCACTAACATAGTTGTAAGATACCAAATTTTTCTTCTATTTCCCTGGTTTTTCTTTGTATTGAAGAAACAAAAGGAGGCAAACATGGGGCTTAGGACATATAGCTCAAGCTTGTAAAGCAACTTCCAGTAGTTTACATCAATTTCAGTGCATAGAAACAATGCTGCTCCTTCAAACTATTTGTTCTGTGACTACCTATTTTAACTGCTGATCATGAAGATATCTTTTGCTTCAAGGCTTAAAGCTTAGGTTCTGTTTCCGCTTTTCTTTTTGTTAATCTGATTATAGCTGCTAAGATTAATTTCTGATTTAACTCTTGAGTAAGTTATGCTTAATCGAAGCATCTAATCTCCTCGGAAAATTTCTTAGTAGTTATGACATTGGATTTACTAATAAAGTACTATGATACTTGAGTTCGCAATCTTTACATTCAGTTTGATACTTTTCTAAGGGCAAACACTTCAATTAGGGTCGTGTCCATGGTTAGGCTCGACTGGTATCTTAAAAGAAATTTATACTCCCTCTCCGTTACCTATTTTCCGTTTTAGTTGGTTTCGAAAAAGAATTGACCCTTTTCTTTTTTTCTATAATACTTTAATTTCAATATTTCACATGAGATATTTAATATCACAAGATTAAAAGATATTTTGGTACACTTGACATAACTTTAATTTAACACTACAACATTTAAAAATCTTCTTTATATTCTTAAACTCAGTGTCAAGTCAAAATAGGTCATTCTTGGACTTTCTGAAACTATCCGAACCATCTTGACTTACTCTTTTCTATGATACATACTGTTCAGTAAAATTACGGTAATTTAATCTAAAATAAATCAGATAAGAGTTGCACCGTTGTTATGATGTCTCACTCCATCGTGTAATTACGTTTAAAATAATTACAGACGTTCGATATCACAAAATGTATAAATTAAGATTTCTATATCGTTCGTGGAGTACTACTTTTACTACAAGAGGTACACATGTAATGCTCAAGTAAGATTTTAAATTTGCAAGACAAAGATTGCAAAAAGCAGGCTGTGCACGCCCATACATTCTTTAGAATGATTTTATTAATATCAAAATCGTAGTTTCACCTGTAGTTCGGAAATGAGGTTTTAGTACTATGCAACCTTCTATCGCATGTAGTAAATGCAATTAAGAAATTATTGATTAATTTTAAGACAAAGGTTTGTGTTAATACCTTCTATCGCATATAATAAGTGCAATTAAGAAATTATTGATTAATTTTAAGACAAAGGTTTTGGTAATATGTATTACCTTTGCTTTTGAATAATCAACACAACAATCATTTGAGCTCTCTCCAAGTTTTGCTTCTATTAGTCACAACAAAGAAGCTGACATTTGACATCTGCAGTGCACATTTGATGTCTAGTACTCCCTCCGTTTTATATTAGTTGACCCGTATAGACTTAATACATCCATTAAAAAAATATTAATTAGAAGATTTATTTTACCAAATTAGCTCTATTAATTATGTTTTAAAAATATAAATTTGAGTAAATACACTTTGTTTAATATTAAGGGTGGTATTGGAAGAACATAATAAAATTCTCTTGATTTCATCAATGGGACAACTAAATTGAAAGAAATACTTTTAAAAAAAGGGCCAACTAAAACGAAACGGAGGGAGTACATATTAGGTTTGCTTTGAGCATTCTGATCCTTTCGAAATACTAGCTAGCATTTGAGGCACGACTCGACCGATTAAGGTCAGGAGCACATCACTGATAGAAGTAACGCAATCATAAGGCCATCATTGTGCAATCCTACATACACACAATTTGATTGACATTTAATCTCGATTGTTCTAATAAAAGAATTAATTTAAGTTTTATGCTTTAAGGGTCATGTATGTGGTTCAAAACTAGGTTATTTCAGAATTATAATATCAAAATTCTGATTAACCAAAGTGTTGGTTAACTAAATTGTGTTACGATAGATCCTTAATTGTTGGTGGTTGACTAAATTGTATTACTAAATTTTAAAATAGTTTCTCTCTGCAGCAACTTATGAACTCAAGACAACAAAATGATTTTTAATGTGAACATTATTTCCTGTATATTTATTAGATTGTTTATTGTAAATTGTAGCAACACTTTAAATAATTATTTTATTAGGTTTTAATTACAAGTTGTAGCAATTTTTTAAAAAACTAATTTATTTATTGTTTTGAAAATAAATGGTAAAATAATTTTGAGTACAATTAACTCTTCTTTTAGGATTTAGTATTCAATTTCTCCTAAATAATCGAGTCGATAATTATGTAGGAGCAAAATATCGTCAATATTATACCTTCATTTATTATTATTCTTATCTTTTTCAAAAAAAGTATCACATTTTTCTAAAACAACTTTATTAAAATAATATTCTTTTTTCAATATCACACGTTTCTTCTTAATTATATTTTCCTTTTTTTTTTTAAATTCTTCTTCATAACAAATGTCTTGGTTTGGGGTATTCTTTGTGTATCAACTTTGATATCTATCAAACCATTCTAGCTTTGGGGGTTGGAACTTCATTCCATTTATCAAGATTTTTTTTTTGCTTAAATTTCAGATTATGTTCTTATTATGTGTTGATTTTACCTTTTTTAGAAAAGTTTTACGTTTCTCAATGCTTTTTATTGAAACAATACGTTTCTTCCTTAAATACAATCTCTTTTTTTAATCATCTTAATAGCCATTCACTTGTTTTGGATATTTTCTTTGTATCACTTTTGGTTTCTCCATTTCTGTGAAACATTTTTTTCTCTTGGAGATTGAATTTCATTTCATTTAGGGGTTTTTTATTCATTTTCATATGTTCTTCAAATATTATTTTTAAAATTTTATTTTTTAAAAAATTATTTAATAGATATATATCAATTAAAATATCTCTTATATATTTGTGTTTATCTTCCCAACTTACCTTAACTATCGAATTTGTAGTTATTATGAGAGTAAAATTTGATAAATTAATTATATTCTTTTCGTTGTTATTTGATAAAATTCTATTTGTGTTTATCTTTCATCTTATCTTAATTATCATGTTTGTAGTTAGTGAAAATTATCCTATATGCACCTTAATTACCGTATTTATTCTCTTTTCTTTTTACTCCATCTCTCATCTTCTACAAAAATATACATTCAAGTGAATATCAATCAGATTCTGTGCGTGGAGTGATTTTTATTTGTGAATTTTTTTGTTCGGGTTTATATCGAAAGGATCATAAAACGAGTGTACAGATATATGTATACATTAATTACATGTGGTTTTAAGTTTTATGAGTTATTAGATATGACAAATAAGTTATTTTTTTAGTTATCCTTGAAATTGGTGTATTAGTATCTAGGCAATGTATTGTTATATTAAAAATTTATTTGTAATATGTTTCTTTAATACAGACCAAATATTTGAAAAAATAAATTTTACCTGATACTTAAACTAGCATATTACATATTGAATTCATACACTGCTATAATTTTATATTAATTTATATACTTTCTTCATACAATACAAAACAACTAATCATATCATATGAAATACAATTTATATTTATTTTTCATATACTCTTTTTATATGATACGAAACAACTAATTATATCATGAGAGACATCAATTTATATATTTTTTTCATACTCCATTATTCTTTTCATATAATACAAAAAACTAATCACATCATACGAGACATCAATTTATACACCTTTTTATGTACTTTTGTCATGCAATATGAAATAACTAATCAAATTAAATGAGACATTAATTTATATACCTTTTTCAAACAATATTAAGTTATATACCTCTTTCATACAATACAATATAATCAATATGTATATAGAAAAGCAAAAACAGCTAATCACACCATGTTTATTGTCTAATTGGTAGATCTTCTATATTCAAAAGATTATTGCTTTGGACATCAAAGTAATTATTTGAATATAGATCTTCTATCTCCCGAATTTCTTTAGATGAATGTAAATTGCTTTCATCAACAATGAATTTGACATCACACTATTACATCCATAGTCATATCCTCCAACGTCGTGTCAACGTTCTTTTTCTGATCCAAATATATCTTTACTCCTGTATCATTGTGTATGATCATTAGACATCGATCACTTATTATGTACCTAATCTCAAATTGAATTATAGTAGTGTCTATCTTCAGTTGAGTTGCTAATTCCTTCAATACCAAAACCTTCAGGTTTACCTATCAAAAATTATACAGAATCGTTGATTTATAGTGTTTTAGAATACAACAAATTATGAAATTCTTAATCTTCATTACTTAAGAAATTAAAAAATAATGTTTATACATTTTACTATTAATTTTAATAGTTACTTGAACCACCAAACAAAAGGTATTTTTACGTTTTCAACAAAAGTAACTACGTTTTTTAAAAAATAGATAAAAAATAATTTTATGTTTTCATCAACCGTCAGGACAGTTGTTTGAACTTTTATCAAGTTATTCATAAAAAATAGATAACATTACTTTTTCTTTAAAAGAAGAAAAATATTTGATATATCATATCTTCCTCCATGTTGTATCATGGTTAAATGTAAATTATCACCCTGCATGCTAACCCACAATAAACATGCTGCTTTCAATTTTTTTCCTGTACATAACTGTAATTTCAATTAAAATACTTTTGTCAATATTTTAATTCAATTCACCGCCTTAAAAATCACCCTTAATTGAGAGATTTGGTGTTTCAATTAATATATGTTGTTGCTTTGTTGCAGAATTAAGAAGAAGATTATTGTTGGAGAAGAAGAATATTTTTTAAGAAGAATAACGCCGCCTTAAAACTGTTTGAGCGAAATCAGGGTGATTAAAATCCTGTTAGTAACTGAAAGCCTTTTTTAAGAGTATATTTTTTTTTACCAAAAATATAAAAACACACTTTTTGCTCTATTTTTTTTGGTTAATTCATTTTTTTGTTTGTTTAAAACTTGCTATAAGTTGTAATCTTGGAAGTTTTGTTATGACTTGCAATATAGAATCTAAAGATGTATATTTTGATTTTTCTCTTTTTAATCTCAGGATATGGCTTCTTCTGTACACACCCGTTATATCCTTCTGCAACTAGATCTGTACGATTTTAAAGCACGTCACGAGGGTGTAAGACATGCTTAGTAATATATTCAACATCTTTTTTATGTTTTGCCACAACATGGAACTCTTATCCTAAGCTAGGATGTCACATCTTTCAGGTAAAAGTACAGTTTATTTCATATCGTTTCTCTGTTCCATTGTAGACAGTGCTCCTCTGCTTTGGCTTACAAATTCTTCTACTGTATTCTCCAAGGGATTGATAGGTGAGAAAGACCAATTATGTCTTCTATTACATCCATCCACAAAGATTCATTATTTTAGATTTTGTTATCTAATTTTAAAATTATATTGATTAATATAAGTAGAGTTTAAAACAAGATAATTATAATATAGATAACAAAATCTAAAATAATGAATCTTTTGAGATAATGTAAGACCCCACATACAAATATATCCAAGAGGATTTTGAGATAACAAATACAAGATAAATTTCTACTATTGTAGAAGCACGAGTATAGGGTGGTTTCGACATGTGTGCTACATATCCACAAAATTTCATTCGACGGATATTTTTGTCATTCTACTCTACAAGTGATGCGTGTAGCAACTATAGTTTCCTAAAAACATGTGGCAAAGACCACCTTTCTCTATCTCTATTTTTATGATATTTCTCTGTTCAACAAGAAATAAAAAGAGCAAAGCTAAGTTGTAATTGTGTTGATTACTCAAAGCACTTCATTGTAATTTCTATCATATACTACTTTGGCACTCTTAATTGATTTTAATTGTTGTCGATTTAGCTGAATCAATAAAGATCACACCTTTTTTTTTTTATTAATCATTTAATTTTTGTGAATTAGGATTGTGAGACCTTGTAAAATTTTGATCATTTTATTTTTGGCCCTCCCGCATGCATAACGTCAATTTTTGAGTTGAATTATATTTAAAAATGTTAAAAGGGTGTTTGAGGAAAGTTTTAAAATTTTCAAATAGGTTCAGGATTATTTTGGGACCCCAAGGCGGTGAGGGTCCGGGATATTAGCGTACCACGGAGGTTACCTTCCGCGATAATATCGTGCCACGCCAGTATTTTAATTTCGTCACGTTTTACTTTTTTTACTTAGGGTGAGGGGATTTTAATATTTTTACCCATTGTACGACTTATAAACATAAAAGTGACCCTATTTTCTTCAGTTTTCAAAGATCAAACTCTACTTTATTCATCTTTAACTCTCTACCCAAGAAAGCTCAAGGGTTTTTAGAAAATCACTATTCCAGGCTCCAAACATCAAATTGACTTCAATTTCTTGTGTGTTTCAAGCATGTTCCTCTCCCCTAAACTATAATTTTATATTGTGGCATGAACTGAATGGATTTTTATGTAACTTAAATTATGGATTTTGAAATTAGGTTGAGGGATTTTGGTTGTTACTAATTAAATTACTTGTCCTATGTTCTAGATTGATTATTCATTCTTTAAATTGATGTTTTTGGGAATGAATTGATGCATGTTTTAAATTATTGGAATGGGGGACATGGGTTTCCCCAAGTTGGATGAATTTAGGCTTAGAATTGCACTAACCTCAACTCACTTTATAAAATTTGATTTTAATTATGGATAATTGCATGGTTTAACTTGTTTTTGAACTCAATGCAATGAATTACTGGATAAATGGATATAAAAATTAATTTGGATGGCCTTGGTGGCCACGGTTTAGATTTTAAATGGATTTTGGGAGTCAATGTGGTTATATGAATTGATTTGGAATGTTTAATTTAGCTTACAAGCGTATTAGTATGACGATACCAAGTGGTAAATGTCTTAATGAATGATTCTCAGGTTAATGATTGGAATCATGTTCACAGTGATTTTAATTTGAGCTTAAAGGTGGTTGTGTAGCTCATCGTAAAGGTGAAAATTCCAGGGGAACAAACACTAAAAACCATGTTTGCCAGTGTTGGGGATCTATATGACCATGTGCTTGATACGCACATGATATGTATATATGTGTGTGGGGGATGGTTATTGTCTATGGTGGTTTTAGTTTTCCTTCAATTTTCCTCAGTTCGTGTGGTTAACGCCCACTAGGGCCCTTTCAGCAGGGGGAGTTGAACCCATATAGCCCACGGGTACCTTTAGAATGAAATGAGCTTCACAATTATGATTAATGATTTTAAAACTCTCTTGTTCATGACTCTTACCCTATTTCAACATCTTTTATAGGTATATATATGAATGTGTGCATGTAGTTTTGACTGATTTTAGACATGGCATTATTTTATCACTTTTTACGAGTTACATGCTAGTGATTATCCTACTGACCGTCATAGGATGTTACATCATTTTATGATGTAGGATCCGAATACTTTTCTGTTGCTCCTGTGCAACATTAAGTGGTTGAGCACGTCTGTTGAGTTGTTGTGAAGTAGTAAGCCTCCATCCTTTGGAAGGCATTATCATTTTATTATTCTTTCTTTATTGACTCAGTACTTTTGAATTATTTTTTATCATAGTCGAGGGCATGTTCAGACTTAATTGCTATTATGATTTTAGAGACTGTTGCGGATAAGTATGGGTTGGATTGTTGGTTTTGACTCTTAGTCTTCCTTGAGTTATCTATTCATTATCTTATTACTATTTTATTAGATTTCACTTTATCTTTATTATTATTATTATGCTCTTGAGGTTAGGCTAAAGAGGTGGTCTCCGGTCCATAATAGGCTTGAGATACCCATCACAACCAGGCCCTAGTTTTGGTCATGATAAGATTGGTATCAGAGCATGATTTAGAGTCGTTGGGTATCCACAAACCCATATCAATTAGAGTCCTTTTTGTAGGTGTTTAGCGTGCCACACTTATAAGGAGGAGGCTACAAGAAATTTAGGAATATTTTCCTTTCTTGTGTTCTATTTCGGGCTATGGAGTCTAGTGATATGAAACTTCTTTAACTCTTGGCTTCCTCATATTTTAGATCATCTGACATTTGTAGAAACTCCGTTGGGAACTTTGTTCCACTTGAGAAGAATATGGAGGGGACTTGCCCTTCTTATGAAGTACAGACTCGGTCTAGGATCCCTGCTTTTGATTGTGCCACTCCACGTGGAGTTCTACCTGTCCCTACTAGTTCTTCCTAGGATTCTCGTGCTGGTGACACTTATGGCTAGGCACCTCAAGAAGATATCTTTAATGTGAAGTTTCGTTAGTTTATTCATATACTTACTCAATTGGTGGCATCGTAGTCTCATTAATCTAACAATGTTGGTTCTATTTCTCATTTATCTGAGGTCACTTGAGTTGGCCAGACTATAAGGTTGAATCTCCCAGACTTTACAGGCTATAAGGTTGAGGAGGATCCATAAGGGTTCATTGATGATATGGAGAAGATCTTTAGGGTGATGCATGCTACTTAGGTAGAGGATATCGAGTTTGTTGTGTATCAATTAAAGGATGTAGCTTATCAGTGTTATGAGAAGTGGGAAGCTGTGAGGGGTGATAATGCTGAACAGGCTGTGTGGGATGATTTTCAGGGGCCTTTCTTGACCACTCCTTTCCTTAGGAGTAGAGAAAATCTAAGGCTGAAGATTTTGTGAACTTGAAGCAAGGTAAAATGAGTGTGAAGAAGTATGCATTAAAATTTCAACAGTTGTCTCGTTATGCTCTAGAGTTGGTGTTTACCATGAGATCTAAGATGAGAAAGTTTGCTTATGGTTTGTCCTATGACTTGGTATTGGAGTGTAAGGCTGTGATGTTGAACAATGACATGTACAACTCCAAGTTCGTAGTTTATATACAATAGGTAAAGGCTGAAAAGAAAAAAGGCAAAGATGGGAGAGAAACAGAATGAAGTTTAGATATTCAGAGTAGGGTGGGGCTCAACAAAATAGGGGGAGAAATGATGGACAATGGATCAAAAAGAAGAATTGGAAAAATTCTTATTTGTCTGCTAGTGGTCCCTATCCTAAGCCTTCGGGTGATTGTGGTTTTCAGGCTAGCAGTAGTCCTAAGGCACATGGTGCTTCGTCTCAGGCTAGTGAATCTCAGTTAACCCTCTTTATTCTCCATGTCATTTTTGTGGGCAGCTTCACCGTGGATATTGTGAAAAGGGGAGAAAATAGTGTTATAATTATGGTCAGTTGGGTCACATGCACCAATATTATCCTTCAGCCAGGGTTGCCACTGGGGCTAATAAAGTTCTGGTTGCCACACCTTCAGCTCCTGCGCCAAAGGGTACTACTTCTGGTATCGGTACTGGCCAAAATCGTCTTTATGCACTTGCTACTCACTAGGAATCTAAGGCATCTCCAAATATTATTACTAGTATGTTACAACTCTTTTTCCATGATGTTTATTATTTGCTTGATTCGGGTTCTGCCCTATCTTATGTGACCCTTTATGTGGTAGTGAATTTTGATTTTAGTCCTGAAAGTATTTCTGACCCATTTTCTGCGTCTACTTTGGTGGGTGACTCTATAGTTTCTAGAAAAATCTATAGGGGTTGTGTGGTGTCTATCTTCCATAAGGAGACATTGGCGGATTTAATAGAGTTGGATATTATGGATTTTGATGTTTTAGGAATGGATTGACTTCATTTGTGTTATGCTTCTATGGATTGTAGGACTTGAAAATTCACTTTCCATTTTCCTAATGAGTCGATATTAGAATGGGAAGGGAGTTCCTTAGTTCCCAAAGAGAGGTTTATATCTTACCTTAGAGCTCAAAAATTGATTTCAAAAGGGTATTTGTATCATCTAGTTCGAAAGGATTCTGATTCTGAAAGTCATTCTTTACAAACTGTCCCTGTGGTTAATGAATTTCCTGAAGTGTTCTCCGATGATCTTCCTAAAATTTCTCCCGATAGGAAAATAGACTCTGGGATTGATATTTTACTAGATACTCACCCTATTTTCATTCCTCCTTATAAGATGGCTCCGACTTAAATAAAGAAGCTAAAGAAACAGTTAAAGGATCTTCTTAATAAGGGTTTCATTCATCCTAGTATTTCTTTGTAGGGTTCTTCTATACTTTTCATGCGAAATAAAGATAGGTCTTTTTGGATGTGTATAGACTATCGTCAATTGAATAACGTGATTGTGAAGAATAAGTACCCTCTTCTTATGATTGATGACCTTTTTATTAGCTTCAGGGTGCTAGGTGCATCTCTAAGATTGTTCTTTATTCAGACTATCATCCGTCAAAAATAGGGAGGTTGATACTCCTAAAACTGCTTTTCGAACCCGGTATGGTCACTATGAGTTTTTGGTTATATCATTTGGATTGACTAATGCTCCGACTGCATTCATGGATCTTATGAGTTAGGTTTTCAGGCAGTCTCTATATTTGTTTTTATGGTTTTCATTGATGATATCTTGGTGTACTCTAAGAGTGAGGAGGATCATACCAATCACCTCTGAATTAGGTGAATGTTATGAATTTTCTTAGGCATATTGTTTCTAGTAAGGGGATCAAGGTGGATCCACATAAAGTTAAGGTAGTTAAGAAATAGCCTAGACTAACGAATTCGATCGACACAAGAAGCTTCTTGTGTTTGGCTGTATATTATCAGAGGTTTGTAGAGAGTTTCTCTTCTATTGTTGTATCGTTGACAAGGTTGACTCAGAAGAAGGTTAAGTTTTTTTGGTCCGATGCTTGTGAAAGTAGTTTTGAGAAACTGAAGGATAAGTTGAATTCTGTGCCTTTTTTAACCCTGCCTGAAGGTACTGATGGATTTGTTATGTTTTGTGATGCGTCCCACGTGGGAATAGGTTGTGTTTTGATACAGCATGGTAAGGCTGTAGTCTATGCTTCCAAGCAACTTAAGGTTTATGAGAGGAATTACCTAACTCATGATTTAGAGTTGGCGAATGTGGTTTTTGCATTGAAGATTTAGCGTCATTATTTGTATAGAGTTTATATGGATATCTATTCAAATCATAAAAGCTTGCAGTATGTTTTACTTAAAAGGAGTTAAACCTCAGCCCGAGGCGATGGCTTGAATTGCTAAAAAATTATAACATGAGTCTTTACTGCCATCCAGGTAAAACAGATATTATTGCTGATGCTCTTAACAAGTTGTATATGGGGAGATTATCCTATGTTGATGAGGAGAAAAAAGGATTAGTAAAGGATATTCACAAATTGGCTAACTTGGGAGTTCGTCTTCCAGACTCTGAGGATGTAAGGATGAACTATAGAAAGTGGTCAAATCATCTCTTGGTTCTAAGGTGAAGGAGAAGAAGGTTTGGGATCTCATACTCATGCAGATTAAGGATTATGTGGATCAGCAAAAGATTATAGCTTTCGAGATTAGAGGAGATGGCCTTTTGAGGTATCAAAGTAAGCTGAATGTTCCTGATGTTGATGGGCTATGCGAAAGGATTTTGACTGAGGCTCATGATTTTAGATAAATAGTTTATTCGAACTCGACTAAAATGTACCATGACTTAAAGAAAATCTATTAGTGGAACAATATGAAGAGGGATGTGGCAAATTTTATTGCCAAATATATGGTTTGTCAGCAAGTCAATGCTAAACACTTGAGACCTGGTGGTATGTCTCGATAGATAGAGTTTCCCATGTGGAAGTTGGGAGATAATTAATATGGATTTCATTATGAGTCTTTCGCGGTCTCGCAATCAGTATGATTCTATTTGTGTCATTGTGGATAGGATGACTAAGTCTGCTCACTTTTTGCCTATGAGGACTAACTACTTAGGAGAAAATTATGCTAAGCTGTTCATTTAGGAGATTGTGAAGTTGCATGTTGCGCTAGTGTCCATCATTTCAGACTGAGGTGCATAGTTTTCATCTCACTTTCGGCATTTATTTCAAAAAGGTTTGGATTCCCAAGTGAACCTTAGCACCACTTTCCACCCTCAAACGGATGGACAAATGCAGCGTACTATTCAAACTTTCAAGGATATGCTAAGGGTTTATGTCATTAATTTTAAGGGAAGCTGGGTTGATCATTTTCCTCTTATTGAGTTTATGTTCAACAATAGTTATCATTCAAGCATTCAGATAGCTTATTTTGAGGCTCTTTATAGTTGGAGGTGTAGGTCTCTTATTTAGTGGTTTCAGGTAGGTGAGACTAGGTTTTTTGATCCTGACTTGGTTCACCAAGCCATAGAAAAGGTGAATGTGATTAGAGAAAGACTTAAGAATGCTCAAAGTCGCCAAAAGTTTTATGTAGATATGAGGCAAAGGGATTTGGAATTTGAAGTAAGTGATTGGGAGTTCTGAAAGGTGTCTCCTATGAAAGAAGTCATGAGGTTTGGAAAGAAGGGGAAGCTCAGTCCCTGTTGTGTTGGGCAATATCAGATTGTAAGAAGAGTTGGGAATTTGGCTTACAAGTTGGATTTACCTACGAGTTTCGGTTCCATTCATCTCGTTTTTCATGTGTTCATGTTGAAAAAGTGTGTGGGTGATCCTTTTTTATAGTGCTTGTTGAGGATGTTAGTGCTATGAATTCCTTGTCTTATGAGAAATTCTCAATTGAAATATTGAATAGGCAAGTTCGTAGATTAAGAAATAAGGATGTTGCTTCGATGAAGGTTCTTAGGAGAAACCAAAAGGTAGAAGCAACTACATGGGAAGCTAAGGAAGATATGAAGCTGAGGAAACAAAACTCACACCTTAAGCACTTTCCCCGAATTGGATGAAAGTGCTTAAGGTGTGAGTTTTGTTTCCTCTTATCATTTTCTGAGTTTGTCATTTGATTATGGTGTATTTTTGTTATTCTCGTGCTAAAAGTGTCCTAACTCATTTTTCGGGGACAAATGATCCTAAGGGGGGATAATGTGTGACCCCGTAAAATTTTAATTATTCTATTTTTAACCTTCTCGTGTGCGTAACATTAATTTTTGAGTTGAATTATGTTTAAGAATGTTGAAAGGGTGTTTGGGGAAAGTTTCAGATTTTTCAAAAGGGGTCCCTGGTCATTTTGAGACGCCGAGATAGTGAGGGTCCGTGATATTAGCGTACCATGGAGGTTAGCCTCTGCGATATGATTGAGGTATGGAGGCTACCCTCCGCGATAATGTCGTGCAACGCCATTGTTTTAATTTTATCCAATTTTGTTCTTTTTAACTTGGAGTGAGGAGTTTTTTGTCTTTTTACACTTTGTTTGACTTATAAACATAAAAATGACCCTTTTTCTTCAGTTTTCAAAGATCTGACTCTACTTTATCCATCTTTAACTCTCCACCTAAGAAATCTCAATGTTTTTTTAAGAAATCACTACTCTGGGCTCCAAACTTGAAATTGACTTTAATTTCTTGTGTATTTCGGGCATGTTCCTCTTTCCTAAACTTTAATTTTACATTGTGGAATGAATTAAATGACTTTTCATGTGATTTAAGTTGTGGGTTTTGAAATTAGGTTTAGGAATTTTGGTTGTTACTGATTGAATTACTTGCCCCATGTTCTAAATTGATTATTCATGCTTTAAATTGGTGTTTTTGGAATGGAATTGGTGCATGTTTTAAATGATTGGAATGTGGGACATGAGTTTCCCCAAGTTGGATGAATTTTTGCTTGAAATTGCATTAACCTCAACCTATTTTGTAAAATTTGATTTCAATTATGTATAATTGCATGATTTTACTTATTTTTTAAATCAATCCATTACATTAATGGATAAATGGATATAAAAATGAATTTGGATGGCCTTGGTGGCCATGGTTTGGATTTTAAATAGAATTTGAGAGTCAATGTGGTTATGTGGATTGATTTGACATATTTAATTTAGCTTGCAAGCATATTGATATGACGATACCAAGTGGTAAATGCCTTAATGAATGACTCCTGGGTTAATGGTTGGAATTATGTGCAAAGTGATCTTAATTTGGGCTTAAAATGGGTTGTATAGCTCACCGTGATGGTGTAAGTCCCAAGGGGACGAACACAGAAAACTACATTTACTGATGTTGGGGGTATATATAACCGTGTGCTTGATACACACTAGATATATATATTTGGGACGACTATTTTCCATGGTGGATTTAGTTTTCCCTCAGTTTTTTCTCAGTTCATACGGCTAACACACATTGGGGCTCTTTTAGCAAGGGGAGCTGAACCCATTTAGCCCACGGGTGCCTTTAGGACAGATTGAGCTAAACAGTTTAGGTTAATGGTTTTAAAACTCTCATGTTCATGACCCTTATCCTATCCCGACATCTTATACAGGTATATATGAATGTGTCCATATGGTTTTGACTGATTTTGGACATGTCATTATTTTATCACTTTCTCTGAGTTACATGCCAGTGCTTTTCCTACTGACCGTCCTAGGATAATACATTATTTCATGATGTAGGGTCCGAAGACTTTTCTGTTGCTCCTGCACAACATTAGGTGGTTGAGCATGTCTACTGAGTTGTTGTGAAGTGGTGAGCATCTATCCTTCGGAAGTCCTTATCATTTCATTATTCTTTCTTTATTGACTCAGTACTTTTGAATTATTTTTAGTCATATTCGTAGGCATGTCTCGACTTAGTTGCTATTCTGGTTTTAGAGGTTGTTGTGGGCAAGTTTGGGTTAGATTATTGGTTTTGACTCTTAGTCTTCTTTGAGTTATCTATTCATCATCTTATTATTGTTTGATTGGCTTCCTCTTTATATTTATTATTATTATTATTATTATTATTATTATTGTGCTTTTGAGTTTAGACTATGGGGGTGGTATCCGATTTATTGTGGGCTTGAAATATCCATCACGATCAGGCCCTGCTTGGATCGTGACACGGGTTTTTTGATATATGATGTTGATTTTTGAAGCGAAGAATGTCTGATCGATGATTAATCGGCGAGATGATTCACGATTCTAAAAGGGTTTTTGGGTTTTGTATGAAAACTCAAAGTTAAAAATGGACGGAGGCGACCTCATCAGCACCTTCTCACGGTAAGAGTTATGATCTCTTTATGGGATTATTTTAGAAGAAGTAAATAATAGTATAAAACTAAACTCATCATCATAGCCCCATCAAAGGTACTATTGTTGCATGTATTTTATTTTTCATGAGTTTATTTTCTGTTTGACACAATAATTGCAATTGGCGTTGAAATTTAATTTTGATTTATTATTTATTGATGCTATAGAGTTTGGAACAGTGTATATGGCGATAAAAATAAGGTGTTATGATATTTTCAAGCTTTCAAATATTTTGTTCATTTGTATTCTTTGTACCAATTACAGGTAATTGACAAAATTATATGGAAAGAAGAAGAATTATTGAAAATTTATGATGAATATTCTTTTGCTAATGTCTATGGATAAACCAGATGAAAATAGATTAAAACCCTTGGAAGAAGATTATCCATTTTAGAATTCGAAGTCACTCAGAGAGTTTGAGACGAACAAAGAGGGTTCTGAAAGGAGTAATAAAGACTGGTGACAGGCTAAGCATTTCATTTATTTGATATAGGTTGCATTGATTGCTTCATGATTTCGTTTATATGTTTGAGAAACTCTATCAAAACCTCAGTTAATTACGATTGTTTGTCAATATCTATTTAGGTTTTGATTTAGCTATTTCAATTGCCTAAAAAATTAAAACCTAACTCATCATTTGGGTACGGAACAGGCTTTAATTGATAGATTTTGTAGTTATACCCGTGAAATTCACATCAAAATAGGCAGAATTTTTGTTCATGTTCTAAGCTATCATTAGGTATCAAAACAAGTTGAATACAAATTTTATCAAGTTATGCTGCTAGAATCTCAGTTGCATAACAAAGATGAAAATTAAATACAAGCTTTAATTTCTGATTCTTGTTACTCCTATTAGTTGAACTTCTTTCTCCAATACCTTTTCATGTCTATCATATCTGCAGATGAAGTATTCATTTTATTTCAATCATGAATTAATGATCCTCTAAAGCCTAGACATCACTAATATCATGTTTTTATTCGTGGAACACTAGTATTTTACTCTTTTGCATGTTTATTTTCACATATGAAAATACCATCTAATGATAAATTGGTTTCATTTTTTCTTACTCTTTTCTGTGATAAATTAGCTTTACACGTCCTTTTTAATACTGAGACCTTACGTGTATGTGGAATGATTGCATTTTGCTACTTTAGAGTTGTATTTTTTTGGACCGACACCCACTATTTAACTTTCAAAATTTCTTAGTTTCGGTATAATTAGTTATTTCAGTGTATTAAAAGTTAATTCTCTCTTTTATATTAAATTTTGGAACTGAAGCTTTTGAAATTTTTAACATTATATTTGTCATCTTGATGCTTTAATTTTGTTCCACGTATTCACATTAGAACGTGAAGGAGATGATGGATTTAACTGTAACTTCAGAGAAGAAAGTTTAAGTCTAAAGGTTACTGATCAAGTTTACAATCTATGATCCTGATTCTCATGTAAGTCGGTCTTGTTATTGTTGAGTTGTTTGTGCTTATGAAAAATAGGAATTATGTCGGTCTAGAACAAAAATTGCCTCCAACTCCCATTATATCTGAGATTATACCTAATGATCATCGTGAAACGAGGGAAATTTCCCCCTCTGCTGCTTGAGAGCCTAAGGAAAAGATAACCATCCAACAAATAACAAGGGAAGTGAGTTAGCTCCTTAGAGGATAATTCAATGTTTGTGCTCCGAATAGATGTGGAATATATCTTATATTAACCAATAATAATAATTATTAGGTCACTTTTACCTAATATATTTTATTGATTTTCTAAAATGTGGTTAGGCTCCTAAGAGTAATTTGTTCATTACTGCACAACTTATGCAAAAAAAAAAGGTAGAGTTCATTACTTTCCTTCCAATTTTAGGATAGGCAAATGTGATGATAATGTAGACTAGATGGTAGATGAAAAAATATCGATATATCTTTCAAATTTACATGTTACATAGCTTATTTGTGTGTATTTAATCAACAGCTAAAATATAAACTACACAGAATTGCCAATGAAAATCATTTTAGAGGATTCAAATAGAGGAATTTTTCTTGAATTACATGGTTGTCCTCCTTTTCTTTGGTTTGACATGTTCCTTTATTAATTTAAAGTATTTGAAACTTTTTTCCTGATCCTCTATTTCAATATCTGTCATGACTTCAAAATTTTCAACCAGTGGGAGCATTTGGAGCTTAAGATATAAGTTTTTAGTATTTCCTTTCATTTCATCAAAACGTTTTTTTTAGTTTCAATTCTCTTCTTCTAGGTTTCTTCTACTTTCTTAGCTTGGCTGTTGTAATTTCAAGGTTTGCTCTTGTCAATGGTGCCCAAATTTTATTTTCCTCTTCTCCATATCTGTTATTTATATGTTTTATTTTGTTGTTTTATCTCCCCTTTCCATTAATATGTATTATGATCTTTCATCAAAATTTTAAAATTTATATTTTTAGATTGATTTTTATTTTTAGGGTGGAAGAAAATGATTGATCATTCAAGTCATATCTACGCTTAAAGTGAGTGAAAGATTTTTCTGTTTTCATCTATTTGTGAAGATGGACAGTGTACATCTTTCTTTTTACTTTTTGAAATTTGACTTCATATTATTTTACTGCTAACTACAAAATTATTATTTTAGAAATTTCAATAGAGATACATAACTATGAAGATGAGTGTTTATGTGCAATATTTACAAGATATTGTTTAGATTTGTTTTTCTTTTCTTCTAATTCTTGGTTTTGCAGTTTCTGGAATTAAGGGGAAATTTCGTATAATAACCTGTGTATGAAATCCACTGTCCATCATACAACTCAATCCCTTGAGTCGTACATACTTCATACAAGTCGTATATAATGAGTCGTACCCATGTTAGTATAGGGTGATGTGAGTTCTGTTCAAGTTACGAGTTGACCCTAGAAGTCGTCAATCATGGTACGAGCCGTATGAAGGAAAGTTGTGAGTTCATCAGTTTAGGCTCCCTAAGATTCTGTCCAAGTTACAAATGGGGGCCTACAAGTCGTATGGAGATGTTACTCGTCATAAGTTTAGACTCGTAGGTTGACCAGTGTATACCCTCTTAGATCCTGCTAAGCTTACGAGTCAGTAGGTCTAGTCGTATCTTCTCCATACGAGTCGGATGGTTGACTCATAAAGACTGACGATCAATTTCTGTGAAGTTCAGTTAAAGGGCCTTTTGGTCTTTTCCCTTTTTATAACTCCAACCCACGACCTACAACCCCCAAAGAGGCATTATTTTCCTCTATTCCTCAGACAATTAACAACACTTTCCTCCTCTCATCTTCAAGAATATTAAGACTAGGGTTTTTCTCACCAAGTCACCTTTCATGTCCCAAAGTTCAAGCTCTCTTCACAAGTCAAAAAATTCTAGGTATATGAGGTTTATGAACAAGGTTATTCTTCCATGCTTGTGCCAAAAAATAATGATTTTAAGACCGAATTTACTTATTTTGAATTAGGGTTCATACCCAAATAACCATATTCTTGAAGTATGACATTACCATGAGATAGAAAGCTTTAAGTGCATCAATATTTACATATATTCATGTTTTGACTTGTAAGATTTATATTGTTATTTAAATTTCATTATCTTGATTGGTATATTATTGAAATATTTCAACGTGATTATTGAGCAAAATATTTTGTTATGAATTTCTATGAAACAAAGCATGAATTCCCTGTCCTAAGTACAAGTACTGAGTTTACAAGAAGTTTATGCTCTTAAGTCCCATAGATATGTGATATAACATGATTTAAAGAAAAGCTTGATCTTTTGATCTAAAGATAATACATGGAATGCACAACTGTTTGTCTTGATTATGTCTTAAAGTAAAGAGAAGCATAACTGATTTTCATTCTATAAATCCTTATGCTATTTTAAGGTGGATTTCTTAAGTATGAGCATATAAGTATTCTGGGAGTAGTATTTAACATTGAGAATGGAATGCGGATGAGCATATCCTAAATTTCTGGAAATTACAAGCCGTTGTAGGTTAAGCTTTTTTTCAATATGGATTAGTTCAGTGATTATTTAAATTAAGGTTCTATTCTGATGGCAAAGGTAGAGCAACTCTCCCCACCGTGGGTAAGACATTGGACTCTATGGTAGCTCACATGATTTATGTCGGTTAGAAGAATCTCCTATAAAAAGAATTAAATTTTTTTTTAGAAACTAAGTGTTATGGCTCACTAAGCTTATTCATATGCTTCATTATCCATGTTTTATGATCTTGTAGTCTTTAGTTTTACTCGAGTTCAAAGTGAGACGTTTACGCTTAGTATGCATTATTTGAAGTTTACATATATCTTCAATTCTTGTTTTACTTTGCATTCACCCCCACATACTCATACATTCCAGAGGTACTGACTCACATATATGTCTTGCGCTACATTGTCTTATAATGTAGGTTCTGGTGCTCATTTCCAGCAGCACGATTGACTATGGACATCATCACCTACATCTTGACTTTTGGTGAATCCTCATAGTCCGAGGATCCAGCTTATCAGACTTCTGTTCATTGATGAAAGTATTTTGCTATTTGATTTTCGTTTAAAGGTCGAGTCAGCTTGGGTTTATCCCAGTAGCTCTCTAATTAGTAGTAGAGGCTTGTTAGACTATTTATGTTCTAAGTTCAAGAAGTTTTTTTAAGGTTTACGAATTTAGGGATTCATATTAAGATATGGATTGGTTTATGTTCATTCTCTATACATGCTATTTTACTTTTCATGTGAGTTTCCAGCTGAATAGACATCATGGGTTAGCTTAGAGCTATTCGTAGTCTTGATCATCGTGTGAAGTCCAGGGGATACTTTGGGGCGTTACAAACTTGGTATCAGAGCCTAAAGTTTACAAAAGTCCTAAGGAGTCAGACAATCCGCGTTACATAGAGTCTTTATCATGAATGTGAAGTGCATCACATACATGAGCAAAAGGCTATGGAATGAGTTAGGAATCATCTTTTCTTTCATGATCTATCGTGCTTATAGTTATCTCTATCTGCCTTAACTTGTACTTTTACATGATAGAATATGCCTCTTCGTCGAGCCGACGCACTCAAAAATGGTGATTAATCACCCTTGCACGCGGACCCACTGAATAGGAATGCATCTCATGTTGAATTTTAGGTTGTCTTCCAAGCGTTATCCCAAGCTATGAATGCAAATGTTCAGTGAAACCAGAAGGCAGTATTCCCACTTCAGCAAAATGGTAATTTGGCTGTAGCCAAAATTCGGGACTTTATGAGGATGAATCCACCTGAGTTCCATGGGTCAAAGGTGGATAAGGATCCTCAATCCTTCATTGATGAGGTGAGAAATATTACTCAGATTATGCATGTTACAAAAAAGAAGAGTGTAGAGTTGACATCATATAGGCTGAAAGATGTTGCTTATGATTGGGTTGTTATGTAGAAGAAAGGTAGGGGTGAGAATGCACCTCTTATAAGTTGGCAGGTGTTTCAGAATGCTTTTATGGACATATTCTTTTCGCATGAGATGAAGGAGTACAAAGTGGAGGAGTTCATGAACCTGAGGTGGGGCTCTATGACAGTGAAGGAATACTGCCTTAAGTTCACTCAATTAGCTAAGTATGCTTCCGATTTGTTATTTGACTCTAGAGCACGTATAAATAAGTTTGTTACTGGGGTTTCTGATTTGGTGGTCAAGGAGTGTAGGACTACCATGATGATTGGGGATATGGACATCGCTCGGTTGACGACTCATGCTCAATAGATTGAGTCAAAAAAGTTGAAAGAAAGAGAGAAAAGAAATAAGAAAGCTAGGACTAGACATTTTAAGTATAGTCAGCCAAGGCCTGGAGGGGAAACCATTTGCAATTTCAGGTTCATTCATCGGTGCCTGCGCCATCTTCAGCCAATGACCTTGCACCCATGAAATGAGAGTATTCTAGGATGAAGAGAACAAATACAAACACTAAAGAAACAACGAGATTGACAATGGAAAGTAAAAGGATTAGAAGGATAGATAATAGAAAGATAGACACAAGAACATAACAAAAGGGAAACCAAATGAAGTATCAAACCCAAAAACTTCTCTTATTGATTACCTATGAGCCCCTAGCTCTTATGTTGACCGAAAGAGGGATCGGATCTCCCTTACAACCACAGTTTCTAAACAAGGTACAACATTGGCTTTTTTCAAGCACTCAACACTCCGAATGGATTTTTCATGAATTCATCATCACCATTAAATAAAAACTAACTAATGAAATGTCTAAGGCACCTATTTATAGTAGTTGCCTTTACACAACTAGCCTATTACAAAAATAGTCCAAAAGTGGATATTTTGGAAATAACCCACAAGGGTTCTCTTTATTCCTTGTGCCATGGCTTTCCTAGGCTTCAAGCTATCTTTCAAATATGACATTGCTTGATTAGGAGCTCTAAGAAGGGCCTCCAATCACATTCTTGGATCCTTAGGGCGGTCAAGGCTTAGACCTTCTTATGTTGGCCTTGAGTTGTATGATCAAAAGTGTTGATGCCTATTTGACTTGTATTATCCTCCCCTTCTTAAAAAAGATTTGACCTCGAATCCAAACCTTACAAAACCAAAGGAAAGACAAAAAACACGATATCCTCATTGCATGAGGGTTAGAGTTTGCACAACCAATCTTAGCATCTTGCTAATATTGCACACACTTAAGATATAACCAAGAATCCTTCATGTTAAACATTAGAAATTCATTGAACAATGCACAAAGGATTACGTTAGGGAAATCATCAAAAGATAAGGAAACTACAAAGGTCCTAATGGCATCAAATAATCTAAAAGGTAGAACTACCTTCACCTTATGAGCCATAACACACAATTGCTTTATTATCTCTTCAAGCGACCACACCAAGGGTGGTGCCTAAATTGGTTTTAAAGTCCACAGGATCCCTATAGCATTGTCAGTCAAACAAGTGGACAAACCAACAATTTTCCTTCCTCTACATAAAACACATCCAAGACTAGCATGGATATCATCATAGACAAAGAGGTAGTATAAAAAGGAATCAAGTGTAAAAACATCATCCAAAGTGCTATTATCTATGAGAATACCATTTGGCCTCAAAATACTTAGCACATGATGCACACAAAGATGGAGTCAGGACACTTAAACCCATAGGACTTTTTTATTTTAACCAAATAATCAACTTGGCATCCACAAGTTGGGAGTTACACAATTTAAGAACAAGTGTGTCAAGAAAGGATGAAAGTTTATAAGCAATACCCAAAGGAGACAATGACACATTTGCCCTCGGTTTCTCAAGAATGATACCATCTTTGAGAAAGAGGTCATCAATTTCACTCAAGTATTGAAGAAAGATATCACATGAATGAAATTCATCCAAAGTAGTTTCAAAAGAAGACTCTCTTCTTGACCTACAAGTAGTGGAACCTTGTACAAGATTGGAAACACACAATGGTGAACTCTCTTGAAGCTTTTCACTACTCCCCTTCTTTAAAAATCTCTCATCTTTGTTGGAGATCTTTCCGTCCCACAATGTTGGTCCATCAAGTGGATCATAAATCCCCACAAAATACTTTCTATCATAGGTAAGGATACCAATAACCTCACTCAAATTTTGTTTGTCACAGCGATCAAGCAATAAGTTGGTATGCCAAAATCACCATATCCAAATTTGGCATCGGGGTCAAATAGATAGAGTGGTAATAGAAATGGGTCTAGACAACACTCTTTTTCCCTATAGGCTTCACCCAAAGTAAAAGATATACTCTCTATATTAACATAAGCATCATAAAAAACAAAGGAAGAGTAGAGAAAGGTATCACTCAAGTCAACTTCAACTAAGGTGTCCTTATGTATGTACTCACTATTAGATTCAAAATCATCACCATGAGTATTCTCAACAATAAGAGCACACAAAGTAGAAGAAGAAGCAATTTCTAAACAATTGATACTTTCTCCTTCAATGGAAGAATCCTCAAGTAGACATATACCACCACTAACTTCAAAGGAATTATTGCTTAAGTCTTCACAAAAAGCAAGCAATTCATCCTCATAATTATCAAACAAAGGTGCGGTGTCATACAAAGGATCACCACCACAAGCATTTTCATAGGCACAACCATTAATTGGGTTTCTCAAATATTCAAGCAAATCAAAGTTATCATCACCCAATTGATTATTCCTTTCCAAAACTTCACATTTATTTCCCTTAAGAGTATTTTTATTTTCTAATAAGAGATTTCCATCTTTAGGAAGAATGTTGTCACACCATAGTGGGTTATCATATAAGATATAGCCCTTAAAATGAGCTACATCATCAATGCTATCCACACCACTAGGTAATTCATTAGGAGTGATTTCATCATCTTCAAACAAGGTAGTGTTCTTAAAGAGTGAAGGGTTTATCCTTGAAGAGGATGTAGAACATGCAAGTTCACTCTCTACAAGAAAATTATCAAGCATCAAAGATGTTCCAAACTCATGATTATCCCCATGAGCCAAACTAACATTAAGATCTTTACTAGAGGACATTCTCAAAAGGTCACTCCTATTCACTTGATCAATATTTTAAACATCATCACTCACTTGAGGTTCATTAATCACATCACACACATCCTAAAGTGGTGTGCAAGCTTCACACACAAGTTTATCAATATTATTTTTACAAGATGATGTACTATCATTCAACGCAATGGCTTCAACACAATGTGGACACAAATTGATCTTACAAGAAGAGTCAATTCGGTCATCAGTAGGATCAAATAGTGTATCCACACTCACAACATGTATATCATTATCAAGAGGTAAATAATCATTAGACTCACATATAGGTAAGCTACTACTCACAATCAATGTGCTACTAGCCAAACAGTCATCATTTTCATGCACAAAAGTGTAAGAGTTAGATATTTTACCTTGAAGTTCTTAAGTATATTCTTATTTACCTTGGTGTGAAGGTCCTCCACAAACTTTGGAAGCATCTAAGATTACCTTCGTGAAATTTTCAAAGAGAATCTTTTCTTTTAACACTTGTTTTCCTTCACTTTCCTTATTGGTACCTACACAAATGTCCTTATAAAAAGAAGGACAAATAGTGTTAGCTCTATTTGGTGGCAACCCACTCACTTCACTCCTCACTACCTCTTATTTTTCCTCTCTTAGGTTGCTACCTTGCACTCCCTTGCTCCTCTCAATATTTTATCTCCTATTTTCATAATGGTTGGAGTAAGTGGGCATCTTTTATTGAGATTTGGGAAGGGTAGGCAGAAAAAAATGGTTTCCCCAATGTTCCAATATAATATTAGGCCAATTTTGAACATTTGGAACTCTATGCCTTGAAAACTAATTAGCACCTACGCATAATTATCCGCATTCCAATGGGAAGGTGTCACACCAAACCTCTTCATAGTATCCATCTCGGGTAAAGAAAACCTTCACTCCTTGAAAACCCTATAGCCATCCAAGTAATATGGGAAGGATAAGGATTTTTGAGGTATCCCTAGATAGTCAACCAAAAAAGGGGTGATGTAATTTGTATGATACCAATCATAAAGGATAAGAGCACATCTTGGAACTCCACAAATCTCTACCCATCTTGAACAAATTTGTCTTCTTGGATCACTATTATAAAGCTTTGTATAACCCCTTGGTACATAGATTGACCTCAAGAACTCTTTCGAAGAACCCCATGTTTGAGTGGGACTCCTTGCGAGTATACACTATCCTAAGGTTAGACCTTGAATGTACTTAAGGTAATATGTAGCTTGTTTAGCTCCGCTTATAGAATAATCCTCAAAGGTCCTTTCGCATTGCCATTCCCAATCAAGGTAGACTTCGGGATCCCATTCTTCTTTAAAGATAAATAGAGTAGGAAGACAATGACTCCTATTATACCCTCCATTTCCACCTTGGTTACCACTTCCATATGTTTGGGCATTAGAGTAATAAGAACAAAATATGGTACCCCTATGCTTTGGAGATGTACATTCGTTTGGTCCCATGGAGCAACCTCTACTATAGTTAGTATAACCATTCACACCAGTTCGAATTTGATAAGAAATACTAAAATGTGAGGAATATAAATCTTCAAACTCCATATGTGCACTCTCACCATAAATTTTAGAAGGTACATAAGAGAGAAAGTTATACTTTACATTGCCTTGATATTCAGAGTGGGAAGTATAAGACTTCTCACTTTCTCTATCTTCTTCATAAGATCTATCACAAGGCTCTTCATTATCTCTATATTCACTATAATAATTAGGGTTATTATTCATCTTATATTATCCTTTGGAATAGTGGCCCTCATTCTCATCGATCTCTTAATCATGGCTATATTCATATCCCCCATATTCTCCATCATCTTCATAGCCATAACTTTTTCACCACAATCATAGTCTCTCATGTTGTATTCACAATTATTCGAGGCTATCGAAGACATGTTACCCTTATATCCCCTTGTACCTGCAAAATGAACAAACAAGATTAGTAGTAAAGCACCTCACCAATACACGTATGAACTCACCTTTGTGATCCTCATAATTGAAGCAGCGAATCCTGAAAGTTGCTTATACTTCGGTGGACAATAAGGTGTCAATCTCTACTTGCGGACGGAGTGGATTCTTGTTTGAATGACTCAAAGAAAAACAAAATTATTTACGAACTTGAATTAAAAATCTACAATGAAATAAAAACTAGAAAAGCTCAAAAAAATAGGACGATGAAAGAATTCAGACTCAAGAACTCATCGATCAACTTAGTAGACGAATTACTAGTTGATGATTGGTTTAAGGATAAAAAAAGAGATTAGGAATAAAAAAAATGAAACTAAAGAATCAAACCTTGATCAATGGAGTTCTTAGAGCGTTGAGATGTGCTTTAGAACTTGAATTGATTTTGGAGAAGTGTTGGTATGCGTTTGGGGTGTGTTGGGGCTGGTTTGTGTTAAAATTGAGGTGTTCTACGTTAAGGCTGCATTGGGGGAGCTGCTGCTGCATGTGGGGCGTAGCTTGGACATATCTGTTGCCTTTTCTCACTATTTTGGGGCTTTGCTAACCTTCTGAAGTAGACCAAGCACACATTGGGTGCAGGTGCAAGGCAGGTCACCCGCCTCTCTCTCTTGAAATGGCCCTTTAAATGGTACCCCCTTTGTACTCTTCCTTGAGATATACTTGGAATATTTTTGGATGCTTTAGGACAAATACTTTTTCACCAATCTTCTTTCTTCCTTTTGGATCAAACAACAACTATTGATGAAGATTCAACTTGAAGATTTGAATGTCTTCAAGAATACTAACTTCTTCCACGGGGCTCGGAATAAGTTGAAATTTTGAAGTAAGCACTTTTCAATGATATAATCTCATTTCCAACTTCATTGTGACCAAATTATTCACCCAACACTTCAAATATTATGACCAACTTAAAAATCTTCAATCCAACCTTCCAACAAGGATAGAATACTCAAATAAGCTCCGATTTGGCTCAAATTTGATTTATAGACTTGTCTAGTATTAGAGAACACAAATATAACACTAGAAACACAAGAAAAACACAAAATCAAAATCTCAAAATTTTACTTAAGAACAAAAATATGAAGTCACTTTTTTGGGATTTTTAATTTTTTACACCACTTTTTTGTTGATTTTCAAGATAACAAACCGAAGATTGACTTTATAGGAATGAAATCAAGCTTGGATCCAATACCAAATAATACTAGAGTATTGTAAAATGGCAAGAACAAACACAAATACTAAATAAACAATGAGATTGACAACGAAAAGTAAAAGGATTAAAAGGATAGATGATAGAAAGATAGACACAAGAAGATAACAAAAGGGTAACCAAAGGATGTATCAAACCCAAAGACCTCCCATATTGATTGCCTACGAGCACCTTCATCTTACGTTGACCAAAAGGGGGATTAGATCTCCTTTACAACCACCGTTTCTAAATAAGGTTCAACATTGGCTTTTTTTAGCACTCAACACTCCCAATGGAGTTTTCATGAATTCATCATCATAATTAAAGAAAAACTAACTAATGAAATTTCTAAGGAACCTATTTATAGTAGTTGCCTTTGCACAACTAGCCTATTACAAAAATAGTCCAAAAGTGGCTATTTTGGAAATAACACACAAGGGCTTTCTTTATTCCTTGCGCCATAGCTTTCCTTGGCTTTAAGCTATCTTCCAAACACAACATTGCTTGGTTAAGAGCTCGAAGAAGGACCTCCAAGCACATTCTTGGATCCTTAGGGATATCAAGGCTTAGACCTTTTTATGTTGGCCTCGAGTTGTGTGATAAAAAATATTGATGCCCATTTAACTTGTATCAACCCAGGACCAGGCAAGAGTAGTGGGGTAGGACTTCAAATTCTAGATCTTAGAACAGTGTGGTCGGGGAGCCCAGTTACCCGACATGTAAAAAGTATGCCAGGACCCATCCTGGCAAATACTTGGTGGTTGTGGAAAGTTGGGCCACAGAATCAAGGATTGTCCATATGCAAAGAAGGAAAGTAGGGATATTCGTCCTCAAACTCAGGCTACTAATCCATCAGCTCAGCCAGGTCACCCAGTTCCTCTACGGGGTGCATCGTCCAGTACCGGTAGCAGTCATCACCAGAATTGGTTCTATGATTACTATCCCGTCAAGAGCAGAAGAGTTTACTTAACATTGTCACTAGTATAATTTGTGCCTTCCACCTTGATGTATTTGTGTTGTTAGAATCGGGATTGAATCTCTCTTATGTAACTTCATTAGTTACTGTAAATTTTTTAGTAGGTGCTGAAAATCTCTCCAAGCCCTTCTTGGTTTCTACCCCAGTGGGTGAGTCTAAGTCAGTTGTTGTTAGACGAGTCTATAGGGAGTGTTCTATTACTTTCCTCCATAAGATCATACTTACGAACCTGATAGAGTTAGAGATGGTAATTTCAATGTTATTTTAGGCATGGATATTCATGCTATGCATCTATAGATTTTCGCTCCCGCATAGTGAAGTTTTAGTTTTCTGGTGAGGTAATTTTTATGTGGGAGGGTAGTTCTATGTCTCCCAAAGGTCATTTCATCTATTATCTTAAGGTTTGAAAGTTAATATCAAAAGGGTGTATCTACCATTTAATTTGAGTCAAAGATACCAAGTCTGAAGCCCTAATAATTCAATCCATCTGTGTAGTCAATGAGTTTCTTGAGGTTTTACCCGAAGATCTGCTAGGGGTACCTCCGAATAGAGAAATGGAATTTGATATTGATTTTCTTCCTGATACTCAACCTATTTCTATCCCTCCATATCGTAAGGCTCCGGCTGAACTTAAAAAATTAAAGAAGCAGCTTAAGAACCTATTAAATAAAGGTTTCATCATACCCAGTGTTTTTTTATAGGGTTCTCCAGTCCTTTTCATACACAAAAAAGAGGACACGCTCAGAATGTGTATAGATTATAGAAAGCTAAATAAGGTCACCATCAAGAACAAGTATCCCATTCCTTGAATTAATGATTTGTTCAATTAATTTCAGGGTGCTCGGTGGTTCCCCAAGATTGACCTTAGATCAACTATAATCATTTGAAATTCAGGGAGCAAGATATTCCAAAAATAGCTTTCCAAACAAGGTACGACCATTTTGAGTTTGTAGTTATACCGTTTGGATTGACAAATGTTCCCGCTGCCTTTTATGAATTTGATGAACAGGGTCTTCAAGCAGTATTTGAACATGTTTATCATTATATTTATAGATGACATACTGGTGTATTCTGTGAGTGGGGAGGAACATGCAAACTATTTGAGAATAGTACTATAGACCCTCAAGGACTGTCAATTATATGCAAAGTTTGGTAAATATGAATTTTGGTTGGAATATGTTACCTTCTTGGGAAATGTTATTTCAGGGGATAGTATTCATATAGATCCTCAAAAGACTAATGCAGTGAAGCACTGGCCTAGACCCATCACTCCATCCGATATCAAGAGCTTTTTTAGTTTGGCTGGGTATTATAGGAGGTTTGTTGAAAGGTTTTCCTCTATAGCCGCATCATTGACTAAGTTGACCCAAAAGAAAGTGAAGTTCATATGGTCAGATAAGTATGAGAAAAACTTCCACGAGTTGAAGAATAGATTTATTTTGGCACCAGTGTTAGCTCTGCCAGAAGGGTTAGACGGATTTGTAGTGCATTGTGATTCTTCCAAAGTTGGGTTAGGTTGTGTATTGATGTAAAGAGAGAGAGAGTGATAGCTTATGCCTCTAAGAAACTTAAGGATCATGAAAATAATTACCCATCTCACGATTTGGAGTTAGCTGATGTGGTTTTTGCCTTCAAAATTTAGAGGCACTACATTTATGATATGCATGTTGATGTTTTTAGTGAACATAAGAGTCTTCAGTATGTATTTTATTAAAGAGAGTTAAATCTTCATCAGAGAAGTAGGTTGGAGTTGTTGAAAGACTATGACATAAATGTGTTATATCATCCGTGTAAGGCCAACGTAATGGCAAACGCACTAAGGCAAATGCACTAAGTATGTTGTCTATGGGTAGTGTGTCTCATGCGCGGAGTTGGCTAAAGAAGTACATAGATTAGCCCATTTGGGAGTATGTTTGCTCGACACTGACGATGGGGAAGTAGTAGTTCAAAATGGTTCAGAATCATCTTTGGTAGTGGAATTGAAGGAGAAGCAGCGAAATGATCCCATACTTAGCCAGTATTGGAAACAGTCTAGTAGCAGAAGGACGATGTTTTCTCCCAAGGGGGAGATGGTGTACTTCGCTATCAAGGTAGGCTTTGTGTTCCAAATATAGACGAGTTGAGGAAAATGATACTAGATGAGGCTCATATTTTAATTTATTCCATTCATTTGGGTGCTACTAAGATGTATCACTACTTACGAGAAATTTATTTGCGGATAGTATCAAGAGGAACATAGCCGAGTTTGTAGCCAAGTGTCCTAATTGCCAGTAAGTTAAAGTTGAACACCAGAGGTCGGGTGGTGCATTGAAAGAGATTAGTATCCTTACATGGAAGTGGGAAGTAGTGAATATAGATTTCATTACAGGATTGTCTTGCATAAGACATCAACATAATTCAATTTGGGTTATAGTTGATCGAATGACTAAATCATCCCATTTTGTACCTGTCAAGACTTCAGATACCATGGAGGATTATGCTAGAATGTATATCATCGAGTTAGTAAGGCTTCATAGGATACCCTTGTCCATCATTTTAGACAGAGGCACGCAGTTCACGTCACAGTTTTGGCAGTATTTTCAGAAGGGCCTTGGTACAAAAGTTAAGCTTAGTACTACTTTTAATCTGCAGACCGATTCTCAAGCTAAACGCATAATTCAAACATTAAAATACATACGGAGGGCGTGTGATTTAGATTTAAAGGGAGTTGGGGTAACCATCTACCTTTGAATGAGTTTGCTTACAATAATAGTTATCATGCTAGCATTTTGATGGCTCCATTTAAAGCATTGTATGGACGTAGGTGTGATCGCCTATAAGATGGTTTGAGGTTGGTGAAACGGCTTTGATTATTTCAGGCTCCGTTCTCTAAACTATAGGAAAGTTTCAGTTGATTCGTGGGAGATTATGAATTATTTCTCAGGGTCGTCAGAAATCCTACGCTAATGTAAGAAGGAGAGAGCTCAAGTTTGAAGTGGGCAATTGGGTATTCTTGAAAGTGTCACCTTAAGGGAATAATGAGATTTGGAAAAAAGGAGAAGTTAAATCCCCGATTTGTTGGTCCGTATGAGATAGTGAAGCGTGTAAGAGAGGTTGCCCACAAATCAAATCTTCCATCAGAGTTAGCTGCAATTCACTCGTGTTTCATGTTTTGATACTCAAGAAGTGTGTTAGAAATTCGTCCTTAGTAGTTCCCCTAGAGAGAATTGGGTCAAGAATAACTTATCGTATGAGGAAATTCCTGTGGAGATACTTGATAGGCAGGTTCGAAGGCTAAAAAATAAGGAGGTAGCATCAATAAAGGTTCTTTGGAGAAACCAATCGGTTGAGAGGCCACTTGGGAAGCTAAAGCAGACATGATTACCAAGTATCCTCATCTCTTTTCTCCCAACTCAGTTCCTACCGAGGTTAAATAGTTGTTTTCAGTCAAAACTCATTCTCTTTAAGTCTGTCTAAGCATTCTTAAGTTATATCTTGT
>NC_061112.1:79732079-79755746 GCF_002878395.1 Capsicum annuum
TTTAATTCGCAAAGGCTTATGGAAAGAGCCAAACCTATGACAAACTTATTGCCCTCTAATATCTGCCATCTAGAAAGTGAGAATTATTTTAGTACTGTACATAAAAATTCCTTAGCATATGCATAAATATTCTACAAGCATTTACCCGCCTCAAACCAAGAAAGATGGGAGAATAGATCATCATCTTGCCTTATCCCGTGCCATTTTTCTGCCCTGAAACATTAATATGTACGGAAACAAGGACTTTTTCTTTTTCTTTGCGACCTTCACATCTGGAGATAAATCAGTTTCACTATTTCTTGTTTGTACATTTTCTTTTGGACTTGAGGTTTGATGAGGTATTGCAGCCTCTGGTGCATGTTCAGATGATTTTGATTCTTTATTCTCCTCAAAGTCGTGAAATCTCTAACTTTGTCCTGGTCAACTCAACTTCAAGAGATGCAACAACAATTGCTGCCATTGATTCTCTATATTGTAGAGAAGCTAGTTCTGGTTTTTCCTTTTCCAGTTCTTCCTTCAAACAATTGCTTCTACTTTAAGCATTCTACTTCAATTGTTCCTTTCTCAATGTTGAGCTTTACTTTTCGAGTTTCATCTTAGCTGATGCCACCACTTCTTGTATCTCGTGATGATTTCATTTTTCTTGCTTTAATAGCTCGCCTTTCGAGTTCACTTCTTCATCAGCCTCCTGTTTCAATATTGATTCCATGTAAGCTGCTAACTTGTTGTTGAGATCTTGTAACAAAGATGAAGCAGTATCTAATTTTGCTTTATGATCCTTTGCAGACAGAATTTTCTGGTTTAGCCTCACAAACTCCTCTTCTGCCTTCTTTAATTCTTTCTCCCAGTATATAGTATCTTGCTCTCTTTCCATAGCTACCCCAACTCGATGTTCCTTGGCCTCCAGATGTGCAGCCTCCAAAACTCCATTGAAGTAATGAGCTCAACAGCCAAATTCTTTACTGTATTCTCAACATCGTTAGATACAGATACAGTTTTCTGTATTTTTCATAGCAACATTTTTTTCAGACGCTAAAAAATCATAATCCTAAGTCATAACCCTATGGATAACTTCTAATTCAGAATTTACAGATTGTAGCTCTGAAACTGCTGCTTCAAGTCTGGCTCTGGCAACCTTAAGCTGTGCTTTTGCTACAATACTAGCATTATCAACAATCCCCCAATCCATCTCTTAGTGCTTTCTAGCTCTTTCAGAACTAGCAACTTTGCATCTTCCGCATCTTGACACTTTTCTTATACTGTGGGATCTCCTCCTGCACTTTTGCTAGTTCTTGCTCAATAACATTCTGTCTATGCACAAACAAAGAAGAAAAAAATGCAAACTTTTAAAGTTAAGAAAATAATGTGATAGTCTATTTGGCCAAGCTTCTTCAAGTTCTCAGGATGCTTAGACTGCAATTGGAGATTTCACTTGGATTGTTATTTCTCTCTGTTTGTTGTTCTGGCTATGCTGGAACCTTTTAACTAATCAAATTATATTATTAAGTGTATTGTTCTATTATGGATTATTGTGTTAAAATTCTCTAGGAAAAGAGCAAGAGAAATAAAGAAAGTAAAAAAAAGTTGACTATGCCACACACATGCTCAAATTATAGATGAGGTATGACATAATCACACTCTTTGTTCTGTAATTTTTTTAATTAATTGATACATGTCTTGAATATTTTACGGCATTCTCTTACTATTGAAACAGATTACAAAGAATAGTGGTGTAAATCCAACCCGTATTGAGGTATTCAGAAAAACTCATACGAGAGAGAATACACAACCAGGGAATGAGATTGTTGGTGAAGTTATGGTAACTTCTGATTCTTTATAAGTATTTTGGTACTTTTATTCTATTGCAAATTTCTTTAACTTTTCATTGCTTGACTTTTCTTTTAAAAATAAACAAATGAATGATATCGCTGAGGTGTATCCCGAATTAAATATCCCTGGAAGTACTCCCAACGATGTGTACTCAAAAGTAATGGGACCAGACACTCATGGGATTGTCCGAACTTTAGGAAAGGGAGCAGCTCCAAGTTTAGTTTATGGTCCAGTATATAAACGATCTCAAGCTGAAAAAAGAAATTTTGATGCACGGGTTGAGTTGGAAGTTCAAAAAGCTACCTCAGCTATGAAAATTGAGATGGCGGAAAAGTGGACTAAAGCACAAAAAGAAATGAAAGCTATGAATAAAAAGTTGTCTGAAGCAAAAGAGGAAGCAAAAAAGGATAAGAAAGCAGTGGAGAGAAAATTATCGGAAGCAAACATGAACATGAAATTAATTATAGCAGATAAAGTAAAGACAGGTGTACAAGCATATCTAGAGTCTTTGGGTATTACTATTGATGCAAATACAAAATCAAGACAGGTAAATAATTCTGTTGTTCACAAAAATTACTTTTGCTAGTTGATAACTTAGTTATTTTTAATTAGAATTATTTGTTTTTGTGATAGGTTTCTGATAACTCAATTGAAGATCGTCAACAACCATTATGACCCATTTCATTTGTTCACACAAAAAAGGTTAGAGGAAATAAAGTTTTGATTTTTATTTCAATTTGTTTAAATCCTAACATTCATATGATTCTGGGATCAGTTGATTCCTTTTTCTTGTTTCTATTTGGGATTAATCGACCAACTATTAGTCACTACGTCATGTAAAGTATTGGTATTGAAGTTTAACCTTAATAGTTCTGTAACTTATAGATGAACATCATAATTGAGTAATTAAGTTGCATTTTAACTGATGGCTTTTGTGTATTTTAATATATGAATTTTTCATATTGCTACACTATATCAGATTTATTCATCGATAATCTTGATCAAGTATTTGTTGTTGAAGCAATATTTGTTATTGAAGCAATCTTATAATTTTATTTTGATTTTCTTTATGAAAAAAATAGGCATACTGTGTATGCTATGATTTATTATGTTTGAATTTTGTAAATATTAAAGTAATCATCTTAATTTTTCTTCTCAGGCTAAGATGATCAAGAAGACTGGAACTAGTGTAGTTGACACAAATAAACGAAAGTGGGTAAGTTAGAAAAATTACAAGAGATCCCTTTTCTCTATTCTTTTCTTTCAAAGAGAAAAAATTGTCCTCTCTAATTGATGCTTTACATCATTTTTTCAATATGCTTGTCTTAAAAAAAATTCAATGTACTTTTTTGATATCCCAATCTATTCTAGTCATGGAGGAAATAATTTCATCATATAGTTTTAATTTTTTCTTTTATGTGAATTTTTTATGCAGAGCTTTTCAGGAAATTGAGGTCAATTACTAGCTATGAAATGTCCTCAACTTGTGGATTGGTGATTTCATAAAACTTTATTGCAGATTTTACTTTTGAGAATTTAACGAAATTGATTTGAATTAGGCGTTAAAGTTGGTTGCATGTTGAAACTATTATATTTATATTTCATTTTTACTTAGATCATTTGATTTGATACCATTTTAGTTTTACAGAACAATTATTATTTTGCTATTTTGTTTTTCGATTATAATATTAGAAGACATTTACTTTACATATATTTCATGTTTATTATAAGAGGTTGTTATTTATGAATATATAGATTAAATTAACTATAAATATTTGTGTCATGAGAAAAATTATAGAGAATTTTTATCCATTTTTTAAATAATTGACAGTGACATTAATCTAAATGCTATTAATAACATTGATGACAATTTGGAATGTTGCTAAATTTTACGACATTAATATTTCATTTATTGACGATGGTAATTTAAATACAACATTTTATAAAGGTCTCAAGTAAGTGTCACAAAGAAAAATCTACCAAACATTTAATCTAAATGTTAAAAATTAAGTGACATTCCATATAAATGTCATAAATTCCTTATCGACATTTACCTTAATGTTGAAAATAAAATGTCATATATCTCATACTGACTTTTATCTAAATGTCAGAGAAAATATCGTAAATTTCTTATCGACATTTACCTATATGTTGCAAATAAATGTCATAAATCTATTCCGACATTTACATAAATATCCTGAAGTTAATGTCACAAATTTTTTCCGACATTTACCTAAATGTTGGAAACATTCTCGACACTAAAATTTGCGACATTTATTTCAAATGTAAATTAAATGTCGGTAGATAAATTTGTGACATTTAAACTCCTTAACACGATATTTATGTAATGTCGTCGTATCTCTACTTTCTTATAGTGGTACTTCCGTGGCGTTACATTTTATCCATAAATACGCTACGATGCAGCAGCGTACATGATGTGTCCATCCTCAGGAACTCAACAACTTTATCCTAAATACAACTGTTGCTTAGCTCTACAAAGATGCTCACTTTATTATGCTGATGGAACTTTAATTTGCACCTGTACTTGATCAATTTCAAACTACAACATGTATTCTCTCTGATAAATATAAATATGTTTACTACAGATCACACTAAATATGTCTTCTTTCTATCAATATGTTTGGATACAATATCTCTACCTCCATGAGTAAGAGGTAAGGTTTGCTACACTTTAATTCTTCATTTTGAGGTACACACTCAGCTTCATGTTAGGAAATAACAGACACCTTCTGTTTCTGCACCAATTAACTGCATTTTGTGTTTTCTGTAGCTATAGCTGTAGCTGTAGCTGTAACTACAAAGATGTCTTCATAGGAAACGAGGTTGCAATAGGTTGTACGAAGTACTGATTGTTGTGGTTACATTTTTGGCATAAAAATTGTTGAGCTCTTTTGGATGTATATTCGCTTTGTCTCATAAAACATTTGGTCCTTTTCCCTTATATCCTACTTTGATAAAAAAAGATTCTTTTGGGTAGAGGTTATAAATCTTGTGTTGGTGTATATTGTGATATGTAAACGCTTATGCAATAAAATTGCTATAGTATTCTTTTGTTTTTTTCCAATAAAAGGTGATTGATAATTGTTGGGAAACTGGTCTTTTCACTTAACTTTTAAAATCATAATCCAAAGCAATTTCACGTTGATATATACTGATAAGTATTGGACCCGTGCACTCACGGACAATTACCATCTAGAATGAAAAATATAGGCATGTTAAGAATACCATCTTTTAAGGGAGGATATCTTGCACAAGCAGTACTAAAAATTTATTTTATAACTATCATGCTTGTCTAATGTATCACATAACTTCTAATAATTTACTTCATGGATAATTGTAAAGTTGAACTGCACAGTTTAACTTAAAAGAAAAATAATTTATATAGTTCAAACTTCATCAATATTTTCTTTGAAGTTTTTACTAGCACAATTCTAACTAGATCTGTAAAAAAAATGGCATGTAGATCTTTTCAAAATAATATAAAATTATTAACTTGCCAATCAAAGGTTCTCAAAAGAATATTCTTAAAAATATTTGAATACATTAGGAATACACAGTCATACAATCTTTACAAATAGTGCCAACATGACCACATTCAGTAGTTCTCATATAATTCTAATAAAAAATAATGATCCAATATCATCCCACCCCCACCAATTTTCCTCCAGTGGCCTTCTATTGACATGAGATTTGAATCACAAACAGATTTTTGAAACTGATTTTGAATATTATTTGCATAATGTGATTTATTTGCATATCAAAGAGGACAGACCATGGATTAACAATTTCCTTTGACATGTGGAACACATTCTAAAGTTTCAAGCCAATTACAAATTTCTCTATAGCTATAACGGCCACAAGGACCAAAATAATCCAATTATTACATGTATATAATAACTATTTAATAAAATGAACCAACACCAGAGTTTCCCACCAAGCATAATTAGACAAAGCTGTTGTGGCATAAAACATTAGTTCGTGATTTATGAAAGGATTGTTTTTCAAAAATGTAAGGACAAACTCTTAAGCAACTGGAGACCACAATAAATAAATCAGTGGAAATTCTATAAGATCTTTGATCAGCATCTCCAATTGTTGTAGCAGATACTAGTGATGTATGTATATCGGATTTGTTTGAATTCAATATTCAACATCTATTAATTTTAACCATATAAATATATATATATATATATATATATATATATATACCCAACTCCCTTTTCATTTTCAAGTTTGTCTCAAAGAAACAAAGTATTACTGTGGTTAGAGAGAAAAACTAAAATAAGACACTCTAAGGGATCGTTTGGTTGGGAAACAAGTTATGCAAGGATAAGTTATGCTGAAATTAGTTATACAGGGATTAGTTGTACTGGAATTAGTTATCCTGGTATTACTTTTTACTGGTTGTTTTGTTTGTGGTACTAAAGATAATATGCATGAGATTCTTTTTAAGAATAGATTGTGTGTTTACAAAAATAACTCTTACCTTATTTAGTATAATAATTATTTTTATAAAAATTGTATTAATAAAAATAATTATTAAACTAGCTTTTTATAAAAATTGTATTAAAAATTGTACTGGTAAGAGTATTGGTAAGTTTTTACGATGTCGTTTGATGTAGAATTGTCTTTTTCGTTGTTCCTTTTAATATTTTTTTAACAAAATATATTTGACAATAATTACTACATTTAACTTCTAAATTTATTTATTGTCAAATAAGATGGGGAATTTACTGTCCATGTACATGGAAAATAAATAAGAGAAATTTTATAAACAACATAGTTTTGAAGCACATTTATCATACATTGTTATATTTTTTATAATTATTAAATATAATAAAAACTTTCTTTGAAGTGTGATACAGTAAAAGGCCACAACACGGATTGAATTGTAATAGTAAAATGAAGAAAATCGCGATAATTTTTTTTAAAAAAATAAGTAACACATTTTACGGGACAAAAAATAACGCAATTTGCTTAATTCAATCCCTCAATTGTTGATAAAGTGTTTCAGTTATACATTTTCCATTCATTTTTTTTATATGTGTTCTCATTCATCTATTAAGTAGTTAAATGAACCACATAAAATATGTCATTTCTTTAATTATACGCATTTGTCTCAATAAGCCGTAAAATCCTAGATATTTTTTAGTATGTGAGACAAAGGATTTGGGAGTAATTTTGTCCTTTTCTAATTTTATCCCAAGAATAAATAATGGTGGAATTGTTACACTACTAAAAAAATCGGTAAAACCGACCAAAAAAATCTACCACACAATGTGGTTCAAAAAAAACCAACCACAAGTGGTCGGTTTTTTAATTTTTTAAAAAAATTTTTTTTTAAAAAGCGACCACATGTGATTGCTTTTATATTTTCAAAAATCAAAATAATTATTTCAATAATTTTAATATTAATTATTATTTATTTTAGTGGTCGGTTTATTTAAAAAAATATTTATAAAAACCGACCACATGTGGTCGGTTTTAAAAATTCTTTTTTAATTTATTTTTAAAAAAATCGACCACTAGTTGTCAGTTTTTTTAATGAAATATAATTAAAAAATATTTATAAAAATTGACCACTAATGGTCGGTTTTTAAAAATTCTTTGTTAATTTATTTTTTAAAAAAAAATGACCACTTCTGGTCGGTTTTTTTAATAAAATATAATTAAAAAATATTTATCAAAATCGACCGCCAGTGGTCGATTTTTAAAAATTCTTTTTTTAATTTATTTTAAAAAAATCGATCACTTATGGTCGATTTTAAATTTAAAAGAAAAATAAAAACCAACCACTGATGGTCGGTTTTAAATTAAAAAAAAAAACACAAATGGTCGGTTTTTTAATTAAAATAAAAATAATAATATAAATATATATATTATTTTCATAAAAAATAATTACATATATAATCTTATATATATATATATATATATATATATATATATATATAAATATATATAATTTTTTGAAATTACACTGATCACTCATAGTCGATAACCAGTATAATAATAATAAAAATCAATCATTCTTAAATTTTGTGAAAAAATTACACTAAAAAATATTTCAAATAAAATAAACAAATTACGTTAGACATAATCTTTATCTTTTACTTATGTTTCAATATATAAAATAAATATTTTTCTTTGTATATACGTTAAATGACGTTAAACATGCATAATCTTTGTATAATGAATATGTGTATATATATATCATACGACCGTTGAGATAATGATATTATGTTTCTATTCCAGTCATAATGATATTACCATTGAAATATCTTTATATATATATATATATATATATATATATATATATATCATGTAGTCATCGATTGATGAACGATGTTGCCAAAACCTAATATATTAAGCTAATCAAATATAATTAATCAATCACTAATCTGAGTATGTATAAGAAACACATTGCATTATATTATTGGATAATATACTTGTCTATGTATGTGATGTATATAGTATATATTTTGAACTTGATATAGTCGATAGTGTGTATATATGTCTGTATGTATAGGTATATATATAATATATACATATTATACAACGATGGTATATAAATGACATAAGATAAACCAACCGATAATTTATTTGAGTATATGTGAAATACAATGGGGTAGTAAAATCGAGTATGTTATGTATATAGTACGTATGTGAAATACGTCGCATTATATTATTGGATAATATACTCGTGTACGTATGTGATGTATATAGTACGTATTGATATAGTCGTTAATGTATATATATGTGTGTGTATGTATAGGTATATATATAGTATATACATATTATATAGTGAAGGTATATTAATGACATAAGATAAACTAACCGATAATTCAACTAGTATCTGTGAAATATGTTGTATATTATTATGGGGTAGTAAATTCGGGTATGTGATGTATATAGTACGTATTTGAATGTTGATAGTCAATTGAATATATTTATATATACGTATATCTCGTGTAGTGATGAAATAGATATACTATTTTGTGTCAATAAAATGTAGACACACGTATATTGTTAAAGTTGTAATAATATACGACAAGTATTACGAGGTATATATGGGGGAGGAAGGAAGTAGGGGAGGGAGACAGAAAATTGAATCATTAAACTGGCATATACTTACCATTTGCTTTGAATTTTGAATTTTGAACGACCGCCAAATTTTGACGGTGAATTTGAGGTTTTTTGCTTAAAAATTTTGTATCTGAGTATAAGTGAAATACGTTGTGTATTATTATGAGTAGTAAAAAAATCGTGTATGTGATATTTATATTACGTATTTAAATGGTGATAGTCAATTGAATATACGTATATATACATATATGTCGTGTAGTGACATATGCAGTAATCGAGAGCTTGATAACTGAATCTATATATCAAAATATTTTGTATAATACATTGATATCATACTGTTGAAGAAATAGATATACTATTTTGTGTCAACGTAGATACGCGTATATTGTTGAAGTTGTAGTAACGTAAAATAAGTAATCGATAATTTATCTGATTAACACATTGTATTATGAGGTGTACATATATAATATCATAATTAAAAGCTAATTAACCAAAAATTTATTGTAATTTGCAAAATTCATTGATATTATTATACGATTGAGGAAATATACTACTCGTGTTAATGTGATGATAAAATAACTAATTATTTGATTTATATATATATATGCATTGTATTAAATTAATTGGATATTATTATAAATATTATAGAATTTATTAAAAAGTAATTTGTTAAAAATTAATTTTAATTTATTAATTTATTAATTGTAGTTTATTAAACTTAATTTATCAAAAATTTTGTAAAAACAGACCACATGTGGTCGGTTTTTAAAAATATTTTCATAAAACCGATCACATGTGGTCGGTTTTACTGTTAATTAAAAAAAATACAATTAATAATCCGACCCGAACCAACCAAATATTTCACTTTCCCAATTATTGGAACCAAATACACACACAAAAATACAAAACATGGGACACAAACACATACACAACTGTCGCATACGTACGCACATACACACGCAAACACAAAGATTCCACCGTCGCTGCCGCATACGCACATACACCAATTGCCGTTGTCACCAAGCTTCCACCGTTGTCGAGCTTCCGCCGTTGACACTATCGAGATTTTGAGCTTCCAACTTATCTAATCACTCGAGCACACTCGAAATCACTCGAACAAGTAGGTTCTCTAAGCAACTCTTGATTTCTCCAACTCAAGTAAGTAAGAATGTGAGATTGCTTGACCTTTTTTTGAGTTAACTTCACTTCATTTTGAATTTTGAAACCCTAGTTCTTATGTTTTGGTTGAAAATGGGGAAATCGGGGATAAACTTGAATGTAGTGTAGATTGTGTGTGTTATGTGAACTGAAATGAATAATATCTTGCATAGAGTAGATGGGTATTTTGGAGAAAGTTGTAGTAGTCTATTTTTTAATTTGCTAAGCTCATCATTGTCGATGTTGCAGCTTCCCGTGAGAGAATCTATAAGCATATTAAAGCTGCCGTTTTGAAATATCAAGAAATTAAGGAAAATATCAAAGGTATGTTGACTTAGTGAAGCCGTGTGGGGATATTTTTGATTCACTGTTGTTGTTATCTTCTTTTTATTGTTCATATTAAAGTTTAATGAAGCCGTGTGTGGCCTTGTTCGATTCACCAGCATTGTTGTTATCTTCTTGTTATTGTTCATATTGAAGTTTAGTGAAGTCATGTGTGGCCTTGTTCGATTCACTAGCATTGTTCTTGACATGTTGTTGGTCTTGTTGTTGCTTGTTTCTTGTATTGTGAACTTGATTTTGTATCATTTGGTATGAAAGTTCAAGGCTTAGTTTTGAATGTGTAGGGACTTGGTAGGTGTTTTTTTATTTTGAATGTGATTATATTTGGTGACTTGGTAGGATGAAAATAATTAAATGTAGGGACTTTAAGAGTGACGTGGTAGGTTGAAAGTGGTTGAGCTTAGAGACATTAAAAGTGTTTTTTTATTTTGAATGTGGTTTTATTTTGATACCTAGTCACTTGAAAATGGTCAAGTGTAGGGACTTTAAAAGCGGATTTTGTGTTTTGAATGTAGTTTTGTTTTGATACTTAGTTACTTGAAAATGGTTAAGTGTAGGGACTTTAAAGGGAATTTTTTTTTTTTTGAATGTGGTTTTATTTTGATACTTAGTCACTTGAAAATGGTTAAGTCTAGGGACTTTTAAGGGGATTTTGTGTTTTCAATGTGGTTTTGTTTTGATACTTGGTCACTTGAAAATGGTTAAGTGTAGGGACTTTAAAGGGGATTTTGTGTTTTGAATGTGGTTTTGTTTTGATACTTGGTCACTTGAAAATGGTTAAGTGTAGGGGCTTTAAAGAGGATTTTTTTTTTTTTTGAATGTGGTTTTGTTTTGATACTTAGTTACTTAAAAATGATTAAGTGCAGAGACTTTAAAAGGGATTTTGTGTTTTGAATGTGTTTTATTTTGATACTTAGTCACTTGAAAATGGTTAAGTGTAGGGACTTTAAAGGGGATTTTTTGTTTTGAATGTGGTTTTGTTTTGATACTTAGTCACTTGAAAATGATTAAGTGTAGGGACTTTAAAGGGGATTTTGTGTTTTGAATGTGTTTTGTTTTGATACTTAGTCACTTGAAAATGGTTAAGTGTAGGGACTTTAAAGGGTATTTTTTTGTTTTGAATGTGGTTTTGTTTTGATACTTAGTCACTTGAAAATGATTTAGTGTAAGGACTTTAAAGGAGATTTTTTTGTTTTGAATGTGGTTTGGTTGGTGACTTAGTTACTTGAAAATGGTTACGTGTAGGAACTTTAAAGGGGATTTTGTGTTTTGAATGTGGTTTTATTTTGATACTTAGTCACTTAAAAATGGTTAAGTGTAGGGACTTTAAAGGGGATTTTGTGTTTTGAATGTTGTTTTGTTTTGATACTTAGTCACTTGAAAATGGTCAAGTGTAGGGACTTTAAAGGAGATTTTGTGTTTTGAATGTGTTTTGTTTTGATACTTAGTCACTTGAAAATGGTTAAACGTAGGGACTTTAAAGGGGATTTTGTATTTTGAATATGGTTCGGTTGGTGACTTAGTTACTTGAAAATGGTTAAGTGTAGGGACTTCAAAGGGGATTTTTTATTTTGAATGTGGTTTTATTTTGATACTTAGTCACTTGAAAATGGTTAAGTGTAGGGACTTTAAAGTGGATTTTTTATTTTGAATGTGGTTTGGTTGGTTACTAAATTAGTTGAAAATGGTTGAGTGTAGGGACTTTAAAGGGTATTTTGTGTTTTGAATGTGTTTTGTTTTGATACTTAGTCACTTGAAAATGATTAAGTGTAGGGACTTTAAAGGAGATTTTTTGTTTTGAATGTGGTTTTGTTTTGATACTTAGTCACTTTAAAATGATTAAGTGTAGGGACTTTAAAGAGAATTTTGTGTTTTGTACGTGGTTTTGTTGGTGACTTAGTTACTTGAGAATGGTTAAGTGTAGAAACTTTAAAGGAGATTTTGTGTTTTGAATGTGGTTTTGTTTTGATACTTAGTCACTTGAAAATGGTTAAGTGTAGGGACTTTAAAGGAGATTTTGTGTTTTGAATGTGGTTCGGCTGGTGACCTAGTTACTTGAAAATGGTTAAGTGTAGGGACTTGAAAGAGAACTTCGTAGGTTGAAAATGATTAAGTATGGGGACTTTAAAGGTGACTTGGTAGGTTAAAAATGATTAAGTGTGGGGACTTTAAAGGTGACTTGTTAGGTTGAATGTGGTTATGTTTGGTGACTTGGTAGGTTGAAAACGATTAAGTGTGGGGACTTTAAAGGTATTTTTTTTAATGTGGTTATGTTTGGTGATAATTGAATTTTTGTGACTTGATCTAATTAGTTGAATCTGATTGATTGCGTAGATGGAACCTGATTATAGTTGGATATATCAACGGAACAATGATAATAGAATGGGTATTATGGAGGAATTTGTTGAAGGTGTCAACAGATTTGTTGAACATGCTAAGACACTTGATGTTTGGACACGTTTTTGGGCTATTCGTTGTTCTTGTGTTAGATGGGATGGTATCAATCTTGTAAGTGAAGAAGATGTAAAGGAACATCTTTATAGAAAGGGGTTTCATGAGGACTTTTTAAGATTGTGTGGTATTCATGGTGTTGTTGCACAAAATAACTTTGTTGTTGGAGAAAGTAGTTGGTCTATAGGGCATAATGAATATCAAGATGCTAGGATGATAAAAATAGTGCACGATGCTTTTGGGATGCAACACGGGAGTGACTTTAGGAAAATGTCGAAGATGTTCCTAATAGCGAAGTGGGCAAATTCTATGAACAATTGCATACTGCTAGTCATCCTTTGTTTGATAGGTGTTCGCACTCTCGTTTGTTTGTTGTTGTTAGATTATTAAGTATTAAATCTGACTAGAATATTGCTGAAGGAGGAATGGACTCAATGATAGACCTTATTAAAAAGTTAGTTGACCCCGGCTTGGAGGTTTCTGATTCTTTCTATAAGGCAAAAAGGTTGGTGTCAAAGTTAGGTGTCTCCTCGGTTAGAATTGATTGTTGTGAAAATGGCTGCATGTTATACTTTAAGGAAGATGCTAACCTAGATTCCTGTAAATTTTGTCAGCACCCTCGATATAAGCGTGGTTCTAGTGGAAATCAAATTGCTATTAAGGCGATGAATTAATCACCTCTAATACCAAGGTTGAAGAGGTTGTATGTTTCAAATAGCTCAGCTCCTCATATGAGATGGCACAGTGAAAATAGAAGGCCCACTGGTGTCATGTGTCATCCATCTGATGGAGAGACTTGGAAGCATTTTGATGCAACTTATCCAGATTTTACAGCTGTACCACGAAATATTCGCTTGGGATTATGTGCGAATGAGTTCTCTCTTTTTTCAGTTGGTGTTGCGCCATATTCATGTTGGCTTGTATTTATCACCCCTTATAATCCTCCTTCTAAAATGTTGATGACTAGTCCCTATATATTTCTGAATTGTGTTGTTCATGGCCCGTGTAATCCAAAATGCAGAGTAGATGTCTACTTGCAACCTTTGATCGATGAATTTCAAATTTTATGGCATGAGGGGGTTAAAACTTGGGATATCTCACTTTAACAGAATTTTAATTTGCATGCAAATCTAATGTGGACTGTTAATGATTTTTCTGCTTATGGAATGTTGTCTGGGTGTATGACAACTGGAAAGTTGGCTTCTCCATACTGCATGAAAAAAAACAAAATCTTTCACATTGAGACATGGCAGGAAAAATTCATGGTTCGATTTTCATCGTTGTTTTTTGCCACCTGATCATAAATTTAGGAGACTCAAGAATGCATTCAGAAGGAATAGAAGGGAATATGATAGTCCACCTCCAAGGCTGTCTGATCATGACATCTAGGAGATAGTTCAGAGTTTGTCTAAAGCCAGCGAAGAACCATTGTACAGGCTTGATGGATATGGTGTTTCGCATAACTGGACTAAGCAGGGTATATTTTGGGAGTTAGAATATTGGCCAGACAATTTACTTAAAAATAATATTGATGTCATGCATACTGAGAAGACCTATTTTGATAACGTGTTCAACACAGTTATGAATGTCACCAGCAAAACAAAGGATAATCTTAAGGCCAGACTTGACTTACTAGAATACTGCAAACGCCGAGAATTACACTTACATGAGGGGATCAATGGCAATGTTCTTAAGCCCAAGGTTAGTTTTACATTCAAGTTGGACGAAAAGCGTCAAATATGTGAGTGGGTCCAAAGTTTGAAGATACCCGATGGATATACCTCAAATTTAGAAAAGAGGGTTGATATGGCACAAGGAATCTTGCATGAAATGAAAAGCCATGATTGTCATGTTTTCATGGAACAATTACTTCCAATTACTTTTATTGGTTTACCTGAAAACATATAGAAACCAATAGCAAAGATCAGTTTGTTCTTTAAAGACTTATGTGCCACCACATTAAAAGAAGAAAATATGGCGCGAATGAAAAGTAATAATGTTGTTATCACCAACAAGCTGGAGAAGATTTTTCCGCCAATGTTCTTCGATGTGATAGAACATCTTCCCATTTACCTTGTGCACGAAGCTTGGCTAGGCGGTCCAGTTTAAACTAGGTGGGTGTATCCATTCGAATGGTAAGCAATTGCAATATATTTAAATTCATACATATCTTTTTTAAATATAGTAAACATCTAATCTTAAGATTGTGCAGGGAAATTGGAAAATTGAAAAGGGGTCCCAAAAATAAACATAGGGTGGAAGGCTCTGTAGTTGAGGCATATCTTGCAAGAGAAATATCTCAATTTTGTTCATACTACTTTCGCGATGATGTCAGGCAGAGGCAACAAAGGTAAGGGAAAAATTGATCTTACGAAATCAAAAAAAAAAGACAACTTCTACCTTATAGACGATCGACAGGTATTCATATATCTGAGGGTCGATTTGCTGACACGACAGTACGACCCTTATATTCTAGGTCGCCTCAGTATTTGATTCCTACTCCTACGCATGTGGGGCCACTTCATGGGTCTACACCGACCCAATCTGCTTTTATCACCGTATCACGACCATCACAGTACTATCAGACAGCCGCTGGCACATTCGAATATGTACCATCATTGATACCCACCTGTAGCAGTCGTGCGGCTTCGAACAGTGATTCTGCTGGATCTATTGGGTTGTCAGATCTTCAGCTTGGTGGCACTCCATCAGGTGCTTCAGATCCGCCCACGCTAGTGCATCCACCATCACTTGCTCTGCAGCCAGGAGACAAAGATGATTCTGGGAGGCGTTATCTTATTTCATATGCGAGAGGGTAAGATTTTTAAATATAATAACATTATTCATTTTTTTATTACTATATTATTATGCTCTATGAAATTACTGTTTGATTCTGTGTTGTAGGTTTAGGCCGGATGCTGGAGTTGGACAAGCTGCGAGAAAATGCATTTGTCAGAACTTCAACAGCTACTGGACCAGTTGGCAAAAGGTTCCAGAACTTGACATGGAAAAAATATTTTAAGAATTTAATGTAAGGATTTAACTTATCGACTACTTAACACTTTGTTAGAACAAAAGATTGAATATTGTATTTTTGTTTTTGTTGTAGAAATTTTATTGGAGGGATGATGCGAATGCATATCTTATAAAGATAAACTTTTTCAAAAGATGTAGATTCAGATTTAACGGTCTGTTGGATTATGTCCGAACCAAGTTGGTAAAACCTAACTGGATTAGTGAATCCTTATGACAACAGTATATTCACCTTTGGAATAGTGAAGAATACCAATTGCTGAGAAAAAGGGAAAAGAAAGCCCGAGCATCATTCAAGGGTGGTTCCCTACATACTGCGGGTGCCAGAAGTACTATTATTGTGCTGGAAAAAATGGTATGTAACTTTTACAATTTTAATTGTTTGTTTCTATTTAAATATTTTATTATTTGAACATTGATAATTTTTTATATGCGGAAAAAAGAAAAAGGTAGGAGCATACCACAGGATAAGTTATTCGAGGAGACTCATCTGAAAAAAAAAAAAGAACCCGATGTATGAAGATGTCTGGGTTGAACCTTGTGCAAAAGCCGCCCATGTAAGAAACAAATATTGAATTTATGAATCTTTTTTTCAAAGTTGATATTATTCAATTATAACTACTTTAATATTTTTTAACTTCTAGTATTAACTTTACTTTGAATATAGGACAAATATACGCAGCTCATTAGTGAGTATCGTAGTACTCAGCCTCCTGAAAGTCAGGGTAACACACTACCCCAACATGTAGAGGAGGAGTTATGGAAAAAAGTTGTGGGTCCTGCAGATAGAGGCAATAACTATGGATACCACAAAAAAAAATTTGGCGAGAGTATTACGCGTTCGTCCGGCCATGCTTACTCTAGCTCTTCAGCTGGTAGAGAAATCACTGAAAGACTAGAAAATACGATTTCTAAACTCACTGAAGAGCTTGCAGAACAGAGAGAGATAGCGCAGAAGAAGGAGGAGGAAACATCATCCCAAATCAGGATGTTGCTGGAGCAGTTCAGCTCTTTCATTCAGACTGCATGGATTATTCCTCCGTGTCTGGGTGATGCAGTTCGGGCTGCAAAAGGTCTACACCCCCTTGATGATATCAGTACAGATGAGGATATGGAAAACGAGGAGAATTCGATGACGATGACTTTTAGTTTTTTGATTTTTGTATGTGTTGTACTTTGAATTTAGACATTTTGTTGTAGTTTGTACACTTTTGAAACTATTGTTGTAGTTTTTACACTTTCACTTTTGTTTAAAATTTTGTATGTGTTGTACACTTTTGAAAGTATTTACATTTGGTTTGTTGTTGTTGTATTGTATGTTGGACCATTTGTTGATTTTTTTTTTTTAAATTCCCAGAAAAACTAACCACAAGTGGTCGGATTTTCAAAAAAAAATTTTTTTACAGAAAACCAACCACTTGTGGTCGGTTTTTAAAAAATTTCTATTTTAATAAAATAATAATGAATTTTAAAAATATATATATATTTTTAAAAAAATCGACCACAAGTGGTCGTTTTTTAAAAACTACCACTACTTTACCGATTACATACTTTGATCGATTTTGTGGTCAGAAATTGGGGAAAATCAACCACTTGTGGTCGATTTTTGTAGTCAGTTTTTTCGTTTTTTTAGTAGTGTTATCTCACCAAATGTGTGGATTACTTATTTCGTTACTATTTATTAATTTTGACATAAGTTTTTTCAAATATTACCAACCAAATATGCATTAAAATTTTTATCCCAAAATTATTTAGTTTTGTACCTAACACATGACCTCTGAGTAGTTAGTACAGACATATCTTATCTGCATGAAGACTTCATGTACATATTCCCATTCAGTTCCAACTTCATTCGAACAAAAGAAAAAAAAAGCCCATATTGTAGCTATTGAAGTGACTGTTGTCGTCTTGTGCACTAAGGATGGTTCGATATGCAAATTAAATTATTTTGAAATTATAATTTTTAAACTGATTTATTCTGTTTAGGAGATAAAATAAAGTATGTAATTTCAAATTGAATGAAATAAAATGAGGTTACTTTGGCTTAAATCTCAAATATGGATTTTAGCTCATACTTAATTTTGTAATATTCTACCCTATCATACGTATCAAATATTCCTAAAAGATTTTTTAGATTTTTTATTTTAATTCTCACTCGATATTTAATATTTATATTAAAGTTTAATTAATTTAAATTTTCACTTTACATGACACTCCTTTAATTAAGTGAGTGGAGAAATTCCAATCATTTTATCATAAAATATCTTTAATATTAACTTATTATATAAGAAATTGAGGATTACTTTACTATTGTGTGTGAATCAATGCATAGAACTCAAGCTATTTTCCATTATAAATTATATATATACCTGTTAGAGTAGTGACCCGAATTATGTTGAGTCAGCCCTAAAAGTTTCGCGGTGTGACTTACATTGTGATTTTCAATGAGATCTGTGGGTCCATCATTGATCTCGATAAGGGTGCGGGGACGAAGCCCCCACGATATGAACCTTTATGTTTATGAGTTTAGGACTTATATGAACCTTTATGTTTATGAGTCTAGGACTTATTTGTATGCACTTATTATGTAAGTGCATTTAATGGGTTATTTTGTGTATTCCAAAAATTAAAATAATTTTTTTCACAAAAATTTCCACGTAACTCTATTCTTATTGATTATTTTACTTGTGATTTGTTTTATTTCTACCGATTTATAACAATACCTCTTCTCAAAACAAATTGAAAATGAAAGACATATTTGTTTGTGGTAGTATCCTAAATAGTAGAGACTCTTTCAATCGATTACGGCACTTACTCTTTAGAGATGAGGGAAATGCAAAGTCTAATAGATTAGAATCCCAAAGACAAAATAAAATCTAGCATATGAAAGATTATCTTAAAACAAAGGTCACGTTGATTTACAAAAAAACAAAAAGAAGACGAAAAGTTAGAAACAAAGGGGTATTCCAATCCCCCTTTACAATAACAACAAAACAAAAAGTGTTATACCCCATCTCTATTTTTGTTCCTTCTTGACCTCTCGTTCTTTTATAAAACAAAGCTATTCCCAAAAAAGAAAAAACCTACTAAAAGAAAAAAATTGACTTCTTAATTATATTTACCCTAATTTACAAGACAAGATATTGTTTATTAAAAAGTTAAAATTCTCTAGGATCAACAAAGATAGAATGACCAGGCCGTGACTTTGTCCAGTCACCCACAGCCCCGTCACTGTAGTCTTCTCCTAATCTTTTAATGCACCATAAATCTTCGGCGCACGATAGTTTTTTCCAGTGAGGAATTCCTAACTTAAGCGGTTCACAACTTGCTACTTCAGTAACCACCACTCCGCAACCTGATTCATTCGCTAAGTTATGGGCCAGACCATAAAGGGCCTTAGTTAACTTTATCGCTAATGGGCCTTCACCACCAAGCCCATACATGAAATGAAGCCCAAAAGGCCTGAAAACTTCGGGTACAGACGGAACCTTAAGCCACGGAAAAGCCCGATCCATTAAACGACTCGTTTTAGCTAAAATTTTTGTCATCCTTGACGCACCACGAACCTCAAGTTTGAACACGTCCTTACAGTTCCACACACTTAGTACAGCCCATGACTCGGGCTGACTCGTTAAGAACTCGTTCACACCTGGCCAATTACGCGAAAAATTACCCATTGGAACTGCTAGAAAAGTACCTAGGTTGAGCTTATTGTTGAGAATTGTATCAATGTCTTTAGGGAAAAACTCTGTGGTGGAGAACTTATGTCGATACAGAATTTCGGCTTCAGTTGGACTAAGCTTGAAAATGGTTACAGTTTTTGATATTTTGACACGATGAGCGTAAACTGGCTGCACCAGAATGGACGGGGTACGGAACTTGGCGTAGCCACATTTATGTGTGAAGAGCTTTACAGAAGGAAGATTGTCGTTTTCAGTAGCTATATAAGAATATTCAGCGCCATTTTCTCTGAACCATTCTTCCATCTTGCGCACTAATTTCAACCCAATACCCTTTCTCCTGTTGAAAGAAAGAACAGAAGTCATTTGCTACATGAACTCACCAGTCAGGACAAAAAACATATTTATACAGTCTGGAATTATATGTAAAATAAATTATAAATAATTCTAAAATAAATGTGCAAGTGCAGGTCACGATGATGCAGGAGGAATTCAATAACTTTAATCTAAATTTTAATAATTATTTTATAAAATTCATCAAATATCTATAAATTATTAATGAAACTCTTACAATGTCTAACTGCCACCAAATAATAGCCTGGCAAACACATACTTCCTCCGTACCAAATCAAGATGATACATTAATTAAGAAAAATAATTAATAACATGATTAGTTTATCATATAATGTCTACATTTTAATTTGAAGGCAAAGGATAAAATATGAGGAAAAAAATTCTCTTCTTAATTAATGGAAAAATAAAAATAAAAATTAAATTAGAAAATTTAGAACAGGGAATATTTACTCGAATTGTTGAAAGGGCTGAAGTCCTTTAACTAATAGGGTAAGTCCTACTATATTTAGTAAAATTGTAATTCCGCCTCCAGCACCAGAGTTCTACTGCATGTGCACTCAATTCTCCTGTGCCTGACTGCCTGCGCCCCATGTTAAACTAAACTAATTGCGTGAGACAATTTTCTGTTCTTAACCTTTTTCAGAAACTTGTTACTCTTATGCTATAAACAAATCTGTAGTACTATTATATAGTGAGAGAGTCAACAATAATTGTATAAAGAAAAGAGCACAAATAATATGACGTCATTTGAATGCGTCCGTCTTTGGAAAATATTAGAACAATCATTTGGTCACGTCAAAATTAAAATAAAAGTGAATTCTATAACTTCCTTCGTTTTTAAAGCATGTGGTGTTGTAGCTTTTTTATTTTATTTCTAGATAAATGATATCTTAGATACTTCTTCAAAAAGACATTAATAATATTTTTCAGGAGAGTTTTACATGGAAAAATGATTATGAGTAGTTTCAACATGCACCAGCAAAGAATACCAACTATTTCAAGAACTGAAGGAGTATATTAGAAAAATAAGAGCATGATGAATGGATAAATGCAAAAGTAGTTACCGGTGATGAGGGCAGACACGAAGGCCTAAAATATAGGCAAGTTTAGTGAAAACAGGGAGATGTTGATGAGGTAATTTGGTGAAATCATGATTGTTCCTAGAGACTCTTTTTCCACACGTAACGGTTTTGATACAACCCCTTATCATCCCAACTATTCTCCTTTTTTCTTCTCCATTTCCCACCACTATTTCTGCCACCTGTGATCATCATCATCATCATCATATTAATTACAACAAACCAAAAATTGCCAATAAAACAACTTATTAGATTGATATCAATGGTTCAATCACTTCAATGATCAGGTAAAACTTTGAGGGGATGTTTGGCACACGAGATAAAGATGGAATATGTCACATTATCTTATTCAACTTGGATATTTTTTTCCCATCCCTCAAGTGGAATAAATTAGTCCTAGAGTTATCATTCAACAAGTACTATTAAATTTTGAAAGTTAAATCCATCGAATTGATAAATTTAAATTCTAAATCTGTGGTCCGTTAATAAGAAAAAAGAGAAGTACCAGCATGACATAGGCAGGGGAATGGCGAACTCTGCAAACTGGATCACCTAAAAGGTTAGTGAAAAGAGAGAGTTTTCCACTGGGACCAACTTCACATATTCTTTCTACTTCCTCCACTTCCCTGCAATCTTTCTTCGCGTCAAATTCCCTCACCACTATTCTCACTTGTTCATTAAGCGCTCCCATAATTTTGAAACCCGCAAACAAGCAATATATAGATTTATTATGTGGCTTTGTGACCTATAAACCAACTATAAAAAAAATACGGGAGACTTGAAAATTTAGACGAGCAGAGAAGAAAGGGAGCCGTGGCAAGACCTTTTTTTTTTCTCTATATTTCAGGTAGTATGGTTAAGAGTGGAGGTGAGTAGTTGGTTATGATTTGCAAAAATTGAACAGTTTTAGAAGGATAATGCCTTACTTCTTTCTATACAAATTGGTTGCCCACTCCCTTTTATACTGATTTTGGGCACTCTCTCTCCCGTATTGGATCAAAAATCTCCCTGTTGTTAATAGCTAATTTAGAATTTAAAATTTACAACCTAATGGTTTAGCCATTTTGAGTTACCAGAATTTTATTTGAAATAAATCAATTAAAATAATTAACAATTTTAAATATTTAAACAACATATAAAAAATTACAAACCACTAAAATTTGGTTGATTTTCCCAATTTTAAGCACTCCACATAAATTAAAATAATTGAGATGGAAAAGTTACAATCACCTACTTTCTTTTTTCAGCTATTTAAAACAGAATGATTTATTTCTTTTTTTGACAATAATTTAATTTTAACTTTTCACATGACATATTTAGGACCACAAGATTGAAGGATATTTTAGTACATTCGACACAATTATAATTTAAGGCCACAAGATTCAAAAGTCTTCTTTATTTTCTTAAATTTTATGTCAAGTCAAAGTAAATCATTTTTTTTTAAACGGAGGAAGTATAATTTTGTGTCATCTCAACTACGTGGACTTCAGGATTCGTGCAAAAATTACACTGTATATATAAGAAGTTTCCTTTTCTACGTGTATATATATTAAATTAAACCCCTTTGACACAAGTTAAAAACTTGATTTAGTGGCAAAAGGATACAAACTTTCACGCTGAGAGCCTCAGGGTCTCAAATTCATGATGGATTTTTAATTTTATTTTTTTTACTTCCTACATTTGAACCCTTTTGATAAGAATCCTACATCCGCCATTGCTGACGAAACCTTTCATTTCAGGTGAGTAAATTATAATCAATTTCAAATAGCGAAATAAAATTACAGTAAATTAATGACTAATATGAAAATAGTTTTATTAATATAGTAACTTGGAATAAAAATATTAACCTATAATTCATCTAAAATTACGTTTATCATTATAGAAAAGAGTGGGATATAGTGACTTGAGAATTTTGAAGTTTAATTACTCGTAATTTAGATAAGTTTCTGGCAAGTCCCTTTCAATTCCTTTTATGCAACTCTTCAACAATCTCATTGGAAGTGGTGAGTGGTGATCCTGGTAATGATAATGAAAGAATTAATTAATGCAATTAATTTGAGTAATGATCATCAAGAAAGAGGAAGAAATGGCGGCAGTGGCTGCCGAGTGCGGAGCTTCGTTCCACCTGTACTTCTCTCCAACATTAATTGGCATATATAATGACCCCATTTGTAATCATTGCCCTTCTTCAATGCTCTACATTTTTATTAAGATCAAAATATTTATGTACTTCCTTTGTTTTTATTTTAATTGTTTTTTTTAATATTTATTTAAATTTAATTATTTTTTTATAAAATTAAAAAAAAATTATTATGTTCTTTTAATATTATTTTTAATACTATATTCTTGGTATAGAGTGCTTCCCTCAAATGAACCTTATGCGACGTAAATTCGTATTAATTGAACTTCAATGCAGATATTGAACACCAAATAAAAAAAAACTTGATAAAATAAATCCTTAATAAATATTTTCTTAACAGAAGTGTCAAATCCATAGAGATCAACTAATACAAAATGAAGGGAGTATATGCTAGTTTCACGAGATTCATGCTAAGCTCAGACCTAAATTTCAAATATAAAAAATAATAATTTTAATCTAAAACTATAACTTGTATTTTTTATATATATATATATAT
>NC_061112.1:79758746-79924587 GCF_002878395.1 Capsicum annuum
TTATCCAAAATTTTAACTACACATTCAAACTTTGCGGGATTTTTATCACCCCTCTGAACTATTTGAAAATGATATTATTACCTCCCTAAATGATTACGTGACAAAGTAAATGTAGAAAGTGAGAGAGTGAGCACCGAAAATAAAAATTAAAAATTTATTTTCATAATTCTTATATATATATATATATATATATATATAGGGGGGGGGGGGGGGAGGGGGTTGTGTATGTATGTATAGTTTTTTTTTTATTTGTTTTATACATTTATTCCTCTCCTTATCTCCATTTTCATCTTCCTTCACCATCTCCATCTTCCTCTTTCTCATATCCATCTTCATTTTTCTCATCTACACCGCAAATTCAATATTTTTCTCACCATTAATTTTTTAATTATTATTTTTAGATCCACTAATTTCTTCTTTTTGGAAAGAAGGATAAAAAAATAAAATTAATATGGATATATATGATTTCTTCATTTTCAATTTTAAATTAAGAAGGTATGTCATTTCAATTTGTTTGCTAGTTTATTTAGATTTAGGACGAATGAACTAGATTTCAATTTTAAAATTTCGAATGCAAATGATGCTTGTCCGGTGTTGTCTAACTACGACGATCTTCTCCGATCGTCGAAAAAATTATGATGCGTGAAAGTCAAAGAAAAAAGAAAATGAGAGAAGAGAACAATGAATAAAAAAGAAAAGAAGAATTAGTTGATTTATCTTTCATTATCGCGGGCTTCTTCAAGGAACAAGTAAAATCTTCTATGAAATTGATGAGGAAGATGAAGCAACAACTTTTTCTTTCTTGTTCACTTTTTTTTTCTTTTTTGGATTTGAATTTTTCTATTTTGTTTTCCTTTGCATCTTGTTTTGGTGTATAGTCCAATAAATGGACCTTGAAAAAATAAGAAAAAAGTAGAATAAAAATAAATTTGTTTATATTAGAAAAATAATAATATCGTGTGGCATTAGCTGATAGGACGCGTACAGTTCACTCGTTTGTATAAATCTGAATTTAAGATTTTAAGGAGGTAGATATCACATTTTTAAATAGTTCATGGGAATAATAGACCCCCATAAAGTTAAAGTGTGTAGTTGAGAATTCAGTAATATGTTGAGGAGGTATTTGACTATTTTCTCTTTTATCATTGGTATAATTTAATATTATGTTAGACAAATGTTGTTGATAAGTTTTTATCATTATTAAAGTCAATAATCACATAATTGAATAATTTTTTAAATAAAATATGATTTATCAGGAAGAAATAGTATCAGAGAATTAGAATATATCAAAAAGGCTATAGGTAACTCGATATTTTATTTAATTGAACGATTTAAAATATTTAATAAATACGCTTCGATGAAGATCATAAATAAAAAAATTATTGATACTTTTAGAAATTTATAGTATGTAATTTCTTAGTTATAGCTAAAAATAAATTTATTTTGATATTTATAGAGTTTTTATTTTGATATTTATAGAGTTTTAACTTCGCTCATAATTTTAGTGACAATGATTTTTGCAAAATAATTTATTTTTCATCAATAGAATCATCTAAATTAAAATCAGCGATTTTAAATTTATATTATAATAATTATAACCTTAATTTATATAAATTTAAAAAGATCTATAAGGATATTAAATGATGATTAAACTGCATTAATAGATTACTCAATTCGATCTATTTACTTATTATATTTATTTTTTTCACATCCCTTACAAAAGTACTCTATTCATCTCATATTAATTATATATTTTGAGAACTGAATAATATCAAAAAGAACTATGTATGAGGTTGTAGTCAAAAATCATTGCAAACTTTATTCTGTAACAAAAGTTAGCTTAAATAGTTTTAGAGTTAAAGAGATTGTTGATTAGAAATGAAGGGAGGTTTAACTAAATAGTCATCTAACAAGTGGCAATAAAAAATCACGTATGAAAAATCAAGTAAAATGGTCTTAATAAAATATTCGGAGAATTAGATATATTATAAAACAACATGATTTAAAGTATATGAATAATTAAGATTCGACAAAAATAATAAATCAAAAAGTAGTGATACCGTTATGAATTTGTTAGTATAGATAAAATAAATTTATTTTGATGTTTATTAACTTTAAGTTTCGGTCATAATTTCATGTAGCAAAAATTTTTGATATTTTTTTCATTGAATTATTTAATACAAAAAATATTTTTATTACTTCAAATTTATATTAAACTAATTATAACATTAATTTAGAGTCCTAATACAAATTAATTTAACAATGAATAGTAAGAATATTAAATAGTAATTGTATTACAGTAATACATTACTCATTTACTAGTCATATTTATTTTTTTATACGTCCCTTAAAGAATGATTTTTTTGTCCCATTTTAATTATTGATTTACTTTTTTTCATGTCCACTAAGATAAATAATAAATATAATACATTATTTATTAAGTTGTCCTATTTAGTACTTATATTTAAAAAAAAAAAAAAAGCACTACATAGTATTTTTAAAAAATTACAATGGTGAAGTCGGAAATCATTGAAAACTTTAATTTTATACCAAAAGTTATTTTGACATAATTTTTTTCAAGTTAAAGTGATTGTTTTTAATAAATAAAAGAAGTTTTAATTAAAAGACAATCCAATAAATAACAAGAAGAAACAAATTACAAAAATCAAATGAAGATGGTCTTAACAAAAAAAAGAGGGCGGCAAAATAGAAATATACAAGAAAAGGACATTATCAATAAACTATAAATTTGACATGTGTAGCAATCTTACTTTACCAAAGAAATTAAATATCTAAAAAATCTTTGTGAGGACTATCAAAATGTGTGATTCCCCGGTATATATAAATATAATATAATATATATATATACACACACACACACACACTACCTCTGTTTCATTTACTCGACCTCTTTTAACTTGACATACACATTAAAAAAATATTAATTAGAAGTATATTTTACAAAGTTAACTCTATTAATGATGTCATAAAACTCTAAATCTAACTATTACTACATTTATTTCATTTTACTTGACGTTCTTTCTAAATATGTTTATTTTAAATTACTTGTCTATTGTCATAAATTAATTGTGTTTTATTACTCCCTCCGTTCACTTTTACTTGTCACTAATTTCCCAATTGAGTTTTTATTTTTACTTGTTATTTTTGAATATCAAGAAAATACAACTTCTTTTTTTCTATTTTACCCTTGACATTAATTGTCTTTTCTTCAAATTAATTTCAAATCACAATATAAACTTCATTTAATAGGGATACTATGATAAAATAATCATATTAATAATTATTTTTCTTAATAGGTGTGTTATCTCAATTTGTGACGAGTAAAATCGAATGGAGGGAGTACTACTTTCGCGGTTTATTCTCAGAATTAAATAACTAAGAAAAATAATAATAGTTAAATTTCGAGTTTTAGGACATCATTAATAGGGTTAAATTTGTAAAATATAATTCTAATTAATGTTTTCTTAATTGGTGTGCCAAGTCAAAAGAGGTCATGTAAAATGAAACTGAGGGAGTACCATTTTCTTTAATTATTTAATACTGAGGAGTTCTTCCTCGGACCCTGCGTATAACGGGAGTATTAGTACACTGAGATGTCCTTTTTAAAAAAAAAACAATTTAATACTAAAGGTAACATAAAAAAAAAAAAGTAATAAAACACTCTTGATTTGTGAAAATGAATAATTAATTTGAAACAAGCATATTTAAAAAGAAGACCCAGTGAAATGGAAGATAGGATAATATATATATATGTGTGTATGTGTGTGTGTGTGGGTGTGTATAAATTAATACATTTAAGATGTTATTTCTAGATTTGGACATCAAATGATAAATACTTTCTCTAATTTAAAATAAATAAAATTTTGAGCTATTTTTTAATATCCAAAATAGATGAATTGTTCATTTTTCAAGAGATACGTTGAAAATTCTTTTCAATTTTACCCTTCTTTTACACTTTCTAAATTATGAGTTTTAAGAGACTTATTTGACTTTATTTTAATGTGACAGAAATTTAAAGAGTGGTTTGATAGTATTTAAAAGTGTAAAAATGAAAAGTAAAGTACAATTTATGTTGTAGCTTTTTTCCTTAATAGGTGTGCATTGAGGTAAAATTTCATTTATTTTGAACTAGAAGGAGTATTCTTTAATCTTTAATATCTGAATATAGAAAATTTATTTATAAATATAATAAATATATAATGAAACATTAAAAAAATAATAGTTTGATAAAATAAAATTTTAATTTGTTAAAAAAAATATTTTTGTTCATTAGTGATTTATAACAATGGTGATGGTGATAATGATAACATTTAAATCATAGTGATGATAGTTCAGATGATGAAGATAATTGACATTGTGGTGACTATCAATAATTGTGGGCCACCAATGATGGTGGTGATGATTGTAATAGTAAAATCAATTGATATAAGTAATATGAAACATAGATGATGGTGCTGAAAAATATACGGTGGTTGATAATGTGTTGATAATTCCTTATAATTGTGCTAGTTGTGAAGGTAGAAGTGATTATCAACAACGATTGATCGTAGTGATGGTGGAGGTTACAACAACAATAATGACAACGAGGAGTGGAGTTAACCATGTATTAATGATGGTTGACATCGGTACTAGTTACGATGTTGGTAACTGACTCGTAGTAGCTAGGAATTGATCGTAATAGTGATTGTAATGATGGAAGTGGTTCATCCTTTTGTGTGATGTGATTTTTCATATACTTCCTCCGTTCGCTTTTACTTGTCACTAATTTTCTAATTGGATTTCTATTTTTACTTGTTATTTTTGAAATATGAAGAAAAAATATTTTTTTTTCTGTTTTGCACAACATTAGTTATTTTTTCTATAAATTAATTTCAAAACATAATGTAAACATTATTCAATAGGGGTATTATGGTAAAATAGTAATGTTATTAATTATTTTTTTTAATTCATGTGTCACATCAAAATGTAACAAGTAAAACTGAACGAGAGAATATATTCTATGTAGATCGTTGTTTATAATACACTACATAATAATGGAATTACACTACTTGGTAAAAACTAATATAATTGCATCTCAAGTGTCTCTACTCTTCCCATTAAACAAACTCCAAATTCTTTGAATGGGAAAAAGAGAATCCTAATTAAAACAAAATTCTGGCCATGTCTAGCTAGTTTTTATTTTAGAATAATTTATATTTAGAAAGTGACCCTCTCAGTCTTTAATTGAATCAATATATCACAACGCACAAAACGGTCTGGACAAATGATTGCATTTAAATGGAAATGTCATGATCATGGCCAAAAAAAATAAATTGACAATAAATATTACTTATAAACAAACTCACCTCTTCCAATTCTTTTCGATACAACTTCTTACATTATTTTACTAGAGGTCTTGATATTTTCAATTTGACCTAATTAAAATCGCACTCTACTTGATAATGACCACAAAATAATTGAGCTTTTATTTAAAGACTCATTTAGCTTTAAGGAAAGTGAAAGGAAAGAATTGAGCACAAACTTGTACTCCCTCCATTTAAGATGAATTGTCACATTTTCTTTCACAAGTTGTTTAAGAAATCATAAATAAAAAATATTTTACGAATTTATTTTTAACTATTTTCAATGTATTCAATATTTTATTTCAAAAAATAATTAATTTTAAGAGTAAAATAACAAAAATATTGATTAATTTTATGTTGCTTTTACATATTGACAAGTATTTTGAGACGTTTCTGGAATTGCACTCTTCCAGCAAACAGTAGTGGTAATGACTGATTGGTACACTGCTGGAAAATACTGTTTGACAGAAAATGATAAGTACTCTGCAACCAAGGTATATTTAGCACTGCTTGAAACTGATCCTAAGGATCCTACATCTGAATTGGTATGGACAAGGGTTGCACTTCCTAAATATTGATTGATCATTTTATGGTTAGCTGCTCATCAGGAGAAACTTTTGACAAAAGACAGATTATGTGGCATGAGAGACTTGTGATCGATACAGCTCAGTATTGTTTATGTGTGGATGATATTTTAGATGATGCTAAACATTTGTTTACTGATTGTGTATGGGTTCAGAGTAAGATGATTTTTACTAATCAGTCAGTACCACACAATGTGATTATACAACAAATACAATTTGTTAGTATTAAGGAAAGGTTAAATATGTATAGAGAAACAAAGAGAGGTAGAAGTAGGAGCTACTTAGTTGACAAACTTTGTAATTAGTTTTCTTTCCGAGGCTCACTAGTTAAAAGCAACCTTTCTCGATGAGGGCTTGACATTATTAGTGCTCTTTAGGTGTAATTGCTAGTACCTCTAATTTGTTGGTATGGTAATATTTTTTACTATTTATTGGTAAAAAGGAAAAGTATTTTGAAATGAATATTTTTAATAATATTGAAAACTAATATAAAATCGAGAGAATACCAATTACAATTCTAATTGCAATTTTAGCCAAAACAAGTCAATTTTACTAGTGAACTAACTTTCTCTCGTTTATTATTTTTCAATTCACTTAATTAATTAATATAAGCAATGAAAACGAAGCCGGACTTTCCAAGTAATTAAGTTCCATCACAAATACTGAAGTGTATTTATATGTCTTGATGGCATCATTCTCGTATCATTTTTGTGTAAATTATTGTGCTTTCAAGCTTAAAGCTAATTAAATACTCTATTTTTCTATAGACCTCATACTAATTAGGTAGCCTATATATTATACCAATTCACTTAATGACTATTATTGTCTACAAAATATCAGTTAGTGTTGGGCCAAGACAAAATTTAACATCAGAGGGTTGGTACCACTTCTATTTGTGCAAATAAAAAATTAACACTAAAGTACATGATGATTGAGTTTTGGAAAAAATAATAATTAATTTAAGCTTTGTCAAGCACGTACTATATTGAATAGTGTTTTTCCTGTGCCAGAACTTTCGTGTAAGTTACAAAATATTTAACTGAGTGCTGGTGGCTAAAAATCATTAGTTTTCTATGAAAAAAAATTAGTTGCCCGATTAATTTTATAAATATGGTATAAGATTAATTAAAAGTGTTGGTGAACATATTTTAAATTACATTTGAAGGTTAAAATGATCATAATTTTTTTATTTAAAAAAAAAGTGGGGTAGGGGAAGAGGGAATTACAATGTGGGGAATTGAACCGTCACCAACAAGATGAAAGTACAGGTAACTAACCAATTAAACTGCTAAGATTCTCTAGTTAAAATGATCATAATACATATATTCATGTTGAGACATGAATATTTTGTTCTCTTCACTTAAGGAGATTCGAGTTTATTATGATGTAATATGCATCAGGCCAATAATATAATTCTCAACTCGTACCTCGAGGATACAACAGTCAAACAACATTGTATTACTCAAATAACTTTGAATCAATATAAGAATCCAAAGATTTGCCAATAAGAACGTCTTATTCATTCCTCATAAAATTACTCTCTTTAATAGTGAACAAAGTTGGAGATTTAAAATATTTTTCTTTCTTAGTCTCAACTCTCTCTTTGGCTACAGTTCCCTCAAATTATAAACATACTGCAACGTTAAGATTTTTTTTGTACAAATAGCCGCTCTTTGGCTACAGTTCCCTCAAATTATAAACATACTGCAACGTTAAGATTTTTTTTGTACAAATAGCCGTTGAGAAAATCATATGTGAGTTAAAAAAAAAATCACTTTCTTCATTTTATGTTCAATAATATATCATGCACTTTGATATTTTAACTTTAATATTGAAATACACCTAAACACTAAAATATATCAAGTGTTTTTTATTAAGAATTTCTCCTATTTCTAAGCTCAAACCAGAAACATAAAAATAAAAAATTATAAATCCTTAAACGTATTTTATTACCCCTATTAAGTGCATGAAACAGAAGACATTTGAAAATGCATCTGCTGAAGAGACGCTTGTAATTTACACTAACATTACTTATTCCACTTGATCGATGTCTAGACAAATCATATACCTTGACCATTTTCTATGCTTGTTATTTCTTCGAAAGCTCTCAGCAAAGCTTCTCAAATTAATTAACTTCATACACATTTTTAGCATGCATAAATAGCAGAGGCGGATCCAGAATTTCATACTTGTGGGTTCCCGATAAAATAAATAAAGCTGAAAAAAAATTAAACAAAAAAAAACCTCAATAGAGGTTCAAACTCATGACCAAGAGCAGCATGGCATGCATCTCAAGTCTGAAACTCCTACCACTAAACTATTTCATTACTTTGTTATGAGTTCCTAACTGTTAATATTTAAACCAATTGAGAATTTTTCTACTGTAATTATAAGCCTTACGGTAGTGGGTGGGGTTCCCGGGACCCCACCGGCTACCGTAGATCCGCCCTGATAAATAGTTTGTCAAAACAAATGCTTCATATGCAGTGGCGGAACAAAAATTTTCACTAAGAGAGTTTAAAATCTGAAAAGGCAAACATATAAACTAGTCAAAGGGCATTCAACATCAAATATATACATGTGTGTGTAATTTTAACATATATAAATAATATAATTTTCTGTCGAAGAAGGTTATCTGAACGGGGGCTCGGCCCTGTTCAAAGGTCACAAGATCCAACACCAAATTTAATTTATTGTGTGATTGTTGTATTTTTTCATAGATTTCTAAGTGAAGTAATCCGTTCAAAATTTAGCTAAAGATAAATATGCTCAGAAAAGCAAATACATGAAGATGATATTGGTGATGACAATGAGCATTACCATATTCCAAATAATATATCCGACAATAAATGTTCATGAAAATGATACAGTCAATGCCATTACACTTAACGCGATGTCATCGTTGTTTTAAGTAAACTTCATTTCAATATATTTTAAGATTCAACAATATATAATGCTCTACCAATTAATGTAAAGGAGTTGTTCACTTTGAAATCTTTCTATATATATATGAGCTACGACTTAAAGAGTTCCATTTTTTGGTCGAGAGAGACAAGATGCGACTAACATTATATTCCAAACTCTTCGAGGGGAAAATACAACTCTCTGTGTTTTAAAATAATTGATCTTTATTGATACTCACCTTAAGAAAATATTTATTAGGAGTTTATTTTATCAAATTAGCGTTATTAATTATGTTTTAAAAATATAAATTTGAGTATATACACTTTATGTTGTTATTTAATGATAGAAATGGTATTAAAAAAATAAAATTCTCTTCATTTTAGAAATAAGATAATTAAATTAAAATAAATATTTTTAATAAGAAGATCAACTAAAACGAAACAGAGAGAGTAATAATAATTGAACATTTGAACATAGAGATAATGAATTAATCTTGAGCCGAGCGATATTCTTCTTCCATGTCTTCTTTTTTATTGGTTTGGCGGTTGGGGGTGGGTGGGTGGGGGTGTTGGGAAAGAGGCAAGGGCACAATCAAAATGTCCGACAGGGTAGCAACGGAAGAATACCCAAATCTAAACTTTCCCTTTCAATTTGAACTAAGAGGAGACAAGCAAACCCAAGCAAAATAAAGTAATATGGCAGCAAATAAATCAATCACACAAATACGGCAAAACAAGAATAAAACCAAGAACAAGAGACACCAAATTTACGTGAAAAACCCTTCGGTGTGAAGAGTAAAAAACCACGGGACCAAAACCTCCACTATAATCACCAAGAGTTACAATATTATTCCCCAAAATGGACACCAAACAAGTGCCAAACAACAAGCAACAATACATAAACCACAACACCAAACACTAGAAAAATAAAGGAGCGAAAACACTAAAACGCAGCTACTGTTCGGGAATGAAGAATAGGAGCTACAGGCCACCAAATCCACCTCCATCAGTTCCTAATCAAAGATTAAGATGAGAGGAATAAGCTATTCAAAAATCATCTCAATCAGACAAGAAATGAAGTGGAAATCGCAATTTGAAATTGACAGCTGTGGCTGGAAAATTTAGGCGAAAATCAGCTTTCTTTTCTCTCTTTAGCTGCTGAAAATTCTCTTTTGTGATGATGAAATAAGACCTAAAAAGATTTATATATATTTCCTATAGTAATGGGCCTATGAGCAAAAATGGGTTGGTCCAAATTGGATTTTATTTATCCACATAGGAAGAGAAAAAGACCCATGACCCAACAATTCTCCCCCTCCTGACTATGTGGAGGAGATCACCATTCCGGCAATCATGCAACAATCTTCAAAATTCCCTCTTGGAAAAGCTTTTGTCATTATGTCAGAACCATTATCATCCGTATAAATCTTCTCAAGTTCAAGTAACTTAAATCCAACACATCTCGAGTCCAATGGTATCTCACATCAATGTGTTTAGACCGACCATAAAATGTAAAATTCTTGCCAAGATGAATGACACTTTGACTGTCGCAATAAAGCACATACCTCTCATGAGCACAACCAAGATCCCCCAAAAATCTCTTCATCCAAAACAGTTATTTACAAGCTTCAACGGCAACAATAAGCTCAACTTCTGTAGTAGATAGAGCAACATATTTTTGCAACCTAGATTGCCAAGACACAGCTCCCCCTGCAAAAGTAATCAAATACTCTGAAGTAGACTTGCGAGTATAAACATCACCAGCCATGTTTGAAGCAGTCTAACCACAAAGAATAGGCTTTCCTGTACCAAAACACAAACTCGGACTAGAAGTGCCACAAAGATATCTCATAATCCACTTCACAACATTCCAATGTTCTCTTCCTGGATTAGAAAGAAAACGACTAACAACACCAACAATATGAGCAATATCCGGTCTTGTACAAACCATTGTATACATCAAACATATAATAGCTGAAGCATAAGGAACTTTATTCATATCTTCCTTCTCATCATCGCTAGAAGGACGCTGCTTCGTGCTCAATTTGAAGTACATATATAAAAGTGTTCTGAGAACCTTAACCTTATCCATGTTGAACCTTTAAAGTACTTTCTGAATGTACTTCTCTTGTTATAACCACAAATTCTTGGCCTTTTTATCACGAAAAATCTGCATTCACCAAGAATTTGTCTTGCTAGTCTTAAGTCTTTCATAGAAAAAGACTTACTCAACTCTTGCTTCAACTTTTGAATCCTGCAAGCATTATGACCAACAACAAGCATGTCATCAACACAAAAAAATACAATAATAAAGTCACCATCAGAGAATTTTTACAGAAAAATACAATGGTCTGAAGTAGTCTTCTTGAAACCCTGCTGACTCATAAAGGAACCAAACTTTCTGTACCACTGCCTAGGAGCTTGTTTCAAACCATACAAGTTTTTCTTCAATTTGAAAACATAATTCTCTTTTTCCTTGACTTCAAAACCTTTAGATTGCTCCATATAAATTTCTTCATCTAAGTCACCATGGAGAAAAACAGTTTTAACATCCATTTGCTCAACCTCTAAATCTAGACTTGCAGCTAAGCCTAGAAATACACAAATGGATGACATCTTCACAACTGGAGAAAATATCTCATCAAAATTAACTCCCTTTTTCTGGTTAAATCCCTTCACAACTAATCTAGCCTTGTACCGTAGAACTGGTTACCATCTTCATGTTTCACCCAAAAAGTCCACCTATTTTTCAAAGGTTTTCTGTCTTTAGGCAGCTTAACCAAATCAAAGGTATGATTGTCATGCAAAGATTTAATCTCATCTTCCATAGCATCAAACTACTTTTTTTTTTCTTCACTTTCCATGGCCTCATCAAGACTCTCAGGTTCTCCCCCATCAGTCAAGAGTACATACTCACTGGAAGAATAACGAGATAAAGGGATTCCCTCTCATCAACAACTGGTTGTTGATCAACCATATCAAATTGCACTGGAGCATCAACATCATGTTGGACATTCTGAACATTATCATCATCTATATCAACTTCATTTTCATCATCGTGAGAAATTTCTTCAGGAGCAGTAGTCAAAGAAACTGGATCAACATCAACTAGACTCTCACTACTCTGAGAATCAACCTTTTCAGCTTTGTCAAAATCTTTAATTGTTTGGTCTTCAAAGAACACAACATCACGACTTCTAATAAGTTTCTTGTCAACTAGATCATGGAAATGATAGTCAAATTCATCTTGACTATAACCAGTAAAGATACACTACCTAGTTTTAATCCAACTTTGACCTTTCATCCATAGAAATATGCACAAAAGCTTTACACCTAAAGACTCTAAGATGATCATAAGAAATATTATTACCAGGCCAAACTCTGTTAGGGACATCACCATTCAAAGAAAAGTAGGAGATAAATTGATAACATAAGCAACAGTATTAAGTGCTTCTGCCCAAAAAAAATTTGGCAGCTTAGTATCTGAAAGCGTACATCTAACCCTTTCAACTAGAGTTCTATTTATCCTCCCTGCTAAACCAATTAACTGAGGAGTCTTTGAAGGAGTTTTTTGATGTCGAATACCCTGATCTCTGCAATATCTATCAAAAGGATCAATATACTCACCACAATTATCTGAGCAGATGCATTTCAATTTCTTCCCTGTTTGCCTTTCAACCAAGGACTGAAAATCCTTGAACACATCAAGTACTTGATCCTTGGACTTCAAAGAAAATACCTAGAGTCCGTGAGAATGCTCATCAATAAAATTCTCAAAGTAAAGTGCACCACCATGAGACCTTACTTTAAAAGGACCACACAAATCAGAATGCACCAACTCTAGCATATCAAGCTTTCTTGAAGGCGGATAACTCTGAAAAGAAACTCTTTTCTGTTTACCAGTTAAGTAATGAACACACTTCTTCAACTTTGCTTGTTTCACTCCAGAAAGAAAATTTTTCTTAGCCAAACTATCAATCCCCTTCTTACTCATATGCCTCAACCTTCTATGCCATAACTCTGTTAAAATATTATTCTCCACCAAGTTTATCAAGCCTCTAGAAGTAAAGCTGTGAAATACGTATAAGTTAGACAACTTGTCACCTCGAGCCACAATCATTAAACCTCTAGTAAGCTTTCACTGGCCAGCACCAAGGGTATTAACATAACCCTCATCATCAAGGTTTCCTACAGAAATCAAATTCAGGCAAACATCTGGAGCATGCTTGACATTATTGAGAACTAGTTTGGAACCATTATTACTTTCCAAACAAACAGTGCCAATGCCAAGTACTTTAACTTTATTATTATTGCCCATTTTCAATATCCCAAAATTACCTAGAGTATAAGAAGAAAATAATTCCTTCTTTGGCATAACATGAGAAGTAGCACCAGAATTCACAAACCTGCTAGACTCATAACGAACAAGATTAATGTAATGACCTGAGACTACTCCCTAGTCGTCACACGATACTTACGACCCCGAAGGACCACAAGCTAACCCATGAATGATATCTTCTGTGAGCACTGAATAATAATACTGTAATTAATGCAGAAAATGGGCTGAAATGTCATAAGATTCAAAATATCTGTAATACTAATAAAATATAACATCTGTAAAACTGAATATTGTTTAAAAATCTAATCTGAAAAGCCTCTAACTAAATCTATTTGAAAGTGGAGTTGGTAGGACAATCCCCCAACTAACTCCATCTACTAAACTACTACATCTACTGAAAATATGAAATAATAAAATATCCTTGAATGATGAGGACTCACTGCTAAATCTACTGCTGTTGGCTGAATCTGAATCTACTATGCGTGGTCGAGAACCTGCGTCCGAACCTATGATATGAAACATCATAGCGCAGAAAAGTATGTGTTAGTACGTGGGAATATACTGGTATGCTAGATGAGGTAAGGCTGAATGTAAGGGTTCATATGCATGAGGATATAACTAACTGAATGAAAATAACTGAATATGAGAGTATATGGAGAATCTGAGAATACTATAAATATTGAGAATGCAATCTGTGCATACACACACACACACACACATATATATATAAACTGCAACTAAAATTTTCTTACAGTAAGTATTGAATTCTAATAACTGATTAACTCATATTGATTGACTGTATCTAATAGTCCTGATTCTGTAAAACTGAGCTGAGTTCTGAACTGAAGACTGAAACTGAGATTGAAATTGTGGGAGATAATCATCTAACCGACATGCCCCTCTCTGAACTGATTGGGGTCCAACATGTAACCCCAGCTGGAAGGGTGCTAATACCGTGCCACGGGTACTGACACTAGAAAACTAGGATGCTAATCCTAACTGACGGGTGACACCTGGACGGAGCCAAGCCTAATCTGATGGGTGACCCCTGGAGGTAGTCAAGCCTAGTCTAATAGGTGGCTCCTCATCCTGTGCTGGATACGCAGTTCTGGAGTACAGAAATTGCTACTAATGACTCTGCCTATCTGATGGGAAAGCCATCATCCCTGCTCTCGCTCGGTGCTAAATCCTACTCCCAACTGAAATACACTAAACTGAGTATACTAGACTGGACTGGACTGAAACTGAGTTTTCCTAAGTTCTGTAATTGATTAAGTTCTATAACGGACTGAGAGTACTGATCATAACATGACTAATACTATTCTGTAACTGACACTAGCTCTAGGTAAACAACTAAATTATCGGGTATTAAATACCCCTAGGACTCGATAGCATGAGAAGTAAAGCAAAACATAATCCTGAATAATATAACAATGTTCACTTGGTCATAATTCATTCATAGATAGATTTCATCAAACACTTGTAATGCATTAACTTGTATATGAATGAGATCGCATAATAACATGCCATGCCTTCACTAGTCAATTCACATAAGCATTTTATCAAACACTTGTAGGGCATAAGCTTGTATATGATTAAGATATCATAATAACATCTCATGATTCCTCTATCTACTTCACATAGGCATTTTAGCTAACACTTGGGGAGCATGAGTATTTCACATGATAATGGTCATCACATAAATATCATTAATACAATACTAATTGCAAATTCAAGGGTTTAGCATGTAATTCATATAATCCCCCCTAAATACTATTCTATTTTTTCATGAATCTTATTATAATCATGGATTGAAAACCAAATCAACATCAAAGATGCATTAATCACTTTATAAATTTAAGGGTCTATCAAGATAATCACGTATTTGTTATACATGCTATTTAATTTCACAAAACATGTATTTAAATCATGGATTGGAACCTAACTAATATTATAAACATGAATTCAATCTAATTCAAACATGGAAATCATAAATACATCATCTTTGTACTTTGAAAAAGGATTCTTGGACTTCATGTATGAAAGGGACCCATGAATCAACATCTAGCATACCTTAATTTGTGAGATTCTTGAAGTTCTTGAAGGATTTCTTGACCTTGACCTTGATTTCTTGAACTAGGGTTTTGTCCTTTGAGAGAGAATGGTTTGCTTCTTGAGAAAATAGTGAATTAACGAGCAATTTGTGCTCTTTTAGGATTTGATTGCATGTTTAGGATGACTGGGGGGGGGGAGGGGGAGGAAAAAAGACCTTAGTGCCCTCAAAAGTAAAACTCGAAAATGACAGAAAATCTCGATTTTGTATGCTGGCACGACGCGGTGCTATCGCACCGTGTCACTGGAAACTGACGATTGGGAACAAGGTTGATGACGCGATGCGGCGCCATCGCGGTGCCTCACTAGTTGTGAATTTTCCCTTTGGTGCGACGCAACATGATCGTGAAGTCATACTGAAAAGTGACAATTTGGAAAAAGGCTAGTGGCGCAACACGGTGGTATCGCGTTGTCTTACTGGAAAATGACAAATGCTATTTAGACTACCTCCGCGATGCACTGGAGTACCAGGTGGTACACTGTCTTACTAAAATGGCTCTAACTCTTCAGCCGGGTGTCGGATTTGGACGAATTTGATATCGATGGAAAGCTTATTCAATTTTCCACTCAATGAGAAGTCAAAATATTGAATATTCCACATGTATAAAAGTGTATTTATATTTAAATCAAGTCTTTGATATTTTTAGGACAAATTTAAGCTAGGTAAAAGTACGGAGTGTTACAATTAATTACATTCTCACCACAAGCAACAAAAAGATCATCATTAGCAACAACTGCAATACAATTTTTATTATCGCCTTCTTTCTTTTGTCGTCTCATATCTCTCTTATGCTTGTAGCAATATTTCATGATATGCCCTTTTTTTATTGCAATAGTCACATGTAACATTCTTGAATTTGGACCTCGACTTACTTTTAGGTTTATTTTTATTATTCAAACCTCTAGACTTGTTTCTCCCCCTCTTCAGTAACTAAAATATCAGAGTGTAAAGATGAAGAAGATGAGGCTTGGGATCTTCTTCTCATCTCTTTATTCAAGACACCACTCTTAAAATATTTCATAGTTACAACATCATGGGGAGCGTAATTAGTCAAAGAAACTCGAAGAGTTTCTCAAGAGTCAGGCAAAGTATTAAGAAGCCAAAGTCTCTAAATTTCTTCATCGAACATTACACCTATTTTGGACAGCTGGTCAAGGACACCCTAAAAATTATTTATATAATCAAAAATAGGACTGCCCTCTTTATACCTGATATTCATCAATTGCTTAAGTAGGAACAACTTTTTATTGCCAGTCTTTGAATGATAAAATGTCTCGAGCTTGTCCCACAAACTTCTAGCATGTGTCTCATTCACAATATAAGTTCTAACATTATCTTCAATCCATTATCTGATATAGCCATAAACTTGGAAGTGCTCAAATTCTTAATCCTCATTTGTTATAGACTGAGGTTTAGTAGACTCAAATACAGGTAAATGCACCTTCTTAACAAAGAGAAGATTTTTCATCTTACCTTTCTAAGTATGATAGTTACTACCATTCAAACATACCATCTTACTCAAATTTTCCTCCATCGTTCAAATCAATAATCAATAACAACGAACATTCTGATACCACTTTATTGAAAACGAGGGAAGGGCACAATCAAAATGCTCGACAGGGTAGCAACGAAAGAATACCCAAATCTAAACTTTCCTTTTCAATTTGAATTAAGAGGAGAAAAGTAAACCCAATCAAAATAAAGTAATATGGCAGCAAATAAATCAATCACACAAATATGATAAGACAAGAATAAAATCAAAAATAAGAGACACCAAATTTATGTGGAAAATCCTTCGGTGTGAAGAGTAAAAAATCACGTGAATAAAACCTCCACTATAATTACCAAGAGTTACAATATTATTCTCCAAAATGGCCACCAAACAAGTACCAAACAACAAGCAACAATACATAAACCACAACACCAAACATTAGAGAAATATAGGAGCGAAAGCATCAAAATGCAGCTACTATTCGGGAATGAAGAACAGGACCTACAAGACACCAAATCTATCTCCGTCAGTTCCTAATCAAATATTAAGATGAGAGAAACATTTTACTCAAAAATTAGCTCAATCGAACAAGAAACGAAGTAGAAATCGCAATTTAAAGTTGATAGCTGTGGCTGAAAAATTTGGGCAAAATCAGCTTTCTTTTCTCTCTTTGACTGCTAAAAACTCTCTTTTGTGATGATGAAATAAAAACTAAAAAGATCTATATATATTACCCATTGTAATGGACCTATGGACAAAAGTGGGTTGGTCTAAATTGGGCTTTATTTATCCATATAGAAAGAGAAAAAAACCCATGACCTAACAATTCTCCCCCTCCTGACTATGTGGAGGAGACCGCCATTTTGGCGATCATGCTACAATCTTCAAACTTCTCTCTTGGAAAAGCTTTAGTCATCATGTTGGAACCATTATTATCCGTATAAAGCTTCTCAAGTTCAAGTAACTTAGAATCCAACACATCCCAAATCCAATGGTATGTCACATTAATATGCTAAGACCCTTAACATGTATGTACAAGTTATGTATGAGTGTGATGGTTCGTTGAGAGGACAGGATATATGATTATTTGTAAAACTCCTTAAAATTTTAATCATTTTATTTTTGACCTTTTCGCGTGTGTAATCTCAATTTTTAACTTGAATTGTCTTTTGAGGTGTTAAAAAGGTGTTTGAAAAAAGTTTCAAATTTTTTGGAAGAGGTTCGAGGTCATTTTGTGATATGGGTACGATCATGAAGATGGGCATACGTGAGCATGCATGGAATCAAGTCGAGGGAGTGTACAAGTTGAAGTGTGAAGAAAATTTTGGATACAACAAAGCTGCCCCTATATACACTCCAAGGGCGCCTCTTTTGTTCCTTTCATTAAGAGCTTTTTGGACCTTTCACTCTATGTTGTAATAAGTTTATAAATAGACTAGTATTAGGTCTTTATTTCTTTAGCTGTTGAATGATATTGTAAGACGCATTTTGAAACACCTTTTTTCTCTCTATGGAGAATGTAACATCTTAGTTTAGGGCTTGGAAAAGCCACCAAAATTAAAATGAGGGTGATACTAATGTCGAATCACTAGTGTTGCAACTTTGCTAGAAACGCAGGTGCTTGAGCGGTGGAATCCCTCTTATATTTTTGTAAGAGAGTGGTGATTGTTTGTGTAAGTGTTAAGGTCCTTACATTTGATATATCTTAGGATTCTTAGGGTTTATACATCCATTTGTCATTCTATCTATCCATTTTATCTATTGAAATCTTTTGCTTTTGTGTTTATGTTCTTGTAGCCGTGTTGTGTTCTTCTTGTTCTTGTGTTGTTTGTGGACTATTTTGAGTCATTGTGGGCTGTTTTGTATCAAATCTTATTCTAGAAAATATATTTCTTCTAGATGTATGATAAAAATTGACCTTCAAAAAATCTATGACTCTGTGTAGTGGATTTTTTTGCAATAAGTCTTGGAGAAAATTGTCTTTTCGAGTAAATGTATTTTATGGCTGCGTGAGTGTATGAAAACTATTAACTACACTATTCTATTTAATGGCGAGACCACTGCCCCCTTTGATACTGCTAAAGGTTTGAGACAGGGAGACTCCCATCTCTCCTTTTTTGTTTGTTATTTCTATGGAATATATTAGTAGATGTTTGGATGATCTGAAAGAGAATCCAGAGTTCCATTATTACCCTCGGTGTTCAAAATTAGGAATCACTCATATTAGTGTTGCGGATGACTTATTATTGTGCTCTAAGGGTGACTTAGCTTCTGTTAAAGCTCAATATTCTTGTTTCCTGGATTTCTTGATGGCTTCTGGACTGATGGCTAATTTTTCTAAAAGCTTTGTGTATTTTGCAGGGTTACCACAAGTCACGCAACTGGATATTCTAAGTCATTTGGGGTTTGTCCCCGGGCAACTTTCTTTTAAGTATTTGGGCATCCCTTTATCAACGAAAATGATGACAATCATCCAATGGAAGCCTCTTATTGATAAAATCATTATTAGGATATCATCTTGGACAAGAAAGAAACTATCTTATGCAGGCAGGGTACAATTGGTACAAATAGTTATTTATGGTATTTAAGCTTTTTGGGTATAACTCTTCATTATCCATGTTAAGGTGCTCAAACTTATAGACGGCTATTGTAGAAGCTATATTTGGTCGGGTGCAAATGAAATCACAAAAAAATCTTTAGTTGCCTAGGATAGAGTGTGTCCACCAAAAGGTTCGGGAGGACTAAACCTCTCTAACATGAAAGTGTGGAACAAAGCTACTATTGCTAAAACATGTTGGGATCTGGCTACTAAAAAGGAAATACTTTGAATCAAATGGGTTTATGCCTACTATATAAAAGGTATCCAACCTTGTCTCTCACACAAGATGGATTTATGAAGGGGCGGAGTTTGATAAGACAATTGTACTATCGCCTTCTGGGAAGAGCTACAACAGTTTCTTAGAAATGCCTCATCTTTTAGAATCATGCAATGCCAAAAGTTTGCTTCATCATGTGGTCATATTTGCATAAGAGACTCCTACCGTAGATAGATTATTAAAGTAGGGAATGTCACTAGACCCTAAATGCACACTTTGTCAACAATTGGATGAATTAATTGAATATCTTTTCATGAAATGCTCATTCACACAACTACTTTGTGGCAGAATACTTAGGTGGTTACAGAGAAATAATTTTCTTTTTTCAGCATAGGATAGCTACATGACATGGGCCATATCAGCTGGTAAAGGCAAATCACAACAAGCATCCCTTTTTAGATTGGTGTTTGCAGAAGTCATTTATGGCATATGAAGTGATAGAAATTTGAGAGTGTTCCAGCAACAATATAGAGAGGTGGAAAGAATAGCTAGGGAGATAGCCTGTGTGTGTAATGTGTGAGCTCCTCCTCGATGTACAAAGTTGTTGCATAGTTTTATCTTTTTAGTCTTTGGTGATAAATAGATGTATTAGGTAGTGTTTCAATTAGGTAGGCTAGTCTATTTAGTTTGTTTTTATTTGAGATAGCAAGTTGTGTCCAAGCTTGACTATGGATTTTCAAAGGATATTCTCTTGGTTATTAATAATACAGATTAGTTACCAAAAATAAAATATAATAGAGAAGTCTCCTCTCTTATCTCTATTTATTCTTATTTTTGCTTTATATTTCATAACAAAAAGATTATTTTTGTCATTTTCACGTCAATTAGAAGATGAAAAAATACTCTAGCAAATTAGTGATCTTTGTTATTCTTTGTCTGGGATAAAGATCACTGTGAAATTCTATTAGAGATTCAGTGTCACGGTAGACACACGAAGATATTTCTTCCGCAATTAAATTAAATAATTTTTCCCCACCTATACATACATTTGGTGCATAAGCATGATAATAATATAGTTACTGTTATGAAATATAAAGAAAGAACAAGAAGAATAAATAGAGAGAGAAGAGGAAGACTTCTTTATTTCTCTTTATGGATGAGAGATCATAAGATTGAGAATACAATGAACAAAACTGCTCTATTTAAAGGAGAAATTTACTCCTAGTTTGAGTAAAAGACAAATGCTTCAAATCTTAGGAGATATCAAAGTAGATCTTGATAGATCTTGATAAACATTCACTATAATGTAAATACATTTATAACACTCCCCCTTAAATGTCTAATTAGTAGATAATGTACCTCGTTAAAACCCTACTAGAAAAAACCCAGTGGAAAAAAAATCTAGTGAAGAAAAAAGAGTACACATCTCTAACAATACGCATATAGGCTGCCTCATTAAAAACCTTATAAGAAAAACCAGTAGGACAAAACCTCATAAGGGAAAAAGAGTACAACGCGTATTAACTTCCCCTAATGAGATCATCCTTGAACCTTTGCATCCCAATATTGTGCACCATCTTCTTGAAAGTTGCAATTGGAGGAGACTTGGAGAATAAATCAGCCATATTGTCATTTGAACGAATCTGTTGCACGTTAATATCACCATTCTTTTGTAGCTCATGTATGTAGAAAAACTTTGATGAAGTATGCTTTGTTCTATCTCATTTTATGAATCCTCTATTAAGATGTGCTATGCATGCTGCATTATCTTCGTATAAAACTGTGGGTAAATTGTCACATTTTAAACCACATTTTTCTCGAATGAGATATATCATGGATCTCAACCATACACATTCTCGGCTTGATTCATGAATAGCTATTATCTCAGCATGGTTTGATGAAGTGGCTACGATAGACTGCTTTGTATATCTCCAAGATATGACAATATTTCCACAAGTGAACACGTAGCTTGTTTGAGATCGAGCTTTATATGGGTCAGATAAGTACCCAGTATCTACATAACCAACCAGATTAAGACTGCAGGCTTTAGAATAAAATCATGTGTTTGATCTCATTTTGATGTCTCCTAATAGGAGCAGAGCTATATCTTGCTAACAAATTAACAGAAAACGCTATATCAAGCCTTGTAGTATTTGCGAGATACATTAGTACACCAATTGGACTAAGATATGGTACTTCAGGACCAATTCAATTCGGTATGTTTCGCATTTCAACAAATAATCTTATTGCTTTTGAAAACTCTCCAAGAGTTTTAATGATTTTCAAGCTATAAGCTTATACAATATAAGGATTCTAAGTAAGTTTCCCAGAAACTTTTATATGCTTTAAACATTTTGAATCCTTCATATGAATTTTGTCAAGTAACAATATTCAATATGTCATATGTGACATCTTCAAGTGTCTGGACTGCAAATCAAATAAGTTTTACACTTACCAAGATGCATCCTTTCATGTCACTTGATAAATATTTCTACGTCAGCATGCTTAAATAAACGTAGAATTCAGTTCCTCGTAATCTTTTACAATATTGCGCCAATATCGTATCAAAGATATCGTTAATGATATATCATTTTCTATCGGTTCATAATGTGACATAACATTTTGAGATCTCATCACTTCACTATTTTCAGGTACCTGAACCTTTCATAAGGTTTTATGAAGTGTTATGTCGTAGACTCTTCAAAAGCACATTGCCTTCTTATTATGATTATTTACTCCTTATCATTTTCAAGAATTATTTCATTTGGAACCGATTAGTCTACCACGCTTCACGCATGTATAGACTTTATCCTTTAAGAACACAAAATAAGAGTATTTGCAGCTTTAATATGAGATGCTTTCAACATTTGACTTGACTTATCTTTTGAATGAGGATTTGATGATAATTACTAACATATTTTATAGCTGCATATAATCTCCCCCTTATGTAAGAAAAACTAACATACATCCTCCATTGTCTTTGAGGATTTCATCTTTGTGCATCTTGATATATTCATTAATCGTATACCGTACATCAAAATTATTAGATGGAATAGTTGATTCCGGACCTTGAACTAATTAAGAGGGAAGAAATAATCATAATTTATTGGTCTAATGCATACAAGTGCTATTGTATGCAACATATCATATTTCAGACCAACACATAAAGCTTTGTTCTCATTAATAATGGTTTAGCTATTTATCGAAGACATTCAATGCTAGACCATCATTATCAAGATGAATTGTCTTGATTACATAATCTGGAAGTTATGCTCTTAACTCAATTTTATTGAGCAATCAACATTTATGAATGTCAAACGGCAAATCGACAATAAATGTACATGTGATCATCTTATATCGATGCATCTTAATAGATCACATAACAGGTGAACGAGCCCATATTCACCTTTTATACTTTTCAGATTTAAGAAATTCAATCCCAACATTAGTTGGTCCAACCAACTTATCATGAGAACAAGTGACATAAACAATTCTCGAAGAATCTTCTAGTCCTTCAATACATGTCTAATACTCAATATGCACATCTTCGAGATGTCACAATCGTTCACATCAATTTATGAACTTTTATTCTAGCAAACTCCAAGTTTACCATGACATGTACTTTTTTCTTTAGTAAATTTTAGATTTACTATTTCATGGATAAATTTCAAATTTACTACTTTAGAAGTAGATTTCAAAATAACTTTTCTCAGTTATTCTGCCTCATTCGGAGGTGAGTTATGATATCATCACAATCAAGTGCATGTTTGCATTAATAAGATTCTCATTCCCCAGGAATGGAATATAATTGTGCTTTAAGCTTATCAAATTATGATAGATTATAACCTTTTTCATGATATTGTTAATTCAGGAGCAAATCGAGGCATAATTATGATAGAGAGAATTTCTTTATATTGCTACCACATTCACTTCAAGAATGGAACAAATTTTCAGACTTATCATATATTGCTACCACATTCACTTCTTGGAATAGAGCATATTCAATGGACAAGTTTCATGACTTTTCATGAAAAACACATTATTTAGCCTTAACTATCATAATATCATCAATATGGTGCATTGAGATTCAAACTCAACGTCTTATCCATATAAAGACGTCTTAGGCATACATCAATGGGACTTGAACCCAACAAATTATCATCCCTTTTGATAATATTGTTCTTGAGGAATAAATTTAAAATATAAATGGTTCCAAACCAATTAGTTTTCTCAAATCCAACAATAATTATATTATTAATAGCAAAAGATAGATAACATAAGAAATTACTAACCTTAAAATTACCTTTATATTTATAATCTCATCTTGTTTGGCAGAGTCTCATGTTGATAATGTATTATGAAATATAAAGAAAGAACAAGAAGAATAAATAGAGAGAAGAGGGAGACTTCTTTATTTCTCTTGATGGATGAGAGATCATAAGATTGAGAATACAATGAACAAAACCCCTCTATTTAAAGGAAAAATTTACTCCTAGTATGAGTAAAAAACAGATGTTTCAAATTCTAATAGATATCAAAGTAGATTTGATAGACATTTACTATTATGTAAATACATTTATAACAGTTACAAATTATCATAAAGTATGATAAGATACACATTTGGTGCGGATACAGAGACAAATTTGGAGTAAAAAAAGAAAATATATATGTATATTTTTCAAATATTTAGCCAACATCACCTAAGTTTAAATTACTAGACATGTGTATTATGTTGTACATGTCAAACGGGCACAACGCGCATCAAATTGCGTATTTTATCTAAATAAGCACTCCTATGAATATATGATATTTTTAGTTTAGATGTTTACAGAAATTTGTACGGCTCTAGAAAATAGGGATGTTTTCACTAGTTTATATTAATCATATTTATTTATTATGACTATTCACTTAGCTAAACAAAGATAAACTTAAGAAAATAATTAGCGCCTTTTTAATTATATAAAAAAATCATTTTTATAAACTAAACATACAAATTTAAAATATCATATAATGAGGAAGTACACCAAAGTTTTAGATGGAGGTAGTGCTCTTATTAGTCAAGGATCAATTATGATGGAAGATGAGCATGTCAGGATCAAATAATGACGAATTATCCAAATGTGCCAATAATTAGTACGATTAATATCACTAAATATATGATTATTCTGGTTTTATTTTTTAAAAAGTTCCAAAATAAAAAGGTTATGCCGACAATGGAGCGAATTATCTACTAGCACTGTTATTACGATTTAAGCAAACCAGTCAACAAACACAACAAATGTTGGAAAAAAAAATAATACTAGAAAACGGGGTGAATCTAAAAAATAGATCCAAATTGAGATGACTTTCAAATTTTAACCCCAAATAAAAAGTTTTCATTAAAATAGTTTTTACTTATTTACTAATTTTTTTTGTACAAAATTACCCCTAATCAATGGAGTAAATTACATGAATGATCCTCATATTGAATAACAACTCTATATTTATATCTTTCAACTTTTATTTTTTTTATCTTTTTAATTTTACTTTGATTTTTTTTCTCTACCCTTACTTTTTCTTTTTTTCCTCTCAACTTCTTCTTTTTTCTTTTATATTTTTTTAATTTTTAATTTTTAATTTTTTCTTTTCTCTTTTCTCTTTTTTTTTTTTTAGTTTTTCTCAATCCTTAATTTTTTTCCTTTACACCTTTCAACGTCTACTTTTATAAAAAGAAAAACTTTTTTTTTATTTTTCTTTGATTTTTTTCTTTTTTAATTTTCTCGACCTTTATTTTTATTTAATCTTTCTTTTTTTTTTATCAACCTTTATTTTTTTCCCTATTCTCTCTCAACTTCTACATTTTCTTTGATTTTTTTTTTTTAATATTTTTCTTCATTTTTTTTTATCGCAATTTTAATTATTTTTGTTCTTTTCTTCAATTTCTTCCATTCAAGTTACGTCTCATGAGGAAGAGTTGACACTATCACATTATGAATGCAAGACTGACGACTTTCGAACAATAAGCTACGTTTCATGGGCAAGAGTTGAAACTACTATATTGTAGAGGCAAAACTTATGACTTTCAAACAATAAGTTATGTTTCATGGGCAAGAATCGACACTACCACTTTGTATTTTGATTTATGCGATGTTTTATAAATCTTACCTTAAAGGAAAGACTTAGCTCAGGGACTTTCAAACAATAAATTATACCCCACAGACAAGAGTTGACTCTACCACATGATATTTTCATTTATGAGATGCTCTACAAGTATTGCCTTAGAGGCAAGACTTAGCTCAAGGACTTTCAAACAACAAATTATGCCCCACGGGAGAGAGTTGACTCTACCACATTATGTTTTCATTTATAAAATGTTCTACAACTCTTGTCTTAGAGGCTCTTGACTCAAGGTCTTTCAAACAATAAATTATGCCCCACTGGTAAGAGTTAACTCTACTACATTATGTTTTCATTTATGAGATGTTCTACAACCATTGCCTTAGAGGCAAGACTTAGCTCAAGAACTTTCAAAAAACAAGTTATGTTTTATGGGCAAGAGTCGACACTACCATATTGTATTTTGATTAATGAGATATTCTACAACTATTGTCTTAGAGGCAAGACTTAGCTCAAAGACTTTCAAACTACAAATTATGCCCCACGGGTAAGAGTTGACTCTACCACGTTATGTTTTCATTTATGAGATGTTCTACAACTATTACCTTAGAGGCAAACCCTAGCTTAAGGACTTTCAAACTACAAATTATGCCCTACGAGCAAGAGTTGGCTCTACCACGTTATGTTTTTATTTATGAGATGTTTTACAACTATTGTCTTAGAGCAAAGACTTTCAAATTACAAATTATGCCCCACGGGCAAGATCGACACTACCACGTTATGTCTTTATTTATGGGATGTTCTTGCCTTAGAGACAAGACTTAGCTCAAGGACTTTCAAATAATAAATTGCCCCACGGGCAAGAGTTGACACTACCACATTATGCCTTTATTTATGAGATATTCTACAACTCTCGCCTTTGAGACACGACTTATCTCAAAATTTTCATAGAACTTCGTAACAACAATTCACGCTCTTAAATTAGCTTTGATGTCAAAAAAATACCTTTGCGGATTATCTAATTTTTTATTTATTATCAAAATATAATAAAGTTGAGAAAAATGAAAAAAGCGGTCAAACAAAATAGAGAAATAAAAAAAATTGAGAAAAAAGTAAAGAAGAAAAATAAAGATCAAGAAAAAAGTGAAGAACTAAAAATATTGAGAAAAATAAAAATGAGAGAAAAAATAAATATAAATTTTGAAAAAAAAAATGAGGAAAAAAAAGAGAACTGAAAAAAGAAAACAAATGATCAAACAAAATAAAGAAATAAAAAAAAGAGAGAAAAAAGGCAAGAAAAAAATAAAGATTAAGAAAAAAATTAAGAATTTAAAAAATTGAGAAAATAAAAAATGAGAGAAAAAAATAAAAATAAAGTTTGAGAAAAATAAGGGAGAAAAAAAAGAACTGATAAAAAACTAAAAATAAAAGAAAAATAAAGGTTAAAGCCAAATGAATTAAAAAAAAAAAGATAATGCTTGAGGAAAAAAAAGAGAAAAAAAATAAAGGTTGAGACAAATGAATTAAAACATGAAAATAAAATTAAAAAAATAAAATAAAAAGTGAAAATAATAAAAAAAATAGAATAATAAAATTAAAGGAAAAATAAAAAGTGAAAATAATAAAAAATAGAATAATAAAATTAAGGGAAAAAATAGAAAATAAAATTTGAGAGACAAATAAGTATGAAAAGTTAAAAAAAATATATTTGAGATGTAGAGGGGCAAAATGATACTTGTACTATATTTAAAAAATAAGGAAGGTTATTCTTTAAAGACATTTCTTATTGGGATCAAATATCTAAAGCCACCCTTATTTGAGTCTATGACATGCACTTTCCTGGAAAACTGGGCGCCTAAATTGCATTTGTGTAATCTAATTGTTTAAAGGGAAAAGGACATGGTATGACCATTTTAAAAAAAATGATCCATAATTGAAAAGGTGGACATGCTGTAGCCAGTCGGCTAAAGTAATCCCCCTTTTTAACCATTTGGCCCAATTGGACACATGCAGTTTCTATACTCAATTGATACACTTTTGTATCACATTGATACACTTTTATACTATATTGATATACTTTTTAAAAAAGAGAAAGAAAATTCTATGCAAGCACATGCAATCCCTATACCCAATTGATACTCTTTTATACCACATTAATACACTTTTACACTACATTGATACACTTGTAGTGTCCATGTACTCAATTGATACTCTCTTTTACTAGATTAATACATTTTTAGAATGTATGTAGAAACTACATATAGTCGTGTAAAATATGTATCTAAATAATAATTGTAGTTAAAAATTGCATAGAATGTGTATAAAAATGCTATAATTATTATATAGAATATGTATATGTATAGAAACTGTATCATTATTATATATAAATATATATCTTTACCAATTGTATTATATTCAAAGTATATGATATTGTATTTTATTGTATAAATAAGTAAAACTAAACAAAACAAATAGTATGTTATTTTAATAATGTTATATCACTTAAAAAAATTGTCATGTAAATGGTTTAGAATAAAACTTATAAATCTACCTAAAAGTTCAGTTGAATTGTCCAACGTCTACTTTGACTTTTGAAAGTGAAATGGATTAAACTTTGCATTATTAAAAAAAAAAGCAGAAAAAAATATGGACCCATTAAAGATGAAACTATGTTGAAATGGAGCTGCTAGCGTTATCAAGTAGATTTGGTTGAAATGGTTAGTTAGCTCATACTATTTTAGAAAGAATGAGCTGCAGAAATGTATTTTGACATCGCTAGGCCCAGTACACAAAACGGAAAGGGCCGAATTATAATGCTTAATGGCTATTTACTGGATTTTTAAATTTAGGTGCGAGTTTTGTGAAATTATTTTAGTTTTAGGTATTATTTTTGTCCCTTTCCCTTGTTTAAAACCAAAATAGGGTTCAATAATCATCGTTCATTAGCCTTACCATTGATAATTTATATCTATAATCTATATTTATATATATAATTTATATTTATATAAAATATATATATATGTGTGTGTGTGTGTGTGTGTATAATATGTTAAAAGCATGAAGGGCTTTAGAAATGTTGTTTAAACTTTTTGCCCTTAATTAAAAGTCTTTGATTTAGACAAAATCTTCTTTACACTATTTTTTCCTAATATTTAAGAGTTGAAAATTAATTAAATGTATTTATGGTATAATCTTTCCTTATTAGAAGTCATCAGAATTAGTGACAACTAATACTTTTTCCATTAGTTTAAGAATTATAAATCAGCTAAATTTGATTTTAAGAAGATTCGAAAAATCTAAAAATAAATATAAAAGAGTTGAATAAAAATCTAACAAGTATCAATATTTTTTTTTAATTTTAAGTATGTAATAAGAATATAATCAATGATATTGTAAATGTTTGACTTTAAAAACATGAAAAAATTTAAAATACAGAAAAAAAGAAGAAAAGTAATCGTACCACAAATATGATTCAAATTGATGCGTCTCACTTAGCCTCTGACAGCAAGGAAAAGAGGTACTGCATGGCAAACTAGGGGTGTGCGAAAATCAAACCGATAAAAATGTTATTGATTTATTGTTATTGGGTTAACGGTTTTTTAATGGTTTTATAAAAAAAAATTATTGGGTTATTGGTTTGGTTTTGATTTTTTTTATTGAATTATGGATAAATAACATAAATACCAACCTTTTAAAAGTAATTATACTCTCTCCCACTTTTAAAATTATTTTACTCTCTCCCTATTAATATACATAACATAGCCGACATATACATAGCATTCTGTGTATATGTGAGATTTTTGTAATATGTTTAGGGAGTTGGGATTTTTTGTAATATTGAAAACATAAGTTGTGTATTTGTGTAATTTTTAGTTGAATCATTGGGTAAACCGATAACCCAATAAGAATATATATATATATATATTGAGAGAGAGAGAGAGAGAGAGAGAGAGAGAGAGAGAGAGAGAGAGAGATCAATTATACAAACTCTTAATTTCTCTTAATAACATTTAGTTTAAACTTGAAGATTCTTGTAAATTAAAATACATCATGTAGGATTTTTTGGTTGCAACTAAGATTCAATTTTTTTTCATGTTAGTTACTACTATTTCTATTTTATGAGTATTTTCTTATCGGTTAAATCGAAAATCGAATCGTTAAGGACTAAAAACCAATAACCCAAAAATCGATAAAAAATAACTTATTGATTTGGTTATTAGTTTAGCATATTTAAAAATTGAAAACCGATCAACCAAATTGATAATATATAAAATCGAACCAAACAGACCGATACACACTCTTATGGAAAACGGATGATCCACCAACCATTTAGAACTTTTGATGGTAAAATATATATGTGCTTACACTAAAATATATGTTTATGTTTATATTATAATACTAAAGTGTGAAGTATCTTAACAAAAGTGATTCGAACTTTTTACATTTCATTAAAAATCTCTACAATAAGCAAAATTATTTAATTTAAAATAATTAAACATTATACATATGAGACTCATACAGTTAAACTAGTTATTAGAAAAACCTAAGTTATATGTATAATACATGCAAGCAATAAAAATAAAATTTCACAAGCTTTAGCATAACCTTCCAAGAATATCTACACTTCTATATATTCACATTCACATTCACATTTACTTTTAATACTAATAATAAGAGGGAATAAGCAGGGAGCAGGTCGACGCGCCTACTTGTGATGTCTGCTTCAACTGCTTCAATCGTAATTTTACTATATCAGCCCTAATTAATTACTATAAGTTATTTACCTATTAAAAAATTAAAAATATTTAATAAAAAATTTAAATAGACATTTATGACATGACTGTTTCAGCTGCTTCAATTGTGATTTTACTATATCATTTATAATTAATTATAATAAGTCATTTAAGTATTAAAAAATTAATAATATTTAATAAGAAGATAAAATAAACATAAAATAATAAATTATTTTTTGATGATTTTATAAGTCATTTAAGTATTAAAAATTAATAATATTTAATAAAAAATATAAAATGGACATAAAATGATAATTTATTTTTTGATGTTTTAGATTAACTTGACGTCTTATAAATGACCACTTAAAAATAAATTATTTTTTGATGTTTTAAATTAACTTAATGTCTTATATGAGACCATTTAAAAAAATTTCACAAGTATTTGTTATAATAATTTTCCTATGTCTCTTCTAATTAGTAGAACATAAGAAAAAATATTATAAATCACAGTAATTAAAAAGAATTAGGGAGAATACTCAGAAAAATACCTGAAGTTTGATCGAATTACCAGTTGAGCATATTGAACTTTGCGGGGGTCCTATTACTCCCCAGACTTTTTTTTCGTATTTAATGGTATATATCTTCCACTTGACCCATTGCGTGTTATTCACGCGCATTGAGCATGTGTTATTCACACGCGGCGTCAAAAAACGTTAAAAACTTTTTTCTTCAAACAGCCCCTAAATTTTCTAATTATTTAAAGTTTCATATTTATTTATTTATTTATTTTTTCATTCTTTCTCTTCTCTCTTCTCTCTTCAACAATGGTTGCTCCATTGTTAATTAAAATTAAATTTTTGAAGATTCCATTTCAGCTTCTATTCTTGAAGATTAATGGAAGATTCCATTCAATTGAAATTCAAAATATGGCGTAATTGCAACTTCGAACTTGGAACTTGAAATTGAAATTGAAATTCCATTTCATTGAGTTGACGTAATTGAAACTTGGAATTTGAAACCCAATGAAAGATTCCATTGAGTTGGCGTAATTGAAACTTGAAATTTGAAATTCAAGTATGAAAAAGCTTTCTTCATAATTGAATTTGAAAACTTTTGGAGTGATAAGAATGGACTTGAAATTTAAAATTGACTCATGAAATCATTTGGAAATTGATTTGTAGGAGGAATTTGAGTTGTGGAATCTTTAATATGGTTGTAATGATGAAAAAATGTTGAAAACTGATAAAACGAAAAAAAAAATAGCATGTATACCACACTTCCCACCGAAAAAAACTGGATTAATTCCACTTTAAAAAAGGTTCGGGGAGGGGGGAATTAATTCCACTTAAAAAAGTATAGGGGGGTAATAGGATCCCTGCAAAGTTCAATATGCTCCACTGAAAATTTGATTAAAGTTCAGATATTTTTGTGGGTATTATCTCAAAAAATTATTTAAAAAATATAATTGTCTATCAATCCCTCAAAAGTTTTAATAATTTAAAATATTGATATACAAATTTCATAAATCTAAATATAATAGTATATGCCTAACTTAGATTTTATCAACCAGCAGTTTAGCAACTGAAGTAGGTTGGAGGTCGACATGCCTGTTTCAGCTGCTTCAACTGTGATTTTACTGTATTACCCCTAATTAATTATTATAAGTAATTTACGTATTAAAAAAATTAAAATATTTAATAAAAAATTTAAAATAAATAGATATGACTTTTTTAGCTGCTTCAACCGTGATTTTACTACATCACTTATAATTGATAATTATAACTCATTTAAGTATTAAAAAATTAATAATATTTAATAAGAAAGATAAAATAGACATAAAATAATAAATTATTTTTTAATATTTTTATAAGTTATTTAAGTATTAAAAAATTAATAATATTTTATAAAAAGGATAAAATAGATGTAGAATGATAAATTATTTTTAGATGGTTTAAATTAACTTGACGTCTTGTACATGACCACTTAAAAAATATAAATTATTTTTTGATGTTTTAAATTAACTTGACATCTTATATGAGACCATTTAAATAAATTCACAAGTATTTGTTATAATAATTTTACTATGTCACTTTTAATTAGTAGAATAGAAGAAAAAATAGTATAAATCACAGTTATTAAAAAATATAATTGACTATCAATGCCACAAAAGTTTTAATAATTTAAAATATTGTTATACAAGTTTTATCAATCTAAAAATAATAATAAATGTCTAACTTAGAATTTATTAACCAAACAAATACAGGTTTTAACTAAATGATAGAATTATACATAACGTAAAATTTTTAAGGATCAACATTGGGTCGGGCATGTTGACACCCAATTTTGGCTCTCCATGCTTAAAATTAGCACATTCAGGCTTCTTTATAGCTAAAGTGCATAAAATCCGATTTTTCAAACTTTTTTACAATTTTTAATAAATTACTGATAATCATTATTATTTTACAATATTTTGTTAATTTATTGTCATTTTTTAATTGTGGTTAATTTATTAATAATTGTTCTTAATTTTATAAATTTTAGAATTTTTATCATTTTATTATCATTTTAAATTTTTGCACAGTTATTTGCATCCGTACATACCATAGCACTTCAATTTTTTATCGTACATTATAATTTTAATTGTTTATAGTATAATATATTTTTAGACAATTTTATTATATTTGTTAGTTGCATTTTTCTGTAATTATTTATCGGCATTCATATTTTTATATGTTATTTAATATAGTCTGAAAATGATAGTAACGACCTAATTATTTTAATACACAAAGCAACAAATCAGGATCATGTTAACTTTTTAAAACGTGACAATTGAGATAACGAGTTGGATCCTTTATTCTTTGAATATTGTTTGATAGTTAAAAGGGTGAAAGACACATGAGTTAATGACTTAGGGATCATAACATACATTAACAAGACAAGAGGGGGAAAAGGGAGGAGGGATTATTTTTTTCTTATTTTCTAACACAATACACTAACACAAAAATAAAAACACATATACACACACCAAAACCAGTCGTTCCTCCCTCACTTTCTCTCTTTTCCTCTTTTGCAGCCCAACACTACCACTCCGGCGACCACCAAGAAATTACCACACGCCGCCCCCCTTCTCTCCTCTTCTCTCTCTTCTTTTCCATTACTACCCCATCCGTCGCTTCCTCGCTAGAGTTGATCGTCGGCGAGCTTTAGTCGAACCTTTGACCCGCCGTCTTCCTTTCTTCTCTTTCCCCGTCGCCAACCAACCCAGCCACCACATCATTTTTTCCTCTATTGTTTGAAGAAGAAAGGGTAGATCTGACCATGCTCCCATTTTCGGCGTTGCTCCGATGAAATCCGTTGAAGCAACGCCACTCCCCGCCACCTTTTTTTTCTAGTTGTATACGGTGAATGTAATTTCTGATTTTTGCTTGCATAAATATGCCCGAAGTTGAACTTTCCAGTGAAGTCTCATTAAAATCGGTGACCCTTTTTGCTCCTTTCTTTTATATATATAATTTTTCATATATGTTTGTGAATGATTTGCTTGATTGGTTTGACTGATTTAGCTATGTTAAATTGTTTCTTGATGATCCTATCCGATTTTTCAGTGAACCATAGTAACCACGAATCCATCCTTTGTTTCTCCTTATATAATTATGTATGTTTCATAGATCTGAATATATATGTGTGTTTCTTTTGTATTGTTTGATCGAATCTCAATGGTCATGTTTGTTTTACAGTTTTATTCTCTATAGTAGTGCATTCTATTTTTTAGGCCCATTTTGGGGCTACTTGATTTTTACTTTGTGTTACCATTATTTTTTCTATTAGAACTCAACTATATTTTCTCTTGTTTGCTACTGGTTGTTAATGTTATTTTGCTTGGTTGATTATGTACTGTTCTGCCACTAATTGTTTTATGTTTGGATTGTTATTTTGTACTGATCCTTGCATGTTGGGTAGTTCTCAGATCACAAATATGTCACATATGTTATGACATTGTTACTACTATTGATATTATTTTATTATAATTATTTTGAATTGTCTATTTTTATTAATTTTGATGTTGTGTTTATTTTGATTTTCTTAGTATTTTCTTTTATAGTATAATCATGTTCATTACTTTAAAACATTATTGTATCATTTTATTTCTTTACTGTGTTATTAAATTTACTTGGACGAGTATTGGCCGATGAAGAAAATTTTTATCGATTTTTGAAGCCTGCACAAATAAAAGACGGATATTACGTATATAAATACAAAATAAAGTAAATAAATTTTGGTGATGAAGAAATTTTTAAAACAATGTAAAAAGATTTGTGATTCGTATCTTGGCAAGACGATTTAGGATGACTAATAAATCAGCAACTACTTCGTAGTCATGACGTATTTAACTAAAATTATATTTTTTGTATACATATATGTACACATACGTTCTCAATTTATTTTGATAGTTGTTTATTTGTTACTAACATTTTACTTCAAGTGTTTATACAGGTTATTGGAAATATTTATCGGGAATGGCATGCAAAGAAGATTTTAATTATTATATTTGTATTTTATATTCTTACACTTGTAAAATAGCGATTATAGTGAATTTTTTTTTCGGGGGCATTGTACAGGTATATTTTTACTTATACAGTATCCATCACGCGTTTAGGCAAATTTAGGTCGTCAATATTTATATTAATTGATTTAGATATTTAATCAAATAATTTACACTTTTTACACTAAAAATATTATGTAGTCTTTTCTTTAAAACAAATTTTCTTTATTTGATTTAGTATAATCTTTACATACATACACTAATATACTTTTATTTATATATTATGATAACATATATATTATATTATTTAATGCATATATTTGCAATTACAAACATTGATTTTTCCTTTATCTTTTAATAAACCTAAGTCTGGCTAGGAACCACATTGTGGATTTTGAAGGATTCTTAATCTCTTCCCTTCGAAACAATTTGAACCCTTACCTAGAATCTAATTTGATTCGTAGATTAAAACACAAGTCATACATGTTAATAAATAAATATGTTTCCTTATTTTTCTTAAAAATTAGGTGATGACTCTGCATAAATTAATTCTTTTTAGAGTCCATAATGTCGTGCTTGTTTTTTACCTTAAGTAAAAATAGGGTATGACAGTATGGTGGCTCTGCCGGGGAATACAAGAAGGCTCTAACAACTACAGTCTTAGTTAAATATTTATGTTTTTATATTTATTTGTTTCATACAATTTGTCTTGATTCATTTTTGTTATGTGGCATAACTTGTTTATTTGTTATTATTTTGTATTGCTTGTTTATTTGTTTATCGCTTTATTAAATTGGTATTCCGTTCATATTTTCTTCATTTGGAAAAATTGACACTCACACACATTTTACACGCGGATTGTACATTGTACTTTCTCAAAATTTTTTCAAATCACCTTACTTTAAAGAGTCGGCAGATGCGTAGGGTGAGCGAAAGTTTTACTGCCGGGGGACTACGTGCCTTCTCATATAGAAAATCCAAGTCCGTGTCTACCCACTCTTAGTCAACATGGGATATAGCTAAATAACACTATTTTTGGTGCATGCATCATTAGTAACTTTATATCCGAAGGATTCACGACCCAAGTGATGTATTATCATAGTCTTTGTACATATTTGAAGGATTATTGTGTCTGTACATATTTGTTTGCTCTAAATTGATTATACTTTAGTGAGAAGGTGTAGTCTAACCTTTGTTTTGCATAGCGGATCAGTTAAAAATGCACCTTAGCAGCATCGTCACTAGCTTCATATAGGTTTGAACTACGTTTTGACCTGATTTTTGTCCTGACAAGATACGTAGGCAACCCTGCATTAGGGTTCGGTCTCTTCACTATTTCAAAATGATTTCTTCGGTATGAAAAACTTGGGTAAATTTTCTGAAATAGTTGAAAAACGCTCTGTAATGGCTTTCAGGAGCGCAAATCAATAGCTCCTCAAAATTCAAATCTCATTGGCATTAGTACCTAGCCAACCTACTTGTAGATCCTTACTTGATTTTGATTCGAGAATACCTAGCTTCTTTTTTCAAACGTTGTAAACCATTAAATTTATGGTATGTCAATCCTCACTTTCAAAAGCAAGGGTTCAATATTTTTTCAGTTATAATAATCCTACCAACTGCGGCGAAATAATGTCATAATTCCTTTAATGTCTAAATTTTTCAATCTTGTCAGCATACTGAAGTTGTGTCAAGGCTCTCCCCATGCTTTACATCCATTCTTTCGACCATTTGATCAAAACAATTTTGATGTTAAAATAGTTTTCTCCTGATCGTCTTTCATATTATTTTCAAGGATTATCCTCATTTCTTTTTACCATGATACATGTCATATACTAATTTATAAATTACAGACCTGATTCTTATTTTCACAAGATACGTAGACAATCCCTATTTGAGTTCGGTCCCATTCTATCAAAAAATAAAAAATAAAATAAAATATTGACTTGGTTGATACCAATACAGTTAGGAGTGTGCATGAAAAAGAATAAATTGGTATGATGAAAAGGACCGACTTTATGGTAAACCATAAATTATTTTGGTACCTTTTATCACACCTGAGTAACACTTGAAAAAGTTCTCTTGCATACATCTAAGACAAGAATGAAGCCAACCTCAGTGTTTCAAGTTCATTGTGTGGTCGCTTTAGTTTAACTCACTACATTGCACTGTTGATCTAGAACTTGGCCTTAATGTCTGTTGAGGCAAAATTCTAAGTTGTACTTGGTTTAGGAAATGATTGTAGGCCTTCTTTGATCCGATTGAGCCTTTCATAGCCCACCAAATGACATTAATCCCTAACATTTCCTCTTTCAAGTGTAAAAGCTTTTCTTTGGACAACCGCATTTAAGCCTCTACCTTTTTGAGTGCTTACATGCACTATTCCTCTCTTGGCCCTACCTCTTTGAGCGCATTAAATATGTGCAAATCGTGGATAAAGATTCAAGATCAAAGACGCAAAATGCAAATGATATATTATCCCAGAAGAAAAAATTAAAAACGACTTCAAAAGGAGCAAAACCCCCTACAAAAAAAAATGAGAAAAGAAAAAAGGTTATAGTTTTTTGAAAAAAGAGAGGGGGGACTCCAACACAAGATTCAAAAGAAGTCGAAGAAAATACACAACAAGGGGCAACAAAGCACAATAGAAAAAAGATCACGCGTAAAAGCGCAACAAACGTTGAAAGTACAAATACAGTGTAATGCTCATTGAGAGATTAGTCACTTTCATCCCAAATATCATCCTACCCGTCTCCAAACCTACATTACAAGTCGATAACAAGTCCTACAAGATTCTATTTCAAGTGTTCTCACATTAGTGGATGCTTACATGAAGGTCAAGCCTATGGTATCATAATTGCATGCATTAATTTCTTTCTGAGTGTGAGCGTACTTCTCTAGATGTTCCCAAATTCAAAAAGAAAAATTACTCAAATATATGCAAAATTGGACTTTATTTTACTCAAATATGTGCGAAATAAGACTTTCTTTCTGGAGAAGGCACTTGAAACATGAGAATAAGCATAGCTCAAAATCTTTGTTTGAAGCAAGACGAACAAATCTTGTCGATACTTAGATATGTCTGAGGTACCACCTAAAACTATTGGATTTACCCTGAAGTCGATCTCGGTTAGCTGGGAAAGATATGAGGGTCTTCTTATGTATACTACTAATTATTGGTGCCAACTGAAGTCAAGATACGATTGTGTCTTCTTCATCATTCAACACTTTTTACCAAGAAAATGCAAAATTCTTTCTTTCTTTTTTTTGAGGCGCCCACTTTTAAATACGGGCATTCTTTATATATATATATATATATATATATATATATATGTATGTATTTTGATTAAAGTTGTCCGCTTTTGTATACATGCATTTTTACTTTTATTAAAGATGTCCAGTTTTGAAATATGGACATTTGACGTTTTCTTTCAAGCATATACCTTTAAATATAGACATTTTATTTTTTAATTAAGCGCCCATTTTTGAGTATTTTTTATATTTTTTTTATATTGCCCTGCCAATCGAGAGACTATTACATTTATTCTGCCAATCTAGAGCCTTTTACATTTCAATAGCCCAGCAATCGAGAGGCTATTAGATTTCAGTCACCTTACTAGTTGAGGGCCTCAGTCTTCATTGACAATCGAAACGGCAATCAGCATCAGTCCCCATAAGCAATCGGAGACGTCATGTATCTTTTCAATCCGCAATAGCAAAATTATTATTTTTTAGTTTCCTTAGAACAAGATAATGTCAGCATAAATAATATATTGGGGCAAATTTTGAGTGCCGCCTCTAAATTTACTCTATTTTCTCATTTCGAATTACATTGACCCGATTCTCGTAACACTCGAGATATGTAGGAAGCTCTACGCAGAGTTTGGTCATCGCAATCCTATAATCATTCTATCTCCCCAGCAAGTACACAATTTTGTATCCCCCAGCACCTCACAGCTCGATACTGGGGTAATTTTAAAAGCATCATAAGGAATATATGAACACTTTTATTCCCAAATAATTCTTTGCTCAATAATCATTTTTGCATAAGTTTGTCCACCTTAAAATAGGATAATTGGGTCAGTCCGCCCTCCAAAAGATAGTTGTACATGTTTTTCTTCAATTTAATATTTATACTTGTTTGACTTTACTTGCACATATCGCACTTCATTTATTTCTTTTTGCACTGTATGCTATCTTTTCCTTTACTTGCATGTATCACAATGTATTTGTTTTATCATTTGTTATTTAAGCACTGTATGTTTTTCTTGTCTTTATTTACACATCTCGCAATGCATTTATTTTATTATTTAACACTGGATGTTATTTTTGCCTTGTTGGCACATATCGCAATGCATTTATTTTATCATTTAAGCACGGTATTTTATTTTTGCCTTTATTTGCATGCATCGCATTGCATTTATTTCATCGTTTAAGCACCACATTCTATTTTTGTCTTTACTTGCACGTATCACAAAGTATTTATTTTATCATTTAATCACTGTAATTTATTTCTGCATTTACTTGCACGCACCGCAATGCATTTATTTATTTTATCATTTAAGCACCACATGCTATCTTTATCTTTATCTGCACACATCGCAATGCATTTAAGCACCGCATGTTATCTTTGACTTTATCTGCACGCATCACAATGCATTTATTTTATCATTTAAGCTCCCCATGTCATCTTTGTCTCTATCGGTACATATTGCTATGCATTTAAGTACTGCACACATATATCGTAATGCATTCATTTTATCATTTAGGTACTGCACGCGTAGCAAATATTGCATCGCATTTGTTTTATCATGTAAGCATTGCATGTCATTTTGGCCTTTTCTGGCACATATCGCAATGCATTTATTTTATCATTTAAGCATCGCCTGTCATTTTTTACCTTTGTCACCGCATATTGCTACGCATTTAAGCACTGCACGCATATATCTCAATGCATTCATTTTATCTTTTAAGCACTGCATGCCTCGCAAATATCGCAATGCATTTATTTTATCGTTTAAGCACTGCATGCCTCACATATATCGCAATGCATTTATGTTATTGTTTAAGCACTGCATGTCATCTTTACCTTTACTAGTACATATCACAATGCATTTATTTTATTATTTAAGCACTGTACTCATATACCGTAATGTATTTATTTATCATTTAGGCACTGCACGCCTCACAAATATCTCAATGCATTTGTTTTATCATTTAAGCACTGAATTTCATTTTGGTTTTTTCTTGCACATATCACAATGCATTTGTTTATAATTTAAGGACCTCATGTCATCTTTACATTTATTTGCACATCGCAATGCATTTATTTGTTATTTAGGCATTGTATGCTTTGTCTGTACCTGCACATATCACAATACACTTATTTTACAATTTAAGTACTGGATGTTATCCTTTCTTGTATCATTTTTTCTTAATTAGTTAAGCACTGGATGCTATCTTTAATTTCTCAAAAAAAAAGAGAAAGAAAAAAATCAAACTTAATTTTTCGTTCGTGTTTTATTGAGCAGTACTTTTTAGTTTGATGCATTTGCAAGCATATAATTTGTGGATAAATTGGTACGTCCATCCTAAAATAGGACATTTTGGGTTAGTCTGCCCTCTAATAAAACCTTTATGTGTGTTTGTTTTCAGTTGAATATCTTGCTTGTCTACGATTAAAATTGTGCAATGCCTTTATTTATCTTTACATTAGTTAAAACATTACATGTCATTTTTTAATTTTCTTGAAAAAACAAAAAAATAAGCTTAGTTAGTCGTCTGTCTTCTGCTTTTCAATCTTATAAATCTTACAGACATAAAATTCGAGGGCGCATTGGGTTTTTCCAACCCAAAATAGGACATGTTGGGATAGTTTTTGAGCTATAGCCGACTTGATTCTCATGCAACTCAAAAAATGTAGGCAATTCTAAATTGGAGTTCGCTCGATTATTTTAATCAAAATAATTCTTTTTGTCGAGCAAAATTGATTACACGTCAATATTTTCGTTTGAAGACTTCTATATTATCTTCAAACGAAAAGGAGCAAACTGTTGACACCCAATTTTGGCTCTCCATACTTAAAATTAGTGCATTCAGGCTTCTTGATCGCTAAAATGCATAAAATGCGATTTTTTAAATATTTTTATAATTATTAATAAATTATTGATAATCATTATTAATTTAGGATATTTTATCAATTTGTTGTCATATTTTAATTGTGCATAATTTATTAATAATTGTCCTTAATTTTGTAAATTTTAAAATTCTTATCAGTTTATTATTATTTTAAATTTTTGCACAGTTATTTGCATCCGTACATAGCATAGCACTGTAATTTTTTATTGCACATTATAATTTTAATTATTTATTGTATAATATATTTTTTAGATAATTTCATTATATTTGTTATTTGTATTTGTCTGTAATTATTTATCAACATTCATATTTTTATACGTTATTTAATAAAGTCTGCAAACGATAGTGACGACCTAATTGTTTTAATTCACAAAGCAACAAATCAATCAAATCAGAATCATGTCAACTTTTTAAAAAGTGACAATTGAGATGACGAGTCAGATCCTTTATTCTTTGATTATTATTCAATGGTTAAAAGGGTGAAAGACGCATGAGTTAATGACTCAAGGATTATAACATACATTAAAGAGACAAGAGGGGGAGGTTGTTTATTTTCTAGGTAAATAAAAGAGTCTTTTGTTATTATAAAAAGAAGGAAAAAGAGATTATTTTTTCTTATTCTTTTACACAATACACTAACACAAAAATGAAAAATACATATACACACACCAAAACCAACCGTTCCTCCCTCACTTTCTCTCTTTCCCTCTTTGACAGCCCAACACCACCAAGAAATGACCATACGTCGCCCTCCTTCTCTCTTCTCTCCCTTCTTTTCCCTCATTACCCCATCCGTCGCTGTCTCACTGGAGTCGATCATCGGCGATCTTTAGTTGAACCTTCGACCCGTCGTCTCCCTTTCCTCTCTTTCCCCATCGCCAGCCAACCCAGCCACCACACCATTTTTTTCCTCAACTGTTTGAAGAAGAAAGGGCAGATCTAACCATGTTCTCATTTTCGGCGTTGCTCCGGTGAAATTCGTTGAAGCAATGCAACTCCCCATCACCTTTTTTTTGGTCGTATGTGGTGAATATAATTTTTGATTTTTACTTGCATAAATATGTCCGGAGTTGAACTTTCCGGTGAGGTCTCACTAAAATCGGTGACCCCTTTTGCTCCTTTTATATATATATATATATATATAACTTTTCATATATGTTTGTGAATAATTTGCTTGATTTGTTGGACTGATTTAGCTATGTTGGATTTTTTCTTGATGATCCTGTCTGATTTTTCAGTGAACCATCGCAACCACGAATTCATCCTTTGTTTCTCCTTATATAATCATGTATGTTTCATAGATCTGAATATATATGTGTGTTTCTTTTGTATTGTTCAATCGAAACCCAATGGTCATGTTTGTTTTAGAGTTTTATTCTCTATAGTAGTGCATTCTATTTTTTAGGCCCATTTTGGGGCTGCTTGATTTTAATTTGGTGTTATCATTATTTTTTCTATTAGAACTCAACTATATTCTCTCTTGTTTGCTACTGGTTGTTGATGTTATTCTGCTTGGTTGATTTTGTACTTTTCGGCCACTAATTGTTTTATGTTTAGATTGTTATTTTGTATTGATCCTTGTTTGTTGGTTAGTTCTCGAATCACAAATATGTCACATATGTTATGACATTATTACTACTATTGATATTATTTTATTATAATTATTTTGAATTGTCTATTTTTATTAATTTTAATGTTGTGTTTATTTTGATTTTCTCAGTATTTTCTTTTGTAGTATAATCATGTTCATCACTTTGAAATGTTATTATACCATTTTATTTCTTTATTGTATTATTAAATTCACTTGGACGAGTATTGGATGATGAAGAAATTTTTCGTTGATTTTCAAAATCTGCACAAATAAAAGACTGATATTACGTATATAAATACGAAATAAAGTAAATAAATTTGGGCGATGAAGAAATTTTTATAACAACGTAAAAAAATTTATGATTCGTATCTTGGCAAGACGATTTAGGACGGCTAATAAATCAACAACTACTTCATAGTCATGACGTATTTAAAATTTAATCTGAGCCCACTTTTTAACGAAAAATTATATTTTTTATACATATATGCACACATACGTTCTTAATTTATTTTGACAGTTGTTTATTTGTTACCAACATTTTATTACAAGTGTTTATACAGGTTTTTGGGAATATTTATCGGGAATGACATGCAAAGAGGATTTTAATTTTTATGTTTGTATTTTATTTTCTTACACTTGTACAAATAGCGATTATAGTGAAAATTTTATTTATTTGGGACATTGAGCGGGGATATTTTTACTTACACAGTATCCATCGCACATTTAGGCAAATTTAGGCCGTCAATAATTATATTAAATTGATTTAGATATCTAATCAAATAATTTACACTTTTTACACTAAAAATATTATGCAGTCTTTTCTTTAAAACAAATTTTCTTTATTCGATTTAGTCTAATCTTTACATACATACACTAATATACTTTTGTTTATATATTACAACAACATACGTATTATATTATTTAATGCATATATTTGTAATTACAAACATTGATTTTTCCTTTATCTTTTAATAAACCTAAGTCTGGTCAGGAACCACATTTTGGATTCTGAAGGATGCTCCCTTCCCTTTGGAATAATTTGAACCCTTACCTAGAATCTAATTTGGTTCGTAGATTAAAACACAAGTCATACATGTTAATAAATAAATAGGTTTCCTTGTTTTCCTTAAAAGTTAGGTGGTTACGCTGCATAAATTAATTCCTTTTAGAGTACATAATGTAGCGCTCGTTTTTTACCTTAAGTAAAAATAGGTATGACAGTTCGTAGCACGGCGTAAGCCGTTTAGTATATATATATAAACGTCTTCATTGAGCATGTTTTTACTTTAACTAGGATTCCAAAAATAATTTGACATCATTTCAAAGGGTTCTTTGTTGTGGCAGATTCACAACACAACACAAACCAAAGTCAATTAGAATAAAAGAAAGCCCGACTATCTTAGCTAAGATAGGGGTGCTTTGTTGTGACCATGCTAGTAGTCATAATGCTTTAAACATATTTTGGAATTTCTTGTTTATGAGATTTGAATGATTTGTGTGCTTTCTGTTACGTCCTTTGTTTTGATGATTGACAAACTTATAGTTTGGAATCTATTTCCTAATGTTTTTGTGATGACACAGCTCTACGATTTAGGAAACAGGTTGGTCTTAGCTATGACTATCACTGTCAACAGTCACAGCTGATACAAAGTACAAAAGTTGGTGGAAAAAGTTGTTGCCACCTTTTTGCCTTAACCAATGGGATCTCTCCTAGGGTTGTATGGGTCAAGCTTTATATTGCTCATCTTGCTCAACAAGAGCTGCTTCCATCTTTTTACCTCAAGCAATGGGATCTCTCCTAGGTTTTCTTGGGTCAAGTTTTATACTGCTCATCTTTCTCAACAGGAAAACTATGCTTCCATATTATTACAACTAAATATCCTTTGAAGCTAAAAGCAAAGACTATGCACTACAGCAGGAAACTGATTGTTCATTGAGTTGTATTTTTACTTCCTCGTAATTGAGTCTTTGTATTTTATTCTTAAATGTTTGCCTACATTAGCTCATGATTGTACTAGGTTTTGAGGTGTAAACCTTTGTTTGTAATCATATAGAGTTAAGTGTTTGTTCAAGCTAGAGTATCTTGTGATGTCTAGTTAAAGTTAGTTGGAGGGTGAAGTAGTAGAGTTGCTGCTTGTGTTTCCTTATAATAGAGTTATTCCTATGAGACAAAGATTAGTTGGTTAATCCTTGGAGTCTGTATTGAAAAAGTTGCTTGAATATTGTGGAACTTAGAAATTCTGGAGGCAAGTCGTGGTTTTTCTCCCTTAAACAAAGAGTTTCCACGTAAAAACTATTGTGTCTTCTATTTACTTTATTCTTGCCTTTCTTGCCTTATATATCTCCTAGTTTTTATCGTGTGAGTATATATGGGAACGTATCCCTAAGCTGAGGAGCTATTCTCCTAACCCTTCATTTGGTATCAGAGAAAGGTCTTCCATTAAAAGGCTAACACCTTGGAAGGATCTTGAGAAATGATAACTCCTTCAAATCTAGAAGAAGGCCAGTCAACCATCAAATCCCCAAGAGTCAATGGTGAGTACTATGGGTGGTGGAAGACAAGGATGGATGACTTCATTATGGATGAAGATTCTGAGCGATGACATGTCATTGAGGATGGCTTTTTTGTTCCTACAAGGTCAGTAAAGATTGGAGATATGATCTCACATTTCTAAAACTAAGAAGGAATTTAATGATGCTGATAGAAAGAAAATAGAGAAGAATTACAAGGACAAGAAGATTCTTATATGTGGCATTGATCCTGATGAGTACAATAGGATGTCAAACTGCCAAAGAAATCTGGGATTATTTCCAAACAACCCATGAGAGATCCACTCAGGTGAAGCAATCCAAGGTTCATACGCTGACAAATCAATATGAAAATTTCACCTTATAGGAAGGTAAATCCATTCAGGAGTTGCACATAAGATTCACAGTAATAACAAATGAGTTGTACTATCTGGGTGAAGTCATTCCTACTTACAAGCAAGTTAGGGAGTTCTAGATCACTCTTCTGAAAAGATAGCAAAGCAAAGTTGATACTATCACTGAGGCCTAGGATCTTAATAAAATAACAATAGATGAGCTCATTGGGAATCTCAAAATGTATGAGATGTTAAAGAAACTTGAAAAGTTAAAGATTTAGCCCAAGGAGGAAAATAATTTGGTCCTTAAGGTTGCAAAAGAAACTACCAGTGTTGAAGAAGAGGAAAAAACCTATATTGCAAAAATGGTTCTCAAAGCCTTGAGAAATTAGGGGGCTTACCCAAGAGAGGAGATTACATCAGGGTTCTATATGAAGGGAAAAAAGTGGCATATGTCATAAATGTGGTAGGCTTGGTCACCACATTAAAGATTGCCCTATACGTAGGATAGAATGCATGGAATGTGCTAAGCAGGTTGCTGGTAAAGAAAAAAAAAGATCAGATTCTTATAAGGTTTAACAAGAAGGCTGAAGTAGACAAGGTTTTCAACCAAGTGTTGGCAACTTGTAGGGATGACTCCTGCAATATTGTAGATGATTCAAAAAAAGGAGAAGATGTTTCCATGATGATAATAGAATATGATGTATCAAATTTTGACTCTCTCTTTGCTCTGATGGTAGATTTCGATGAGAAGGAAAATAGGCCAGTAATCACTCTCCTTGAAATCAAGGAAAATATGAAGGACTACTTCCTCGGTAAGCTGAGATCCCTTGCTTCTGTGCTAATTGATTCTCTAGATGAACTTGTTAAGGACAAAGAAAATTTGAAGAGAACCCTTGAAAAATATGAGGAAGAAGTGATCGAGTTAAGTGCCCAAGTGGCTGAACTCACCCATGAGAAGGTAAAACTGAAGGAAAATCTGAAGAAGTGTGAAGAAGAAATAGTGGAGCTGAGTATGCAAGAATCCAAGCATCAAGTAACTTGAAAAACTCTCTCTTATGAAAACAACCTTCTGAATAAGAGGGTAGATGAAACCATCAAGCATGATTCTAAAGGTAAAGGTGAAAGGAGTAGAATGTAGTTTCTACTGGAAGAAGAGCCAACAAATGCCAAGGCTGACCTCATTGCCTCACTTGATTAAAATACCGTGATGGAGAAGGAATTAATTCGAGTGAAGACTGAACTTGATAAAGTTCTCAAGTGGACTACATCTTTACAAATACTGCCTACCTTCTTCAGCCAAGAATCTAGTAGCAATAGAGGCTTGGGATACAATAGTCAAGAAGATGGACCTAGCTCTTCAATCAGACATGCAAGGAGCAAAAATGATGATTCATGTATCCATTATGGGAAAGATGGTCACTCCAAGGATATATTTCTCTTTAAAACTACATCTTCAAGAAAGAGGAGGAAACAAAGATTGCTAAATAGGATAAGGAAAAAATTAATTTTTCCTTTGTCACCTTATTGGAAACCTAGACTTAAATGGGTTACCAAGGATAACAAGTGATTAATGATGCAGGGAAAGGAAATAGGGAGAAACCTGCACAAGGATGATAACAATAGCTTCCCAAAGCACTTGATTGAAAAACCTGAAGATCACTTCTTACTAAAAGGCCTTTAAGAGAGACATGTCTACTAAGCGATGAAATCGAGATTTGGAATATGAGTGTAGTTGGTGGTGTCATAGATCGAAAATCAAAATGTCATGTTCAAGTACTGAAAGGCTTATCCTCTATAGACCTTTGAAAAATGTCAGTAGGAAATCGTTTGAGGGACACTAGAAGAGGTATGACTGATGGTATCAAGATGGATACAGAAGATACTCATGATTCTCTTCTTATGGATATGAATTGATAAACAAGTATATGGGTTAGATAATGTCATATGTGTCTAATTCTGACTCATACTTTTGTAGATATACACCTATGGCAAGAAAGAAAAGATATGAAAAGACTGGTGAGACAGCATAAAGTTATTGGATTTCAACATTGCTTAAGGGCCAGGTTCCTAATCAGGTTAGTACCACTTTCTATTCCTAAATAATGACTGTTTAAAATATTTAATAACTCTGCCACATAATTTTTTTTCCTCTTCCAAAAAGCTGTCATTCGTACGTTAAACTCAACACATGCGTTTATCTGATCGAACATTTCCCTTAGACGCATCGTATATTTTAATCTCAACCATTCTCTCATACCCTATATAAATCCTAAAATCAGATCTTTGTCTCTTTATTTTTTAAAATCCTCTCCCATTCAATCTTATTAGTTCCCAAACCATTCATAAGAAAAATAGAATGTTTGATACTCCCATATATTATAGTCTCTCCAAACTTTGTGAAATGTCTTACTTTTTTTTATCCTCTAAAAAAAACGAGCCCCTTCCCTCGAAGGTGATATACACACCCTTAATACCTTCAGACTCAGAGAAAATTTTTTTCATTATTGAATATACTCCTCTCTCCCTACCAAGAATTGCAAAAACTTATAATTCACAGACAAAAATAAATCGGACTAGTGCTTATTCCTCATAAGGAAATGATGATGCCAATCCCTCTACAGACAAAGTCCATCACCAAACTGTTCCACCTGTTCTATTCATTAGACGGCAAAATGACCTCCCTTGAGTTTCTAATGGTGCTCCCATCTACTCTTGATCCATCTAGTGACAATAAGAGTATCAAAGAGTAGCATGGATGGTTCTGATGGAAGACATCAAATATAAGATCTACCTCCTCAACTACGAGAATAAGATCAAGTACTAGAAATATATAGAAGAAAGCACTGAAAAAAACAAGGGCAGTATTAGAGGGAGAAGAATGCTAAAGAAATATGGAATACATATAGTTGAACAAAATATTAAAGATACTGACAGTGAGGTTGAACGAATGTTTGAAGGATTAAGTGACTCCAAGGAAGATTCCCTTGACGCTTATGTTGAAAAGTATACTGCTCCTATTCAGGAGAAAGTGCAGAAAATTAGAATCTTCTCACCAAGGAAAAAAAGGTTTGTTAGTTCGAAATCCAGTGCCCAAAGTCACAGATAAGAAAAGAAGGTCAACTGATGTTGATAATAAGGGATCAAGTCTCAGTTCCAAATCTACTAGAATCTCAAATTCTTCTAAGACCGCTGGGAGGGGAATTAGTTCATCTAAGAAAGCTACGCTATCAAAAGAGAAGGGTTTGTCTCGAGAAGATAGACAGAAGTCTTTCAACGCTCAAGAAGTGCTGAGAGGAAGATTTTTTATCTGACTGTAGATGACAAGCCTAGAATAAAGGAATTACTTGACTTGGTAAAGTTTCAAAGTTAGGAACACCTTTTTGAGTTGCAAGTGCCCAGTTGTATGAGAAAGAGGTAAGGATGTTCTGTCACAATTTGGAAATTTCTGATGATGGTTTGTATTTAACTTCACCGGTTAATGGGGTAGATATGAGATTAGATGAATACACTTTCTCTGACAATTTTGGGGCTCCTACTATTGGAATTAAATCTATTAGATCAGGGGAGGGGTCTACAATATTTTGGCTATGTGTAGTGAACTTGATGACCTGAACAGTAGTACTATCAACAAAAAGGTTCTAAAGAGAGAATATCATTTGTTATTTGAATTAGTATATAGGGCCCTCCTTCCTAGGTCTGAGAGTGGGGGCACTGTGATAGGCCCTGATTTGTACCTCATAGAATGTTATCTATCTACTAGAAGGTGAACCTCTTAGTGATAGTCATTGAGCATTTTAACACAATTATGACTTCAAAAGATGGTAAACATGGCCTAGCCTACAGTTTTTGGCTGAACAAAATATTTGCCTATTTCAACATCGAATGTGGCAAGGGTAAGACCGGGTTCGTTAAACAAATATTTAATATTACCACTTTGGAAAAAAATGAATGCATTCCTAGGAAAAGAAATAGGAAGTCTAAGATCTTTGTATGTGAGTTAATTGATGTGCAAAAAAATCTGCAGGATGAAGTAGATACTCTGACAGCTATGGTAGCTCAAAAGAATAATGAGCTTGTTGCATTAAAGGTTGTATCAGACAAAATTGAAGGAAAGAGAACCAGCTCAAGTGGAAATTTGAAAGAATAAAATGCTACCCTGCATGAGAGGGTGAAGAAGCTAGAAGCTCAGGTTGAAGCGTTGATTGTAAAAAATGAAGATTTGATGCAATAAATTCTTCAGGCTCATGCTGCTGAACATGAAAGAATGAATATAATCTCCAAGAAACTAGATTGATCTACAAGAACTTCTTTCTAAATCCTTTCCATTTTGGTCCCCACTCTTTTACCTTCCTAGGCCTATCCTTAAACCCCATAAACTATCACTATTTTTTATGTCTTTTTTTTTTATCTCTGATGAGTAACTGACATAATTTTTATAATATTTTCTTATGGTTATTGTTTTTTACTGACATTTGGTATTGATTGTTGGATGTTCTACAAGTTAATTCCAAAATGATTTGGATAACTTTTCTTATCTTTGCTTGTGCTGTCACTTTTATGATTTTTATCTGATCTTTCTTACTCATGTAAGTGCTTCCTTAATGACCATGAATTAACTTGTATACTTATCTATGCTTGGTTTACTACTTAACCTTTTTGATGATGTCAAAAGGAGGGAAGTTTGAGGTTGCTGTTTGCATTTGATTTGTGTAGGAGTTAGGATGGGGTGTGTAGTGTAACTTGGCTCTAGTGATTCATGATGTGTGGTTGTGTTGATCAAGAATGGAGATAGGGATTTCTTTCACTTAAGGTGAACTTGATGCTCATTGATAGGGGGAATAAGGTGTAGAACGCTTATATACTTACAGGTATTAGTGATAGGGGAAATTAGTTGGGCAAAAAATGTTTTGTCATAGTCTTGTGGCTTATGGTGTGTTACTGAGGTGTAGTTGTGTTGTGTGTGGATGTTGAAAATGTTGATTGCTTGTATGGGTTTGCCATCATCAAAAAGGGAGAAATTGCTAAGTCCTTAGTTTTTATGATTGACAAACTTATAGTTTGGAACCTGTTTCCTGACATTTTATGATGACAAAGCTCTACAATTTAGGGAACATGTTGGTCTCACCTGTCACTATTGCGGTCAACAGTCACAGCTGGCTGACACAAAGTATAAAAGTTGGTGGAAAAAGTTGTTGCCACTTTTTTGCCTCAACCAATGATATCTCTCCTAGGTTTTCTTAGGTCAAGCTTTATATTGCCCATCTTCCTCATCAAGAAAACTATGCTTCCATATTCTTACAACTAAATATCCTTTAAATCTGAAAGCAAATACTATACACTGCAATAAGAAACTGATTGTTCATTGAGTTATATTTTTACTTTCTCGTTGTAGTTAAGTCTTTATATTTTGTTCTTAAATGTTTTCCTACATTAGCTTATGATTCTTGTAGGTGTTGATGTGCAAATCTTTCTTTGTAATCATCTAGAGTTAGGTGATTGTTCAATATAGTTAGCTTGTGGTGTATAGTTAGAGTTAGCTGGAGGGTGAAGCAGTAGAGTTACTGCCTGTGTTTCCTTTTAATAGAGTTATTGCTCGGAGACAAGGATTAGGAGGTTAATCCTTGGAGTCTGCATTGAAGAAGTTGCTTGAATACAATGGAGCTTAAGAAACCTAGAGGCAAGTCATGGTTTTTCTCGCTAGAGCAAGGAGTTTTCACGTAAAAATTATTGTGCCTTCTATTTAATTTATTCCTGCACTTCTTCCCTTATATATCTCCTAGTTCTTGTCATGTGAGTGTATTTGGGAACAGGTCCCTAAGCTAAGGAGCTATTCTCCCAACCCTTCACTTTTGATTAGATAGTTTATAATACTATTCGGTGGGTGTTTTATTGCTATTTTTCTTTATTGGAATGTTATTCTAACTTGTTTTATGTTTAATTACATCTTTTTATATTATTTTTTTTAGTTTTAAGCCTGGGGTTTATCGAAACAATCTCTCTACTTCTTCTAAGGTAGTAATATGAATTGCGTATACGTTATCCTTTTCAGATTCCTTTATGTGAAAATACACTGAATATATTATTATTACAATTGAGTGAATTTATTAAAATAGGTGATATTATTGATCACTTACTAAGAATTTAGGAGCAGGGCTGGCTTCAAGGTGAAGCCATGAAGCAAGCACTGTACGCCTCCGATTTTTGGAGGCCTCATTTTTTTTAAAGCATTATAGATTTGTAGTTTTTTTAGATTTTTTTTTTTTTTTTAGAAAATATCAAATATTTCTTAATGTTTTCTTCACCATATTTTAATTTCTCTTAAGCTCAAATAGAAATATCACTTTAGAAATTCAAAATTAAAGTTGACAATCAACATTAAAAAAATTTATTTTAATACTCTCAAATCTAAAAAAACATCTAATAAATAGAGGTAACTCAGAAAACCATACCTTCTATTTATTATTTTGATTAATGGGGAGAAAAGAATTAAAGCAACAATTACAGTGGAATCAAAGAAGTTGAAAGTTAAGATGTATTTCAATCAGATAAAAGGATTTTATTATTTTACGAATGCATATTTTTCTTGATCCTATATAATTGTCTTAGCTGAAAGAAGTTTTTTAAAAATAAAATTTTAAAAATATTACTTAATCTTAAAAAAAATATTTCAAGAGAGATCAAATGAATTAAGCATATTATTAATTGAAAATGGATTTTTTCGGATAAATCAATTGCAAAACAGTTTAATTTATAATTTTACACCTCAAAAAGCTATAAATATAGATTTGAAAAAAATAATAATTTAAAGCCTCATTTTAAAATTTCGCTTTAGATCACCAATTATGTTGAGCCGCCCCTGTAGGAGGTTTAACTACGCCCTATTATAGATGATGAATATTGATCTATTAACTGGTAGTAATTATTTCAATTAAATAACAACTAACATGCCATAACATTTTAAGTATACTAATAAGTAATATAATAAGGAAATACTTACAATATTGCTGTACATTAACTTAAATCTTTTAATCTAACCAATCCTTTCGATGTACCGCTATTTTTGGGCAGCGAGTACCGAGTAGTAATATATAAGTGTTGCGTCCTAAGGTATGATCTACTGATTCAACGAAATTGCTTGAACATTACAGGTTTCAGGTTCAATTTTTAATAGAGATAAACACTAGAAATTTTTTATTCGTTATCATTTTGGTAGACAGAATTACCTAACACCTGTTGTTGATGAAAGATGACAAGTATCCCGTAATTAATTGAGGTATGCGCATTCTGGCCTGACACCACGATTCTCGAAAGAAATATACTTCCTTCATTTCATTTTAAGTGACATACTTTTCTTTTTAATACGTATCAACAAGAATGTCACCTTACTACAATTAGAAAAAATTTACCTTTAAAATTCCTCTTTTATCCTTAATGAAATAATTTATAACCACACAAATATTTAATAATTATTTTGGACCATAAGTTTTAAAAGTCTTTTTTTAATAACAGCGTGTCACGTTACATTATGTCATATAAAATGAAACGAAGAGAGTATATAGGTAAAAACCTTACACGCACTCGGTGTATATATCAAACTAATATTTTTTATCATGATTAAATAATTAAATAAAATAAAATAGATATTAATTAATTATAATTAAGTAATATAAACTCTAAAACACATGATATATATATATATTTATTTATTTATATATTGAGTTGATGTATATAAAATTTTCTGAGTTATCTACTATATAGAAGAGGTGGTAAAGGAACGAGCAAGGGCAAAATGGTCTTTTTGCTCAATGATAAAAGATTCCAGAATACTCCACACAGTTCCAATCGACTCTTCATATTCAGATTTTTGTTTTCATTCACAAATCGATTCTCCATCTTCAGATTTGTATTTTAATTTGCCTTCATTGTCTTTTGATTTTTCCATTTATTATACCATGGTTGAAATCTCAATTTTTCCATAATTTTCTTCAAAGTTTTCAATTTCAAAGGAAGATGATTCCTACTGTTATTCTTAATCTATTTATTTTTGTCATATTTCATTCATTCTTCACAATATGAATTTTTATCATCTCATTTGGGTCTTTCAATACCAGGTATGTTTTCTAGCAAATTTTTTCTACTCTCAATTTTATCATAATTTTTCTCAACGTTTCCAGGATACTCGATTCCTTATCTCTTTGTTCCTTTCTCCCACTTTCCTTTCACAATCATACATCATCATCATCATCATCATCTTCTTCTTCTTCTTCTTCTTCTTCTTCTTCTTCTTCTTCTTCTTCTTCATAGAGGTGTGAAAAGATTGAAATATTGCATTTAAAAGATAACAAAATAGGTACGAAATAAAATGAAAAAGAATATATGGGAGTAAATAGGTTGAGATTTTTTTTGGATCACTAAATAAAATTGTTGAAATATAGCATTTTCGAGCAGATTCATTCACTTCATGTTGCCATAAAGTATACAAAGTGTCTATTATTTATGTTCCTATTTGTTTGAAATATATTTAGATGGGTACCTTATTTGTAACTCTTACATTGCATATTCACTTTTCTCTAATTGAAAACAAAAGAAAAGTTTTGAGTATGTTTAGCTCTTCTTAACTTTTAACCATCACATAATTCTAGAGAAGATAGTATGTGCATCTTAAACTGTATGCTTACAAGCGAAGAGGTGTATTTAAAATTTAAAATTATTTAATGTGAGTCATACACAAATCAGACATCTATTTAGAAACAGCCAGTGTAACTTATTGACTTAACTTTATTCAGGTATGGGATACCATGATTGTTGGATCTATATTAAAGACATACTATGAATATGATTCATGTTAATGACACGAGCTCTTATGATAAACATCACTGTATGTTTTTGTTGATTTCTTCATACACAGTATTAAATATCTATTTGTTAAAGAGATAAACTTTATAATAAGATAATATTGGAAATTGTTATATTGCGCACGAATATTTTGGGGGAATTTCATCATCCCAGTGCTACAGTTCTCATTGAAAAGAATCTCGCTCTGTCTTTTGTTAAGTAAAATATTTCTGTGCTTTTAGCATAAACTGAGTCTCAGAAATCATACCGAAGTCTGCTTCACAGGGATTCCACTTTCGGATCTAGCAAAATTTATTTTTCATAGCTTCTATAAAAAAATATTTCTTTGGTAGTATGTATATTGAGATAGTTTAAGAGAGAAAATTAAAAATATTTGATTTCCAAATGATGTCTCGTTGTCAACAAATAAGAGAAAAGTTACTCGGTGAATGTTCACCACTATCTCTAAGAGAATTTGCTTCCATGACATTGCAAGTTAATGCTATTTGCTTTTTGTTTCGCATGTATATATAGAACTAACTCTTCAACTTGTTAAGCTGAAAATCTAGAAACATTTGAGTTTGTCTCTTTCACTTACTTCTCAAAACCTGGAGACATACTTGTCAAAGGCTCAGAGAAAGTTTAATTGTTGATCATCTCGTTTATTCTATTCTCTTTATTCCTCTTCTCACTTAATTTATGTTCTTTTGTCTGGAAATAGGATGGGTGGTCCGAGGATGTTTCATCTTTGAAAAATTACGCGAAGATGGTTTGTCCTACCAGTAAATGTAGTCTTTTCCATTTCTTTTTTGTCCCTTAGAACCGATAACCCCTTTTTCCCTCATTTATTTTCTTTGCCTTGTGGTTAGGATGTTTTGATCTTTGGAGTATTAAGTAATAGAAACATAGAAGACATCAAGAAAGAGTATCTAATAGTTGTTTTCTTTTTCAATAGAATGTAATGAGCTTTTAGTTCAATGCATTTCTCCATTCCCTTTTACGCAAACTACTTTAACTGATAATTGGGGTTTACTTGATTTTTGAAGGTATGTCAAAATCCCTTCCTATTATGTGGTATTTGGGATATCAAAGGTTGGTTACTAAGCTAGGTATTGGATCTCCAATATTTTAGAGATGATAAATAAAGCAGGCTTTGAATTTTGAATGTCCCTAATACAATTATATGTCACTATTCATTGTGGAAAAAAAATCCCTGTGGCAATGTTTACATAGAACAACACTTGAAGAATGTATGTGCTACTCGACTTCTTTATTGTAATATATTGATACCCTGAGTCATTACGAATATAAATATGTGCTTTAATTTCTATAAGGTGGCAGAGATGGAAAGAAAGCTGGAATTTTAGTTATTTCTGATGAAGTTTATGCTCATCTCACTTTTGGGTGTAAATCCTTTGTGCCTATGATAATCTTTGGATTAGTTGCCCTTATTGTTACAGTTGAATCCATATCAAAGATATGGATTTTCCCTGATTGGTGACTTGGTTGGCTTGTTACAAATGATCCAATCGGATACTAAAAGAACATACGATACTTTTCTATTTAAGATGGTCATTCTACTACTCTCATATGTTTATTTTTGTGGAATATTTAATTTTAGCTTTCACTTATAAAGCCAAATTTAGGTGTTAAAGAGCACTTCAGTCCCGTGAACTACTGTTTATCTGTTAAGCATTCTCTTTGAAAATTTTTACAAGTGATGTGCCTTTTGCAATTGTTTTTTGTATCAAAATAAAACCAATCAGACTGACATTAGACAATATCCAATTGGTCTTACACTTGATTCTCTAATGCTAAAGCTTAAATCGAATGACACTGAATTTGCATAAAAACAAGAAACACATAGATCAACCATAAAACTTGACTGACACTTGATTCTCTAATGCTAAAGTTTGAACAGAATGACATAGAATTTGCATAAGAATGAGATATACAAATCAATCATAGAACTTGATGCAAGTTACTTCACTGGTGAATGTTCCAAGGCCTATATTTTATTCCATTGCATTTCACTTGAGCTGAGGGTCTATCAGAAATAGCCTCATTACCTTCAGATCCTTCGTAAGGTAGGGTTAAGGTTGCATACACACTACCCTCCTTACTCGTATGATTACATTGGGTATGTTTTTTTAATGGACTATGATTGAGTGAAAAATATTTATCATGGGTTGGGAGTTACGGAAACAGAAATGCAGTTACTTAGAGGATTAATTGGAAAGAAACATGGGAAAATTGAGAAGATTCTGATGAGTTTCCTTATAGCATCAAAATCCATAGAGCTTTTGATTTCAAAAAAAGAAGAGAAAGTGGTGTAATCTATGGAAGGTTCTTGATGTAGTAAAACCAAATTAGGGGCAAATTAAAGAAATATAGCTTTAAAATAGAATTTCATATAGAGCTTTGATAATCTGTCATGCAAAATTTTTAATTGAGACTGACTGGAGCTTTTTAGGAGGAGGAAAAAAAATTTCTAACAAGAATTCCTGTATGTTGTATTCTTGTGTTTTCTTATTTTCAGGTCATAGATTTCATCCTCGGGTATCTCAATATGACCTGTGATCCTGCAATCTTTATTCAGTTTTGCTCTTGATAGTGCTCTCTTCTTCTTGCGTTCTTTAGGAAATCTAATACATGTTATTCCTTTTAGCCACATATTTTATAGGATATCCCCCTGAAATATGAAATGGAGTTGCCAAATAATTGAATTTTGTTTTGGTCTAACAGCTCTTTGCATATTGTAAACCTATTTCTGGTTCTTATTTGTAAGCTAACAGAATAGTGATTTACAAATTTAGTAGTATAGGTGTAATTGTCTACATCTCTTACCGAGTTATTCTGTTTCTTTTTGTTCTTACTTCAACAGAGGGGCAATTCCTCAGATACTTCATAAAACAAATGATGATTTCTTCTCTAAAATAGTAAATATTATGTCAAGAGAAGATACAGATATCTGCTATGACAGAATCTGGTAATGGAAGCTTAATTAGCCATTAGCTTGAGATTAGAACATGTAATCAATAGTCTAGTGGAAGTCTTTTCCCCTTGTAGTTCAAGCTTCATTTGAACCTTCTCGAAGACATCGAAGATGACTTGGAATTCGGTTTTAAGCTGGCTAAAGAAGAATCTTTGATGATTTTTCCTGGTAAAAGAAAAAAAACTCTTAGAAAGGTAATAAAACTGTCGAAAACAGTAGACAGGTTTTCTTACTCGAACAAATGTCTCTTTCGTGGAGAACTGTCTTTTCAAATTTCTTTATTTTTTGATGTATTCTAATGTTTCTCATATATTTTTAGTCGTTAGAGTATTCGTATTCACGGGTCATAAGTTGATTCTTTTAATACGTAAACAAGTCTTTAATTGCATCCAATTCAAAAATCACTTCTGGTGATATATAGTTTAGTTCAGCCACTAAAACTGATGCATATTCATGTCCAAGTATCATTGCAACTGATGAAAAGGTAGACATTTTTCAAATTCTATTAGACTCCATGAATGTGCCTTTTTGTATGAACATGAAATTCGTGTAGCTTTCGTGTTGGTGCATTGATTCACAACATGAAAAATATTTTCTATCCAAGTAGTCGTAATTGATCAATTACCTGGGAACTACCACATACCCATAAAAAAAATGTACCATGACATATTACTATAAGTTGGTTGTTCTAAAAAAATGGTATTTCACTATGTTACAGTTTTGCAGCAAAGTGATCTGCTGTTCTTACAGTATAAGTGAACTTTTGCTTATCTACCATTCCTCATATCAAGTCAGTGAACTAATTGCTTAACTACCATCCCTTAGATTAAGTTATTTTATGAAAAGAATTATTAATGCTTACACATTTTGGATTCTGTAAGCATGGTTGGTTTTTAATAAAAAGAAAAATTGACTGCCGCTTCCGATGATGCTGACTGTGTTTTGCTGGTGGACCTATTACCGCAAAAAAGCAATTCCTTGCTGTAATGTTTAAGTATGGTCCTAAACCAATTCAGGCATGTTTGATTTTTTCTTGTGAAAATTGGATTAGGCATACTTCTTCTTTTTCAACATCTTCATCATAGTCTTTTGATTTTTTTGGTATAGTTTGATGTCATTCTTAATAGTGTTAAGATGTCTAGTAGAAAACTGATTTTTTCATTCAAAGAATAAGGTAAGCGGGTCTATTGTAAAATCCATAATTTTACCTTGCATTTTAGCACGTAACCAAATGGGCGTTAACTTTTAATGGACAAGGTAATAACCTGTGTTAACCTTGTCCGTTTTGGTATTTTTTAATTTTGATATGCCGCTTTAAAATTTTAATAAAAAAACTTGCCCTTTAGGCTCCGGACTCGAAAATAGCTGGTGATCCATTTTGAGTCTTGCGAACAATTGGTTAGCCTGTTGTATCCAGATGAACATGATAAGGCTGATAATGTTATTGGATTGTAAGTTATTGGATGGTCCTGTTATTGCTATATCTCTTTTCTAACAAGTAGTATCAATTTTTTTCTTTCTGTGATTTGTACTATTTTCTTGGATTCAAATAATTCTCAGCGGAGCGCATACAGACTATGGTAAAACCTGTCATCGTTATAAGGATTTCACATTCTCCTGCATTGATTGAAAATCATGCAAACTTATTTTCTTGTATTCCAGGACTACTGACATTACTCAACCAGTATAACGACACAACTGCCCTTCAGGTATAAATGTAGTCTTCAAAGCATGCTGAATCTTTTATGAAATATGTTGCTGATTTTTAGTTTCACGACTAATCATTTTGAGTTGTTTTAAGGTGAGAACAAAATCAGGTAGAGTGGATATCAGCACCAAAAGTTCTTGGCACATTTGTTTGTAATATAGGAGATATAACGAAGGTATGCAATTTAGTTTGGAACTTGTGCAATAATTTTACTCCATCTACTTAAGTTCGTGTCTGTTGGCTATTGATAGATCTTATCAAATGGAAATTTATGAATAAACATTGCACTGGGGGTCATCAATAACTCTCCCAACTAATCGTGTTGGTGTGGCCTACTTTTATGAGGTTAAAGACTTTCTATTTATTTTATGACAATTTTTTTACTATTGCATACTTCCAGCTGAAAAGTGATTTAAAGTACTCCTTGCAACAACACACATGGATATTATTGAAACAATCAAAATTAAGTCTCGGAAAATTACATTAGCTTACTCTCCTTGTTAGTTGTTTTGCTACCAATCAAGTGATGAAAAAGCACACCTGCTGCAACACTTATATTCAGGCTTTCCACGGCCATAAAGGATCTATAATTCTGGCCTGAAATACTATTATCACACTCAGCATACTCATCTTGTCCAGCAATTATATCAACGGAGATATTTTCCAAAATTCTAACTAATTCAGTATCTGAACTCTCTACCAATGGCCTCAACTCAGTTTCCTCATTTCCCAAAACAAGGATTGTAGGAGCAGCAGGGACTATCTAATGTATTGGACAAACTTTTGAAGAAACAGAACCCCCTAGTACCCGTCATCTATTTTTTGCCTAAGACGCAAGGAATTGCATCATATTCTTGAAAACCTCAGCTTCATTAATTCAAGTGAGCCGGCACTTGCTTTGCTTACTACCCCACTCAATGGTACAGAGTTATTCACACATAAGATGATCCCAGAAGCTCTGAATAAGTGAGCAGACCATATAATTGCACCTAAATTCTAAGGATCAGTAACCTCATCCAAAGCAACCAAAGAGAAGTAATCTTTTATTCCTCAATTGAAACAGGTTCTAATTCCTTGATAGCAACCATTTCCAATGGAGAAGCATCGAGGACTAGTCCCTGATGGGGTCTGTTATCAGTAATCATATTTAGGTCATGTTTAGATACTTTCTTTTTTCCTAATCCAACTTTATCCGCTATCATCATAACTCTCTTAAAGCCTTTCTTATCCTTCTTTTTCCTATTATTCCCACTCAGATCCAAACCTTTTTGAATATAGAGACCAAAAAATTCCCTTCTTCCAGATGATGATGCAGCTAAAACAGGGTCAACACCATAAATTCCCTCGCCAACCATTCTTGGTAGGGTTGATTTAGTCGCCCCCTTCCTGAGATAGACCATAATAACTATCCCTCACACCTAAAATTAGGATTGGCCACGTCTGTTATACCAAACAAATTCCCATCATTCACATTTCCAGTTAAATGAAGCATCATGTTCATGTATGCATTCTTGAATTTGTTCCATAAATTTAAAGGTGAAAAATTCTTTAATTTCAACTTCGGAATAGCTTAAATTTTCTTTTGGCTAATAATTCTTGTCAACTACTGAAAGAGTTAGACTATTTCGTACCTCCTATCACTGGTATAGATGTCTATCATTTGCAACTACTTTTTTCATTTGAGATGCTTTTTAAGTTTCAAAATTTACACAGTTCCCCAAAACCATTCTTCATAAGTTCACTTGAGTTTAAAGAACTTGGCCCATAAATCCCAAAACAAGTTCAAACATTCTGGAACTGGCTATGAGATGAAGGGGTTGTATCAATAAGGACACCTGTACAACCACCAATTATACCTAAAGTTTTAGGATTAGTTGCTAAGAGGGATATAGCTAAAAGTGAGACAGTTCTAGGAGTACCTAGAAGGCAATGATTAATATTGATACAGTTGCAGAATATGAAATTAAGAATGTTTGTACTGGATTAGAACCTTGGATATCTATTGCTCTTTTCTTGATTAGAGAGAAATGGAAAGATGATTCTAAGTGGGAATATTTCATTGGTGTTCTTCCTGAGTGTACTGATTCCACTATCTATTGGTGGGTGTGATTTTATTATTAAACTTTTTTTCTTGAATTGAGGGTATATTTAAACAGTCTCTTTATCTTTGAAAGTCTGTATATACACTACTTTCCCAAGACCCTATTCATGAGGTTACATTGTTAATATGTTGTTATGAATAATCTTTTTCTTGAGCTGAGGGCATATCGCAGACAACCTCTCTACCTTCCAAGGTAGGGTAAAGTCTACGTATACTCTACCGTCACTGATTGTGTTGTTGTTATTGAACAACTATTTCTGGGAGTAGTGTTGCTGATGTTGCTTGGTATGTTTTTCCAGTGCAGGTCTAAAGAGGAGCTCTCTGACATTCAAGGTAATCTTCTTTCCTTCTAAAACATTCCTATAATAGGAAAATTGTAGATTCTTATGTTGTTATGTTCCTGTGGCGGAGCTAGGATTTTCACAAAGCCAAAGAGGATTGAACATCTATGATATAAACATAAACAATAATTTTAACCATATATACATAGAGGAATGTTTTGCCAAAAGGGATTAGGATGAACCCTTGTCCATACTTAGCTCTTCCCCTGGTTTTGTTCATGATGAAATTAAGTTATTTATGTTGACAGAGTGTAACTTACTTTTTATCTCTATCAATGTAGTTTAACGTGTGGTAATAGATTACTAACCAATTTTAGCGGGTTATTTATTAATGTTTAAAAGTAGATGGTTTGCTTTACCTCAAATTGATGTTTGCTTAGAATTTGAATAAACACATGCTGATTTTTTTTAATCATTTATTCACCAAGTAATAGCCTTTTGGTAATTTCTTTACGTCTAAATTTATTTTCTCATTATTAGTTTTTTTATTATACGTGTTGGGCCCATGCAACTCATGGGCATACCTATCTAGTTTATATATAGGTGCTGACCATTGGCTTATCGTGTCATTCCTTTGTGACTGAGAACTTCCATTGATCCTACCCCTAAACACTGCTCTATCTGGTCAAATGGGTATTTAAAAATCCCAATAAATAAGAGAGCTTAATATTTGTAGTCGGGCTGCTAATACTACCTCCATATTTTCTTTTTAGTTCGTTTTAAAAAATAAATTTTTTTATTTGATAATTACTTAATGATAACATTCCCATTTTATCTTTACTAGGTCCCACTTAATAAAAAAAGACAACTAAAAAGTAAACTTTAAAAAGAAATTTTTTGTAAACTTTACAAAGTTATCACTCATTTATTAAATGTCATATCTCATCAAAAGGTGACACATAAAATGAAACGGAGTAAGTATAATATAGAAAAATTACATAATACTATTATTCATCTTTACTAAATTACATAAAAAAATTAATTTTTTTATTAATTACTTAAATCTCTTCTTTTCTTAAATCAACAAGATATATCAACAAATTTATAACTTTTTGAATACATAATTTTATCTCCCTTTGATTTAGTGAAGGTGTTATGTATCTTGATCTAATAGTTCAGAAATGAATGCATCTCCGCAATTAAAAAGTATGTATCTCAACTCTAAAATTATGTATTCAATGATTAATTATGTATCCTAAAATTGCAAAATAGATATTATTTGTAATTTAGCAAAAAATAGGAATAAAGAGTAATTAGGATAAACTTGTTGAGATTTATGTAAATTTTACATATAATATTCAACCATATAGTTGTAAGGATTTATAATCATTGTTATTATATATGTATATATATATATATATATATACACACACACATATATATATATATATAAATATTTATATATATATATATATAGGCGGACCGACCGGCCTATTCCAGAGTCCAACGATGAGTTTTTTAATTGCAACAACTTAAATATATGCTATTGAAGCTGGAATTACCGCGGTTTCTAGCACCATACTTTCCCTCCAATGGATCCTCCTTAAGGGATTTATATTGTACTCATTTCAATTACCAGATTCATTGAGCCCAGTATTGTTATTTATTATCACTACCTCCTCATGTCAGGATTGGATAATTTACACGTATGCTGCCTTCCCTGGATGTGGTAGCCGTTTCTTAGGCTCTCTTTCCAAAATCGAACCCTAAATTTTTGTCACCCATTATCACCATGGTAGGCCACTATTCTACCTTCGAAAGTTGATAGGGCAAAAATTTAAATGATGCATCACCGGCACAATAGTCATGCGATCCGTCGAGTTATCATGAATTATCGCAGCAACGGATAGAGCCCACGTTGTACTTTTATCTAATAAATTCATCCCTTCAAGAATTCGGGGTTTGTTGCACGTATTAACTCTAGAATGTAATACCTCGTATATTTCTAAGCTAGAAAATGAACCATTGTTCCTACGTATAAAACCTCCTATCCTATGATTCATATTTGAGTACATGACTTACAATGAGTATTCTAGTGAGAAGAGAGCTTATGATGTGTTAAGCGTGTTCATAAGAGTCACTTAGAGTAAGGCAAGTTAAAAGCTTTTGAATCCATCAAGTTTTAGTGTTTGATTTTGCAAGATTCATATTTGAATGAGCATAACTTGATGTATATGTGGTACTTGAAAGATTTATACCTACCAAATTTTAGAGGATCAAATTAGCTTTCGAACGATACCAATTTTACCAAAATCTGACACTCGAGCAAGAGGTTATGGCTTTGCAAAGTGGAGTGCGTCACCTAACAAATCACCTAAGGCTACTGGAATGGTTATGCCATAAGTTGTGCGACGCACAACCTTAATTATGCCATAAGTTGTGTGACGCACAACCTAACTTATGCCATAAGTTGTGCGACGCACAACCTAGCTTACGGGATAAGTTGTGCACCGCATATCTTATGGCCCAAGTGACGTGCATTTTAAAGTTATTTTAAGGGCAGAATGGGTATTTCCCACCCCTATATAAGCCTATAACATGAGATTTAGCCCCAATTCAACTAAAATATAGTCACTTCTCTCAAAATTCTCTCAAGAACAAGTTAGGGTTCTTAATTGGGGATTCAAATTCAAGAAAATTCCATTATAAATCTTCGTAGAATCACGTACTAAGGTATGCATAGTGTTAATTTATGGATTCATTTCATTCATAAAGCTCAAGAACCCTATTTCAAATTATAAATCATGATGTTTATGTTATGGGTTGTTTTTAACCATGTTTATCTTGTTGTATGATTCCCAAGTTGGGGTCTTTATGTGTTTTTTATGAAACTACCTTAGAATGCCAGTTAAAATCTATGAATTTAGTTGTTTATGATGTGTGATTTGATGATTACACCTATGCCCTAAGTTGTGCATGTAAGGTGCTTGATAAAATGCCTAAGAGGATAGAAATTGTGTATTATAGCTCAATTGTGATCCATATGATAAGTGCATGTTTTACCCTTATGTTCAAATGACTCCCATGCTATTAATGTGCAATGTCGATGTTTATTGGAATGCTCATGATGTTAGAGTATGAAATTATGACATTGAGTATATGCATTTCTACCATGCACAAAATTATGATAACCATGTACTTCATGAAATCCCCAACTTATTATACTATGAATTGTTGATGTTCGTCATGTATACAAGAATGTCATGCCTTGTCAGTTTTCTTCTATCGAGTCCTCGGGGTACTCGATATCCTCAGTCAAGCCATGTTCAGTAGAATTCAGTCAGTCATATGACTCAAAAAAACTCAGTAAACTTAGTAATCCAAGTAATCTCAGAAAGCTCAAAAATTCAGTAATTTCAGTAGTATTCCGTCAGTCAACGAAACTCAATAAACTCAGTCCAGTTCAGTTAATCATGTTCAATGTATATTCAGATAAGAGTAGGATTCAGCATCGAATGAACCCAAGGATAAGGACACACACTGATAGTTGAGGGTGTGATCCTTAGAAGCAATCCTTGCATTCTAAAACTATGTAGCCAACATAGGTTGAGACATCAACACTAACAGATGAGGGTTGATAAGGTGGATAAACACTGTTAGATGAGGGTCCCACCATCCTTTTTTGGGGACATCGCCAGATGAGGGTCACCCACAACTTGTCTTTACCAGTGTGCGGTATTGACACCCTTCTAATTAGGGTTACAGATTGGACCCCAACTCAGCTATAATACGTTATTTAGGGCATATTAGTTAGGTGACTACTTCCCACAGTCTCAATCTCAGTAAAAGAACTCAGATAGTCCTTCAAATTTTAGGACTTTCAGATACGGTCAATTCAGCACAGTACGAAACGCAGCTAGTTCCATCAGAACCTAGACTGTCAGATACAGTCAACTCAGTATAGTACGGAACTCAGCTAGTTCCATCAAAATCTAAACTGTCAGATACAGTCACTCAGTATCAGTTATCGTAACTCATGTTATCTGTAATCAGAATCAGTATTCAGTACCATCCCAAATTAAGTTACAGTCATTTATTTATATATGTATTCTCACGTTCATGTTATACAGTCAGTTAGCACTGTTTATGCATTTAAACCCTTGCATTCAGCCTACCTCACATGCATACCAGTACATTCAATCATACTGACGTATTAGTGCTATGGTGTTTTATTCTATACCATAGGTTCAGAAGTACGAGCTCCAAAGCATCAGTAGCATTCCAATTTCAACAGTCAGAGTTAGCAGTGAGTCCTCATCCTTCGAGGACAAGATCATTACTATATTTCTTTATTACTAAGTTTATTTTAGTAGTTGGAGTTAGTTGAAGACATGTCTCATCAACTCTTTATTCAGGCAATTTAGTTTTAGAGGCTTTTCATACTACAGTATGTTCAGATAGTTTTGTTTTAGTTTGTTTTGGTATTGATATACGTAATTTCAGATGTTATTTTTTATCAATTTTGAACCTTATGGCCTTTCAGCCTTTATATCTGTATTTATACAATATATTATGCAGTGTTCAGGTACAGATATCAGTCATGAGTTATTTTATGGTCCTTCAGGGTCATGAGCACTGTGTAGCACTTTGGGTGCCAGATTCGGGGCATTACATAGAATTACTATGACTATCTGAGTAGTAGATACAATCAAACAAACAATAACTAATTTAATGTGTCATTTGCAGTTCCACAGTCTGAATTTGTTCGTACTTACACATGCATGGCTTAATATTTAAGACAAACATATGAATACTGGTAGGATCAACCAGGTAACATTTCTCATTAACGTCGACATCGTATGAGCTCGGCCTGCCCGAAAGGATCCAAGGCGAGAAAGGACGTTATTCACAAGGTGCATCATATAGGGCAAATAGGAACCAATGAAGACCGAATGCCCACTGTGTCTACTATATTTGAGAATTATGGCTGCTACTCATGCGCCACGACATTGTACGACAAAGTAAAGAAGGCGTAGGACATAAGGGAGGCTTTTCAATTCACCCTACGCACGAAATGCGAGGGGTGAAAGATAATGGATTAAATTTGATAATGCCTGGTCATTTGGTATTCATCATAGGAAATCAACTTCAAGCAAGCCTAAATTATGCTTGCCCCATGATTGAGATGGCAGGCGGGCTAGGACGTTCCTGCTCGAGCAGGGATCCAACCTATCAGCATATGCGGAACATAACTCATGCGTTGCGCATCTAAATACTCCATTGATGTATGCCCAACACCAGCACTAACGCCCAGTAATAGATGTCGTATACTGCTACCCATGCGGACATTGTAAGTCTTGATTGACACGATAGACCACCATTAGAGTGAGCAGAGGTGATGAAGGTGTGCCGAGGCTTGTGCACGGGTGCTGCCCAAATCCGCCGTCATTGCTCAATGTGAATTCAGCTTAGACCTATGCGTGCAACACCCAGAGCTTGCCCCTAGAGCAAAATTTAAAACTCACTGCATGCACAAAAGCACCACCTCATCCAAAATCAAACGCCAATAGCCCCACCATGGATGACGGCATCGATATCCAATACGAGCACATAATGAAGCACCATTAAAGTAGTTTCGCAGGCACCGATGGCTCGCACGGTATATATATGTATATATATATATTCACTCTAATTTTATAAGTGAAATATGGGAAGAATAGTGTGTACGCATATATATTTTATTCTTATTTTGAAAAGATAAAGAAATAAGATATTTTTTCTATATATTTAGTTCTCTATCACTTTCCCTTGCTCTTTATTTTGATGGTTATAATGTTTTTTTGCTTGTTTTGTTGGTGGGTACTCTAAGGTCTTCAACTCTTCATATCTGCTTCTTTGTATTCTACCTTGCTTGTTTTAAATCTTTTAATTTCTTTTTATGCTATCTATTTATCTTTCTTTCTGATGACTTATTGACCTATTGGCCTCCACGGCACTTCATTTTTCTTTTGGTTCTATGGAGGTTAATCGATACACCGTCTGATAACCTCTCAATAATTGCTATGTTATCGAATCAACCGATATATCTTAATAATAGGCTAGCAGATTAGTACTTTTAAAATCATAACCGATGTACCAAATTGCTAAGCATAATTATCTGCTCAATCCATCTAATCAATAGCTCTTCCTTCCTATCAAGATAATATCTTTGATGAGTTAAAGTTACATCATTTGTTGTCTAATCACCTCACCAAATACTTCTTAGATGTACCTCTGTCCTCCTCAAGCGCTTTACGTATGACAACCTCACACACCTTTTTATGAGTATTCACACATCTCCTTTTAACATGCCCGAACCATCTCAACCTCACTTTTTACATCTTATCCTCCACAAGAGCTATGTCATTTTGGCCCAAGTATATTTATTGCTAATATTATATCTCATGATATGCTCATCTGTCTATCTATATATCCCTATCTCTTCTACTCTCATTTAAGGACATGAGAGTTCTTGACTGGTCAATACTCTATCGTATATAAGATAGTCAGTCTAGACACTATTCTATAGAACTTATATTTAGGTATTGGCAGCATATTCTTATACCAAAGAACATTAGATACGACCCTCTATTTCATCCACTTCGTGACCCTAATGCGATACGTGCATGTGTGACCCTTCATAATCTCTCAATTACCTTGAGTTGATGACCCTAGGTACTTGAAACTTCCTCTTGGGAATGATTTAAGCATCAAGTGTCCCATCTTTGTTCATTAATTCATGGCACACGCCAGTAAACTTGCACTCTAAATATTTTATTTTGATCCTACTCAACTTTAAAATTTTTGACTCCAAGCTCTGCTTTCAAACCTTCAATCTTGCATCAACGCTAGCATACATATTAACTATACACTACATATATTATAACGATCGATTTCATCATTACTGAAAATATCTGCGATAAAGGTATATGAATCTCATTCGCCATATGTGCTAGGATCAATTATTTAGTATGAGAGTGTATTTAATATGTACTAAGGTTATACGATACCCCTACATAAAGTTAAGTTAAAAGTGTCCTTACTGATTTAGTTTTGGGCTAATTTAAATTACTCCTCCTGGAATATATGGAGTTAGGGGTCCTGATACCCATCAAATTAAAGATCTCTAAGTCTTTCCATCACAACCAACTATTCGTCAATCCGCATTATTTTACTAAAGACTGTCTGTGATGAAAAAGCTAAGGACACTATAGCGGATCAGGTCGCTATACCAACGCTACAACAACTTACAACCTATTTTTGATGGGCTTTAGCCTCCAAACCCCAAAATTCCATTCCTAAGTCCTAGAGGAGTGATTTTTTCTTGATTTGAGTGGAATTTCTTCGTTGAGGTAAGTTTCTTCCATCATCTTCTTCATTTTTCAATCCATTACATTCTAAAATCATTAGAATAATCTTTAATGGTGAAATTCTTGAGAATTTAAACCCTAAGAGGTCGCTTGGTGTGAGGTATAAGGGATAAATAGTCTTGAAATAAAATAAAAGGACTATTATATCCCATGCTTAGTATGGGTATTAGTTAGTATTGGAATTATTTATCCTACCATTTACATTATTGTGATGTAAATAAGTTATTTCATAAAAACGGTGAGATAACTAATCTTAAGATAACTAATTCCGAGATTAGTTATCCTGGGATAATGCTTTCCTAACCAAACGACCCTTAAGTTTATGATATTTAGATAAAACCTATGAGTTGAGTTAATATCATCTAGAATCACTTCTAAATTATTAATTAATAATCCCTAACATGAAAATTAATAGTTGGGGCCTTGAATTCAATAAAGGTGGAACCTTTAACCTAAAAACTCCATTAATGGAGTTGGGTTGACCTTGAAGGAACAATTTTAATAACTAATTGACCCTTGGATAATGTTGTAGACCGTAAATGATGGTAAAATTAGTGGATTTAAATTCTCAAAGCAATTTTTGAAGTGTAGTTATTAATTACTCTTATATGTGTTATTTGTTAGATGATTAGCCTTTGAAAACGTGAAAAAATGAGGATCATTCGTGTTATAGCAAGTTATTGTAGAAGCTTGGTGGTCAGGTAGATTATGATCTATGATCAATAGACTTTGGCTATTACTTGTATCCATGATGTGGATTTGACAAGGGAAATCACGCTTAGGCCTACGGGCATGGAGTTTGCTTGGATAAAATATGAATTTAATTAATAAGGACCTAATTGTACGTTGATATATTAATGTATGAATCCTTGATGGATTTCTTATGTTTGTATAACTCTTTGGTGGATTGTAATATAAAATATTGAGAATATAGCATATGAGGAGATTCTCTAAGCTCATAATCTGGTGATTTAGCCCAATTATTATAAAAGGATGAACTTGATATTATGTGTGATTGGGATATGGGATATTCTTGCTTAAGGCTAATGATGAGAATTAGTTATGGTATAAGGAGTTGCTGAATTAACTTAAGAGCCGACGACCAAGTTAGGGTAAGGGTTAGAAAGTAAAAAATACAAAGGTGTATAACTGAAGCTAGAGTATAAGTTGAATAGGGCAGAATAATTTATAATGGAGTAGGGTCTTGAACCTAGTAATGACTTGAATGTAAGAGTTGCTAGATGTAGAATTCTCGATTATGATATGAATAAAAAGAGATTGAATTAATTAAATGAGTTACTAGATTTTAGACTCTATTTGGTTGAACGTGTGCTCCAAAAAAGACTACTTGAATTTAATAAATATGGCTTGAGATGCTTACTTGAATAATTTGGGGATTGATCTTTGGACATGCTATAATTTATGAAATTAATGATTCATATCTACTTGCAATTTAGTGTGTTAAATTATGATAGTTGTTTACATAAATTGATTAACTCGAGTTGACCACTTATATTATTGGGTGGTTGTTTATTGTTGCAATGAATACTTAAGAAATGTAATTGTTAAATGATACCCTAAGTGTTAATCACATGTAACGAGGTTATATTAAAGGCTTGTTAACTGTACAAGAATATATGTTATTATTGTGGAATGTTATCGCTATTTGGACATCTTCATGGGATTAGTTTATATAGTTCTTGGTTGGATTAGGTGCCACACAGGTACAATACATGATTAAGAACTCGTTCCCTACATGTCATAACTAGTGGATGATCATAAGACCCTTAACATGTATGTACAACTTGTGTATGAGTGTGATTGTTCATTGAGAGGATAGGATATATGATTATTTGTAAGACTCCTTAGAATTTTAATCATTTTATTTTTTACCTTTCCGTGTGTGTAATCTCGATTTTTAACTTGAATTGTATTTCGAGATGTTAAAAAGGTCTTTGGAAAAAGTTTTAGAAATTTTGGAAGTGGTTTGAGGTTATTTTGTGACACGGGCACGATCATGAAGATGGGCGTATGTGAGCATGCATGGAATCAAGCCAAGGGAGTGTACAAGTTGAAGTGTGAAGAGGTATTTGGACACAACAAAGCTTCCCCTACATACACTCCAAGTTTACCTCTTTTGCTCCTTTTATTAAGGGCTTTTTGGACCTTTCACTCTATGTTGTAATAAGTCTATAAATAAACTAGTATTAGGTCTTTATTTCTTTAGTTATTGAATGATATTGTAAGACACATTTTGGAACTCCTTTCTTCTCTTTATGGAGAATGTAAACATCTTAGTTTAGGGCTTGGAAAAGCCACCAAAATCGAAATGAGGGTCATACTAGTGCCAAATCACTAGTGTTGCAAACTTTGCAAGAAACGTGGGTGCTTGAGCGGTGGAATACCTCTTGTGTCTTCATAAGAGAGTGGTGATTGTGTGTGTAGGTGTTAAGGGTCCTTATATTTGATATATCTTAGGGTTCTTAGGATTTATACATCCATTTGTCATTCTATCTATTCATTTTAGCTATTGAAATCATTTTCTTTTGTATTTGTGTTCTTGTAGCCCTGTTGTGTTCTTCTTGTTCTTGAGTTGTTTGTGGACTTTTTGAGTCATTGTGGGCTATTTTTTTTTATCATTTTGGGACCTTGAGGCACTGAGGATCTGCGATATTAGCATGTTACGGAGGTTAGCTTCCGTGATATTGGCGTGGCACGGAGGCTACCCTCCGTGATAATGCTGTGTAATGCTGATTAAATTTTATCCAATTTTATTTTTTTTACTTAAGGTGTGGGGTTTTTGGTCTTTTCACCCTTTCCACGACTTATAAACACAAAAGTGACCCTCTTCCTTCAGTTTCTAATGATCAAACTCTACTTTATTCATCTTTAACTCTCCACCTAAGAAAGCTCAAAGGTTTTTCAAGAAATCATTACTCTGGCTTCAAACTTCAAATTGACTTTAAAATCTTCTATGTTTCAGGCATGTTCTCTTTTCTAAACTTTAATTTTACATTATGGCATGAATTAAATGGATTTTTATGTGGTTTAATTATGGTTTATGAAATTGGGTTGAGGGGTTTCAGTTGTTACTGATTGAATTACTTGTATTTTGAATTAATTATTCATACTTTAAATTGATATTTTTAGGATTGAATTGGTACATTATTCAAATGGTTGAAATGGGGGGCATGAGTTCCCCAAATTTGATGAATTTTGATTTGAAATTGCATAAACCCCAATCGACTTTGTAAATTTGATTTTTATTATGGATAATTGCATGATTTTACTTATTTTTAAACACAATGCATTGCATTTATAGATATATGGATATAAAATAGATTTAGATGGCCTTGGTGGCATGTCTAATTTAGCTTGCAAACGTATTGGTATGACGATATCAAGTGGTAAATGTCTTAATGAATGACTCCCGGGTTAATGGTTGGAATTATGTGCAAAGTGATTTTAATCAGAGCTTAAGGGGAGTTGTGTAGCTCACCATAAAGGTGTAAGTCTTGGGGGGATAAACACTGGAAACCACGTTTGCCAGTGTTACGGGTCTCTATGACCTTGTGTTTGATACACGTTTGATATATATATTTGGGACGGTTATTTCCCATGGTAGATTTAGTTTTCCCTTAGATTTTTCTCGATTCTTCTAGCTAACACATATTGGGGCCTTTTCAGAAGGAGGAGCTGAACCCAATAACCCATGGGTGTCATTAGGTCAAATTGGGCAACACAGTCTAAGTTAAAAGTTTTAAAACTCTTATGAAACTTCTCTAACTCCTGGATTTCTTATTTTATAGATCATTCCTCTCTGAAGATCTAAAATTCGTAAAAACTTAGCTGGGAACTCTGTCTTACCTAAGGACAACGTAGAAGGGACCTATCTTCTTATGAAGTTCAGAATCGTTCTAGGGTCACTACTTTGGATTGCACTGTCCTACGCGAGGTTTCACCAGTCCCCACTAGTTCTTCTTGGTCTTCTCAGGGCGGTGATGCTTATGATCCTCCTCCTCAGGGGGCATCTATAATGTTGAATTCCACCGATCTATTTATTTGCTTACTTAGATGGTGACTTCTCAGTCGGATCGTGTTGGTTCTATTGCTTCTAAGTCTAAGGTCACTCAGGTTGGCCAGTTTATTAGGTTGAATCTCCCAACCTTTATAGGCTCTAAGGTTGATGAGAATCCTCAGGGTTTGTAGATGAGATAGAGAAGATTTCTAGAGTGATGCATGCTACTGATTCTGAAGGTGTAGAGTTTGCTGCATATTAGCAAAAATATGTATCTTATCAGTGGTATTAGAAGTGGGAGCAGTTGAGAGGTGATGATGCAGATCCAACAATATGGGATAAGTTTTTGGGTGCCTTTCTAGATCATTTATTTCCTCAAGAGTTGAGGAAAGCTAAGACCGAGGAGTTTGTTAATGTAAAGCAGGGTAAGATGAGTGTGAAAGAGTATGCTTTAAACTTTTAGTAGTTGTCTCGTTATGTTACAAAGTTAGTATCTTATAAAAGATCCAAGATAAGGAAGTTTGCTTCTGGGTTATCCCATAACTTGGTATTTGAGTATAAGGCTACAATGTTGAACAATGATATAGACATCTCCCCACTTATGCATTATATATATGTAGTAAGTAGAGAATCAAAAGAAGATACATATAGAGATGGAGGAAAGATAGAATAAGAAATTTGGGTATTCAGAGCAGGGTGGGGGTCAGCAGAATAGTAGGAAAGATTGTAGACAGTGGACCAAGAAGAAAAATTAGGCAATTCCTATTCATCAGCTAGTACTTCTTATCCTAAGCCTTCGGGTGATTATCGTACTCAGGCTAGCAGTGGTCCTAAGGCTCAGGGTTCCCATTCACAGACTAGGGGATCTCAATCAGCCCCACCTTATCCTTCTATTCATTTTTATGGGAAGCTTCATAGTGGATATTGTTGGGGGAGGGAATCGGTGCTATAATTATGGTTAGTTTAGTCATATGCAGTGAGACTGTTCTTCATCCAAGGTTTTCACTAGGTCTAATAAAGTTTTGATTGCCACACTTCAGCTCCTGTGCCAAAGGGCCCTTCTTCTGGTACTGACAGTGGCTGGAATTGCCTCTATGTACTTGCTACCCGCCAGGAATATGAGGCATCTCCAGATGTTGTTACTGGTATGTTATATCTCTTTTCTCATGTTTGCTTGATTCGAGTTCTACCCTATATTATGTGACCCCTTATGTGGTTATACACTTTAGTTTTGATCCTGAAAGTATTTTCAATCCCTTTTTTGTTTCTACTCAGGTGGGTGATTCTAAATTTGCTATAAAATCTATAGGGATTGTGTGGTGTCTATCCTTCATAGGGAGACATCGGTGAATTTGATAGAGCTGAATATAGTGGATTTCGATGTTATCTTATGGATGGATTGGCTTCCCTCGTGCTATGCTTCTCTAAATTGTAGGACCCAAAAGGTCAGTTTCCATTTTTCCTATGAACTGGTATTGGAATGGGATGGGAGTTCCTTAGTACCCAAGGGGGGTTTATTTTCTATCTTAGTGCTCAGAAATTAATTTCAAAAGGGTATCTATATCATTTAGTTTGGTTTAAGGATTGTAACTCTAAATGTCCTTCTTTGCAATCTGCCCCTGTGGTTAATGAATTTCTTGAAGTATTTCTCGATGATCTTTTTGTAATTTCTCCTGATAGGGAAATAGATTTTGAGATTAATCTTCTATCGGATACCTGTCCTATTTCCATTCTTTCTTATAGAATGGTACCGACAGATTTAAAGTAGAATTTGAAAGATCTTCTTGATAAAGGCTTTATTCATCCTAATGTTTCTCCGTAGGGTGCTCCTTTGCTTTTCGTGGGAAAGAAGAATGGGTCTCTTCAGATTAATGTAGACTATCGTCAGCTGAATAAGGTGATAATGAAGAATAAGTACCCTCTTCTTAGGATTTATGACCTTTCTGACCAGCTTCAGGATGCTAGAAGCTTCTCTAAGATTGATCTTCATTTGGCCTATCATCAATTGAAAATTCAGGAGCTTGACATTCCCAAGACTATTTTCCAAACTTGATATGTTCACTATGAGTTTTTGGTTCTGTCATTTGGGTTTACTAATGCTCTGACTGCGTTCATGGATCTTATGAATTGGTTATTTAGGTAGTTTCTGAATCTATTTATGGTATTCTTCATTGATGATATCTTGGTGTATTCTAAGATTGATAAGGATCATGTCAATCACCTCCGAATTATATTACAAACTCTTAAGGATTAGAAGTTGTATGCTAAATTTTCTAAACGCGAGTTTTGACTGAATGTTGTGACTTTTCTTGGGCATGTTATATCTAGTGAGGGAATCATGGTGGATCCACAAAAAGTTGAGGCATTTAAGACATGGCGTAGACCCACGACTCCAACCGACATTAGGAGCTTCTTAGGCTTGGCTGGGTATTATAGGAGGTTTGTGGAGAGTTTCTCTTCTATTGTTGCCTTGCTGATGAGGTTGACTCAGAAGAAGGTAAAGTTTTTATGGTCCGATACTTGTGAAGGCAGTTTTCGGAAGTGTAAGTATAAGTTGACTTTTACTCTGGTTTTGACCCTGCTAGAGGGTACTAATGGTTTTGTTATGTTCTATGATGGGTCCTATGTTGGACTGGTTATTTTTTAATACAGCATGGTAAGGTTGTGGCCTATGCTTTCAGGCAGCTTAAGGTTCATCAGAGGAATTATACAACCCACAATCTAGAGTTGGCGGTTGTAATTTCTTCTTTGAAGATTTAACACCATTATCTGTATGGGCTACATGTGGAAATCTATTCGGATCATACGATGTTGCAGTATATGTTTACACAGAAGGATTTGAACCTCAGGAAGAGAAGGTGGCTTGAATTTCTTAAGGATTACGACATGAGTTTACACTACCATCCAGGTATGAAAAATATTGTTATTGATGCTCTTAGCAGGTTTTCTATTGGGAGCTTATCCCATGTTAATGAGGAGAAAAGAGGATTAGTGAAGGATATTTACATATTTACTAACTTGGAAGTTTGTAATTTGGACTCTAGGGATGGAGGATTCATTGTTCACAAAGTGGTTAAGTATTGGTGTTGAGCTGAAGGAAAAGTAGGCTTTGAATCCCATACTTATGTTGATTAAAGATGATGTGTGTCAGCAAAAGGTTTTGGCATTCGGGATTAGAGGATGTGGTATTATGAGGTATAAAAGTAGAATGATGGGCTACGAAAAGGGATTTTGACTAAGGCTATGAGTCCAGGTATACAATTCATCCGGGCAAAGTTTATAGGTTGTCAGCAAGTCAAGGTTGAGCGCTTGAGGCCTGGTGACATGTCTCAAGAGATAGAGTTGCCTATGTGGAAGTGGGAGATAATCAGTATAAATTTTATTATGATTCTTCTGTGGTCTCGCAATTAGTATGATTCGATTTGGGTTATTGTGGATAGAATGACTAAGTCCGTTTGCTTCTTGTCGGTGGGGACTAATTACTCAGAAGAGAATTATGCTAAGTTGTTCATTCAGGAGATTGTGAAGTTGTATGCGTCCATTATTTCAGATCGAGGTATGCAGTTTTCATATCACTTTTGGCATTCATTTCAGAAAGGTTTGGGTACACAGGTGAACCTTAGCACCGCTTTCTACCCTCAAATGGACGGATAAGTGAAGCGAACTATTCAAACCTCAGAGGATATAATAAGGTCCTGTGTGATTGATTTTAAGGGAAGTTGGGTTGATCATTTACCTCATATTGAGTTTACGTACAATAATAGTTATCATTTGAGCATTTAGATGGCTCATTTTGAGGCTCTTTATGGTAGGAGGTGTAGGTCTCCTATTGAATGGTCTGAAGTTGGTGAGAGTAGGTTGTTTAGTCCTAACTTGGTTCATCAATCCATGGATAAGGTAAAAGTGATTAGAGAAAGACATAAGACTGCTCAAAGTCGCCAAAAGTCTTACGCGGAAATAAGGCAAAGAGAGTTGGAGTTTGAGGTAAGTGATTGGATATTCTTGAAGGTGTCTCCTAAGAAAAGAGTTATGAGATTTGGGAAGAAGGGGAAGCTCAGTCCATTATGTTGGACCATATAAAATTATAAGAAGAGTTGGGAATATGGCGTATGAGTAGGATTTACCTGCGATTTTGGGCTCTATTTATCCCATATTTCATGTATCCATACTGAAAAAGTGTGTGGTAATCCTTCCATGATAGTGCATGTTGAAGATGTTGGTGTTACAAATTCCTTGTCTTATGAAGAAGTCTCGATTGAAATATGGGATAGGCAAGTTCGTAGGTGGAGGATCAAGGATGTAGCTTTGATAAAACTACTTTGGAAAAATCAAAAGATAGAAGAGGCTACATGGAAAGCTGAGGAAAATATGAAGGTCAAATACCCATTCTTGTTCTCGGGGTTGGATGAAGGTCCTTAAGGTATGAGTTTTATTTTTCTCTTGTCATTTTTCGAGTTGTCAATTGATTTTGGTATGTTCTTGATATTATCATGCTAAAAGTGTCCTAACTCATCATCCGAGGATGAATGATCTAAATGGAGGATAATGTAAGACCCCTTACACTTTTGATCATTTTATTTTTGACCTTCCCGTGTGCGTAATATCAATTTTTAACTTAAATTATGTTTAGGGATGTTCAAAGGGTGTTTGAAAAAAGTTTCAGAAGGGATTTGGGGTTATTTTGGTACCCCAAGGTAGTGAGGGTCTGCGACTTTGGCGTGTCATGGAGTTTAGCCTCCGCGATATTGGCATGGAACGGAGGCTACCCTCCACGATAACGTCATGCCACGCTGAAGGTTAAATTTTGTTTAATTTTTTTTCACTTAGGGGTGAGGGGTTTTTGTTTTTTTCACTCTTTCCACGACTTATAAACACAAAAATAACCCTTTTTCTTCAGTTTTTAAAGATCATACTCTACTTTATTCATCTTTAACTCTCTACCCAATAAAGCTCAAGGGTTTTTCAAGAAATCACTGCTCCAAGCTCTAAACTTCAAATTGACTTCAAATTCTTGTGTGTTTTAGGCATGTTTCTCTTCCTTAAACTTTAATTTTACATTGTGGCATAAATGTAATGAATTTTCATGAGATTTAATTATGGGTTTTGAAATTGGATTGAGGGGTTTTGGTTGTTACTGATTGAATTACTTGTCCCATATTTTGAATTAATTATTCATGCTTTAAATTGATGTTTTTGGGACTGAATTGGTACATTATTTAAATGGTTGAAATGGGGGACATGAGTTTCCCCAAATTGGATGAATTTTGGCATAGAATTGCATAAATCTCAATCCACTTTGTAAATTTATTTTTTATTATAGATAATTACACGATTTAACTTCTTTTTAACTGAATGCATTGCAAGAATGGATAAATAGATATAAAAGTATATTTGGATGGCCTTAGTGGCTATGGTTTGGATTTTTAAATGAAATTTGGGAATCAATGTAGTTATGTGGATTGGTTTAACATGTTTAATTTATCTTGCAAGTGTATTGGTATGACAATACCAAGTGATAAATGCCTTAATGAATGACCCTGGGATTAATAGTTGAAATTATGTGCGAAGTGATTTTAATTTAGACTTAAAGGGGGTTGTGTAGCTCACTGTGAAAGTGTAAGTCCTAGGAGAATGAACACTGAAAACCATATGTATTGGCGTTGGAGGTCTATATGTTCGTGTGCTTGTCACACACTTGATATATATATATATATTGTACGGATATTGCCCATGGTTGCTTTAGTTTTCCCTTGAATTTTCCTCGATTCATGCGGCTAACACACACTGGAGCTCTTTCAGCTGGGGGAGTTAAACCTATATAGCCCATTAGTTCCTTTAGGACGGATTGAGCTACACAATCCAGGTTAATGATTTTAAAACCCTCATGTTCATGACCCTTTTCCTGAGTTACATGCTAGTGCTTATCCCACTGATTGTCCTAGGACGCTATATCATTTCATGATGTAGGGTACAAAGGATTTTTCGTTGCTCCTGTGCAGTGTTAGGTGGTTGAGCATGTATGTTGAGTTGTCATGAAGTGTTGAGCCTTCATTCTTCGGAAGGCCTTGTCATTTCATTATTTATTCGTTATTGTTATAGTACTTTTGGATTCTTTTGGCCATCGTGGGGGCATGTCCCAACTCATTTGTTATTTTTAATTTTAGAGGCTTTCAGGAGCAAGTGTGGGTTGAATGGTTGTTCTGCTTCTTAGAGTTTACACTTGATTTATCTATTCTTCTTATTTATGTTTGGTTTGGCTTCGCTTTATCTTTATTGTTATTATTGTGCTCTTGAGGTTAGGCTAAGAGGATGGTCTTCGATCCATGGTGGACTTGAGATATCCGTCACGGCTAGATCGTAGTTCAAATCGTGACATTATTGTTATTGTCGTTGTTTATGTTGATTCCATGAGTAGGACAGGTTATATTGTGGTTGTTGTTATGGATTTCTTGAATGAACCAAATTATATTGCCGCTTGATATATTTGAGATTCTTGTGTAGTACGGTGACTTGTCATATATTTTAGGATTCTTTTTGTTGGAGTCATCATTTGTTGACTTGAATATTATTAGAGTCGTGGTTAATTGACTTGTATATTGTTAGAGTCATGTTTTGTTGTGAATATGGTTAGAGTCATTGTTTGTTGACTTAGATATGATTAGACTCGGGATTGTTGATTTGGCCATAGTTTGACTTGACTTGTACTTCACTGAATTTATAGAGTTACTTGAAAAGGCTAAGCGTCATAAACTTGGGATATTTATCATAATGTGTGTTTATAGTTGTATTTGTTACAAGATGATGATTATTGCTAGTGTATTTTCATATTCTAATTATATTAAAAGTGTATTATATAAAATGACAAAGTGTGTTGTTGATTGTTGCACTTCTCTAATGCACATTAGTGGAATATTATTAAGAGTAAAAGTGTGTATTTACTTTGTGTAACTCTTATAACAACTAACACTTTATTTCACTCATTATTTTATGGTAGAATGTAACATTTAGTTCTTGTAACATCTACCATTAGTCTACCTAATTACTCTTGTAACTCTTGTAACATTTGTAAACTATAGACCATTTATGTACCACTTTACTACACCATATTCTTCCCATTCAATACAAGAATGAATACCTCACCTATTAATAGAGCTAGTCTTGTATGTACAAGAAAATATGATAAGTGTGGAAAAAGTTAAAGCGTGTAATAATGAAAGAGAGAGTTGAGACAAAGAAAATATTCTAAGTCTACAACTATATTCACTATACAAAAGAGAGTTATTATATCAGTGAAAGAAAGAGTTGAGACAAAGAAAATATTTTAAGTCTATCACCATATTCACTATACAAAAGAAAGTAAATATATGTTGAAGGGAGATCTTCTTATGGTGGAGCTTTGGACACTTCAACTAATCCGGAGTTGCTTGAGTTGTACATCATTGATGGGTTGTTGTATCCTGGAGGGAACAAGTCAAGAGATATACTGTTGGATCGGTTTAGATTATGCCGCAGTGGGCTTGAATCTCCTTAAAGAGAGAAAAAGATATCCACGTATCAGCCAAGAAGAAGATTATTTTATTTTCTTCACTTTTTCGTATTTTAATTTCTATTGTAATTTAATTATTGTGGTATATTACACCAACAATTATTATCATTTACCATGATTAATAACTATTGGGATCAAACAAGAGTTAGGATGAATGACATTTGATGTGAAGGTGAAAATTGGCTGGCGAGAATAAGAATGGAAATACTCTTAATTTAAGTGGATGAAGATGTTATGAATTAAATCATTATATAAGTTGTCACGTTTTCGCGTCATGATTTCTATATCGTGTTTACATGATCTAACCTTGGCCGATCAATGATACTTATCAGTACGTGGTGTTTGTACTGATACTACTCTTGCTATACCTTTTTTGGGTATAGTCTTTCATAGGAATTAGTGTTGATTTACTGATTATTGCAAATAGCAATTCTTCAACAGTTTCAACTTCTCTCATTCATGGTGAAAGTTATTTTCAGTCTTATCGTTCTTGATTAGGAAGCTCTTGTACCTGTTTAGACTAGTTCCTATGGCACTACTAAAAAACTGGAAAAACCGACCACAAAAAATCGATCACACATTGTGGTTGGAACAAACTGACCACATGTGGTTGCTTTTATATTTTAAAATATCAAAATAATCATTTCAATAATTTTTATATTAATTATTATTTCTTTTACAAATAAAAATTAAAAATAATAACAAAACAGACCACTTGTGGTCGATTTTCTTTAAAAAAAATTAATTAAAAAATATTTTAAAAAATCGACCACTAGTGGTCGGTTTATAATTTTTTTTAAAAAGAAAATATTTTTAAAAAACCGACCATTTTTAATTAAAATACAAAAAATAATTTTAAAAATTCGACCACTTATGGTAGTTTTTTTATTAAAATAAAAAGAAAATAATTTTTAAAAATCGAACACTTGTGGTTAGTTTACAACCTGAAGAAATGTAAACTGCAGTGTGGGTAGTTTATATTTCTATACATAATATTTGTAATAAAACACTTGCATAAAGGTTGGTTATTTATATTTAATAAAGACTTTCGCATGTTATGTTGATCGAGTGATAAGAAATTTTTCTATTTAGATGGATTAGAGTAGGTATTCTCGCGATTCGATAATTTAGATTGTGATTTTTGAAAAAAGTGAAGATTTATGGTTATTTTGTACCATACGGCAACATATATACTGACTGATTTTCGAAAACAGTGAAGATTTATGGTTATTTTGTAGCATACGGCAACCAGTAGTAATAGTGCTGACCCTTGGACAACACAAAAGTTAATGAAAGAAGACCCTATTTTTAGTTATTCAAGGGAAGACTAGAAAAGAGAGTTTTAACCATTTCGTAGGCAGACAGAGATAATTTTTTCCTTAATTTTTCCACTTTCCAAAGATAAAAGTAAATTTGTAATACGAAAATGACTAGGCAAATATCCATAATTTGCAGACTGCAGACCTACAGTTTTTGAGTAGCAGAAGATAGAAAGAGAGAAACATAAGATGCATGGATAGATATAGTAAGGATATGTTTTGTACTTTTGAATGTACATATAATTGAGGAGACAATATATACATGGACTTGTCATTTCTAACTTTGGCTTTTGTTACTGCAGTCCTCATGTATGCCATGTGTCGGACACTTGGATACGGCCCCAAATTCCCGTAAGATTACATATGGCGGCAAATTTAACTCATGTTCCCTCAGCATATAAAGAACTTTGTTTTATTTTTTTAATAATTAAAATAATTGCTTTATTTTTTTGGTAATTAATTTTATTTGCTGCTAATACTTATCTGTGATTTATTTTTTTAGAAGACACAATAATTCGAGATGGAAAATAGGCGAGTTGTGACAACCTTAGACGGATCAAATCGATCAAGAAATGAATCATGAATAGCCTAAAGTGTGCTAGGGTCTAAATGAGTTCGGTCAAATAATTAGCCATAATTCAATCCATCCATAATGTGATCAAATTTCACTTTGCTTATTTTAATGTGTTATTTATCGTCACATAAATTCTTATGATAGTCTTAGATTACAAGTTTTTTATTTAAAAAGAAAACTCTTTTTATGTAAATTGAGACAGAAAAAGTACTAATAATATATACTTCATTCGTTTCATTTTATGGAGCCTAATTTAATTTGACACGAAGTTTAAAAAATAAGATTTGACTTTATAATATTTACCATATTTTCCTTTAATATATCGTACGCATTCACTTTTAATTAAATGAAATAAATAACAGTAAAAGAGTAATTTTATCTTTAAAAAGTTATTAATAAAAAGATGTGACCTCTTTTTTTTTTCGTAAGACGGTTAAAAAAAAAATTAGAGTAGGTAACATTTCATGGGATCGAGGGAGTATATAAGTTGGTGATTCCTTCTCTTTCTCTGATGAGATGCATGCATGCTCCATCACCAACAGCAGCTATCCATCAGCCACTTTCAGCTGCTCTGGCCATTCCTTATCCTACACCCAGTGAAATGACCTTTCATTACCTTTATTTACCCCGACTGATTTAACATTTACGAGTTTGATCTTTGAGCTTTTTAATACTTCATTCGTTTCGGAATAAGTGAATTGTTGAAGTATTTATTAGTGTTTCAAAATAAGTGAACCATTGAATTTTTTTTTAAATTTACCCTTATGATTTGACAACCAATTAACTTTTGAAAAGGTATTACAAGGTCAACTTTTTTTTTTTTGGAATAAAAATGAAAAGTTGTGTTAAGTTAATGTCGTTAATGCTTTTTCCTTAATCCGTATGTCAAAATCCAATAATTCATTTATTATGAAACGGAGGAAGTATTGAATTTACTATATTTAAGCTATGGTAAATTTATATTTACTATTTAGTAAAATTTTAATAGATTTCAATATTTAAATTTATGCTCGAAAGTATTGAATTTATAAAGGGCAGCTCAGTGTTGTACAAAAAATTTAGCTATGCATGAATCCCAAAAAAGGCCGAATCATAAAAAACTCTTGTACAAGTATCTTATCCTTCATTTAGGTTATTTCCTTTATATTTACATGAATCAGATACAATAATAATGTTACATCTGCCCGTGATGCATCTGTACTTACCATAACACATGGACCATGGTGCAATGCATATTAATTTCTTACAAGTGTATGATTTTATACTGCACATTGTCCTGGGACAAGCTCGACCATCCATTTCATCTGCAGTCAGTAGTCATATCCTAACATATTTTAAGCAATGTTTACACTTTTTTATATATATGGGCTTTTCCTGTCTATGTTAAATTTGGCTAAACTTTCAATCGGTTTGTCACATGTTCCATATTTATGGTTGAAATGTGCTAGTTATTCGAATTGGAACGCAAGAATATATTGCAAAGTTTTAGTTGATGTGAAACTAATGCGCGGAAACATGAAAGCTTAATCACAGCCTTTCTGATAAAAAAAGGGTGGGGGTGGGTTGGAGTGGAGTGGAGTGGGGGGTGGGGGTGGGGGGTTAGGATTTCTCAGGAAAATGTGATGTAGGAATCAGGGGCGGATCCAGGATTTTCAGTGAGGGGTTTCAGTAGTACATATACGGACTAGTGGGGGTTCAGTCTCTACTATTTATACATAAAAAAAAAAATTTACCATGTAAAAATAGTATAATTTTCCGACGAAGAGGGTTCGGATGAACCCCTGAAATACATGTACATCCGTCACTCGTAGGAATTATAATCGTAATGTAGAGATTACTTTTTATGATCATTTTGTTCTTTGTACTAAAAATAGGATTTATAGGGTAAAGTACGACTTATTCTTTTAAGATTCGGGGAGAAAAAAAAACATAATTGAATACTTTACTGTTTATATCCATATATTGTATCTTGGGTTCATTGTTTAAGAAAATGGGGAAATTGATAATGCTGGTACATTCTGTATTTGATGCAGGATGGATGAATTGAAGGTTTACATCTGTAATCTTGTGTGATAAGAAGGTGTCACTAAAAGTTAAAAGAAAGTTCTATATGAATGGGATCAATTTTGTTGTATGGGTTTGAATATTGGTCAATCAAGGACTCATTTTTAGAAGATGAAAATTACGGAAATGAGAATGTTGAGATGAATGTGTATACGTACACACTATGAGAGATATGATTAGAAATGAAGATATTCGAGACAATAGAGAGCTTCCTGTGAAGAGGAGATGTATGGATGTTCTAGCCTAGAGGTTGAAAAGCTGAATATGGATGGTTTCGGGATTGATAGAGGTAAGTTGAAGAAGGAGAGATGATTAGACATGACACGATGCAGTTTCAGCTTGACAGTGACATGATCTTATATATGAGCTAGGTTGTGGGGCATACATGTTAGGATAGTGCATGGGTAGTAGAGTATGGTCTCGCCTATCTTTTCATTAGTAATCGTAGTATTACTTTGGTAGTTTTTTGTTCCTCGGTTTCTATTATTATGTGCCGCCTCGTGTACTTTGATTACCTTATTTTTATTGTACTTATTTTTTAAATGCTTTGTCATATTTTTTATAATATTTTATTTTAACTTTTCTTCATTTATGTTGTTTCCTTTTCAAACTGTTGTGATGTGTTCTTCATTCAGTCGAGCATAAAGATTAGTCAAGGTCTACATACGTACAGCTATTTGGCCAAATCCCACTACGTGAAATTACAGCAAATGTATTTGTAATTCATATATTCTTATTGGTATGACTTTATTCATTACCTTGCTTATAGTTTGAACTTTTGCAAAAGATAATGCCGCACTAAATGATCTTAGACTTTGGCTTCATAAAAGAATATTCAGGAGGCTTAATTGCAAGAGTATTTATCTAAATTTTCTATCATTTGTTTATTACTTAAGGTCTTCTTCAAGTAATACTTTACTAATTTGGAACATCAAAGGGTGAATTTTCACCTGTCTAGTTGTAATAGTTTGTAGTCATTATAGGCGTATATTATTGTGTGTCAAGTTTAGAATGAGTGTATAACAAGTGCAAAATCAATATAAAATTTAATAACACACTAATTGTATACATATACAGATTAAATTTTGCAAAAAAAATAAAGATGATTTCTTTTTGACAATTAAAGAAACTTTATTCATTAACCAATCAGTTTCCTACCCTTCTCAATTGATACATCATACCATAAACATGAAATTATTACTACATTCCTATTAATTTATTTGATCTATTTTGACTTGATATGAAGTTAAAGAAAAAAAAAAAAAAAATTAATCTTGTAATTTTAAATTAAATATTTGTCAAGTGTAGCACATTTTTCTTTAAATCCTATGGTCTTAAACATATCAATTAAAAAGTTTAATTAAAGAGTTGGTAAAAAAGAAAAAGTTATTTTTTAATAAATAATCAAAAGAAAAGTAGATCAAACAAATTAAAACGGAGAATGTATGTTATTGTAAGTTTTATTTCACTGCTGGGTAAAAATTATAAATGGGTTAGAAGGGAATAATGTAGACTGCATAATGTAGTGCAAAGGACAAAAAGGTTCTGAAGTGTAATGGGTCTTTTTCCCATTTTAGTTTTAGGGGATTGGAGCCCCCTCTAAAATTGCTAAAAAGCTTCCATGTTATTGAAAAGGATAAGACCAAATTAAAATGGGCAAGTCCTTTTATCCCATCCCATTATCCAAACAATCCAATTCATTTTTGTCATCTGTGAATAATTTTGTCTAGTGTATGGCCAATTAAGCTAAAGGGGGATTGATGATTTTAAGTGAGTGCACATCAATTGATATTGCATTGATTTGTTTGAATAAGTGCGTCAAGATTTTAATATGATATCAAGTCTTTAGAGTTATTGAAATTGGGATGAATATGATGTTGTATGTATATATTTTAAATTCTTATGTGTGTATATAAATGTAAGTTGAAAATAATATATTGAATTAATTGTGCAATAACTCGACTTAGATCTGAAAAAATACTATTTCAAAAATAATACTATGTCAATTAGATGCAGTTTTTTTTAGCATTGTTGTCAAAAACTACTTCCATCGGCTAACAGTCATTTCTTCTTTACAGAAAAGCTAAATAGTGTAAATAGCTAAACGAAAAATTATTAATTATTTATTTATACTATATTCCAATCATCTCGACTTCTTTAGATATTTTAATTTGTTTTGGTGCTTTGACTCGGATATATTATTTACAATCATTGGTTAGCTAACAAGATATGCATCACCGATAGGAAGTATGATAAAATGAGGGAGATTGAATCACTACTAAAAAAATATATATATATAGTTCCGACCACAAGAAACTGATCACAGATTATGATCAAAAAAAATCGATTACATATGATCGATTTTTTATTTTTATTATTTATTTTTTTAAAAAAGTGATTATAAGTGATTGCTTTTGTATTTTAAAATTTTAAAATAATCATTTCAATAATTTTTATATTAATTATTTTTTTACAAATAAAAAATAAATAAATAAACCGACCACTTGTGGTCGGATTTTAATTAAAATAAAAAGAAAATAATTTTTAAAAATATACCACTTGTGGTCGGTTTTTAATTTAAAAAAAAATAAAAAATCGACCACTTGTGGTCGGTTTTTAATTAAAAAAAAATCATTTTAAAAAATCGAACACTTGTGGTCGGTTTTGGAATTAAAAAAAATAGAAAAAGTAAATAATTTTTAGGAAATCGACCACTTGTGGTCGGTTTTTATTAAAAAATAATTATATATATAATCTAATATATTATTTTTTGAAATTACACTGATCACACGTAGTCAATAATCAATATAATAATAATAAAAATCAATCAATCTTAGATTTTGTGAAAAAATTACACGAAAAAATATATCAAATAAAATAAATAAATTACGTTAAACATAATCTTTATCTTTTACTTATGTTTAAATATATAAAATAAATATTTTCCTTTGTATATACGTTAAATGACATTAAACATGCATAACCTTTGTATAATGAATATGCGTATATATATATCATACCATTGGGATAAAGATATTATGCTACTATTACAGTCATAATAATGTAATATATAACCGATAATTCATCAAAATATAATGAACGTGTTCTATTATAAGGTAATATATTTGTGGATGTGATGTATATAGTACGCATTCAAGAGTTCATATATATATATATGTGTGTGTGTGTGTGTATGTGTCACTACCAGAAATTACCCCTATGGCAACGGTTCAAAAATCGTTGCGATAGGCATAAAAACCGTTGCCATAAAGCTACCACAATATTTTTATAGGCGTTGCATATATGGACGTTAGAGTAGGCCTATCGCAACAATATTTGCAACAGTTACAAAAATCGTTGCAATAGGTCTATCTATTGCAATGGTTTTTGCAACTCCTATTGAAACGGTTCATATTATCTATTGCAACGGTTCTTCGTCGTTGCAATTGACTATTTTGCAATAGTTGAGAGATGTTGTAATAGACTCTACTACAACGATGAAGAACCTTTGCAATAGATGCTATTACAACGACAAAAAAAGCGTTCCAATCACCCTATTGCAACAATTATTGATCTTTTGCAACGGTTTTTCACTACCTATGGCAACTATTTTGACACCTATTGCAACGATTTTCGTATCTTTTGCAATATTTTTTTGCCACCTATTATTGCAGCTAGTTTAAATATCAATTGATATATATATATAGAGAGAATTATATTAATACACAATTATATATACACACATCACAACGAAATCATTCATTAATAATTCAAATTAAAATATCCAACAAGCTAGTAATCTAAATCCAAAAGCAAAATGTTAAAGTCAAACGGTCATTAGTCTTCTCCTAAAGTATCAAGTTTGAGTGGCGATAAGTTTCGCAAAATTCAATATCAAAAAGATCGATACTAAAATATCTATCAGTAATTCAAAAATTTTCTCAAGTAAGGTCAATTTCTTCATCACTTTCTTCATGTCCTCCTTCGTTTTGAACATCTATAAAAAGAGAAAAATATAATCTCAATTAGTACTTAAATGACAACATATTTAATTTTCAATTAAAAAAACACAACCAAGACAATAGGGAATAAGCAACTCTATTGCAGTGATACCTTTCTAAAACTTAAGATAAATTGAAGTAAATACGAATCTAATTCACTTGTCAAACAATCAATAACTTACCACAGATAAGTTTGGTGGATGTTGATTAGGCTCTAAAAAGACATTTTATGCTAAAGATATAGGTTCATTTCGTTGGGAGAAATAGTTCAACCTAATTTACAAATAAACAGAGAGAATATAATCTAACTAAAATCTCTTATATTTTTTTTCCAGACCTCTCTAGTACACAAGAAATATATACAGAACAAATGCATAGGTAAACGGCGAGGGGACAACAAAGAATCGAAAAGAGGTAGATAACATTGTAATGATGCATACCATTAAGTTATAATAGTACTTCAGTTTATTAAAAAGTAGTTACGCATTCAGATTACTTAAAAAGTAATTGCAGATAAATCATATAAGTGCCGATTGGCTGAAGTAAATGATAAATAACATGCTATGTATAACAAGGTAAATTACACAACTTTTAGAGCATAAACTTTATTTCTTACACTGCCAAGTATAAAACGAGAGCCTATGTGCTAAGGCTCCTACAATGGCAGGGTGTAGGAAAGGACTGAACCACAAAGATTTATCGTACGCAGTCTTACCCCACATTTTTACAAAAATATTGTTTCCACTACCAGTATATATAACTTAAATCTGAGAGATGTCTAACGAATAAAATTTATCCGGAAACAACATACAGTAAAGCATGCAAATTACAACATTAAAATCTTGAGAGCTCAGTATTGCTACTTGCTAGAGCATAATAGTACAAGCAATTGTTAGAAAAAAGCATCATTAGACTGTCTAGTCCAGTTCAAGCAGAACCTCTTGGCTAACACAGGCTTTTATTACCATCTGTTAACTACTTTAACAAGTTATGATCCATACAGTAAATACCAAAGGACTATTTTTGATGCAATCACATTAATGAAGATGACTCGCAATTGTATTTTTCCAAAATTACCCAAACAAAATAAAACACCAGTGTGTTTATGTACAGAAATCACTTTTGACTTTGTCGAGTTCTCAAAGAATGACTTGGAAACAAACCGAAACCAAAAAGGAAAACTAGATAAATACCCAAGCTAACAATCCTTTTAAGATAAAGTAATTTTTGTTTATAATTTGTTTACTTTGGATTAAAGGCCCTTCTACACCTAAGTGAGATCAATGACTTTGCACAATTTTAAATTGTAGAAACCCATCCTCTACCATCAAATCAACACAGGCAAGTGGAATCATTCGACAAGATAAAACTATAAGACTTAACATCTCAATAATTGATGCAACCATGCCTCAGAACTTAAAAGAAAGAAATAAAAAAGTAACATTATTGGATACCCTTATCTCCAGAAATGTTAATTCCACATCCACATTTCATAGGGCATTTCACGGACAAAATAACATTTAATAATCTTCCTTCAAAATAGACAAATTTTCATGCTAGAAAAAAAGAAAATAAGAAGAAGGAGGAGGAAAAGAAGAAAGGGATAGAAGAGGAAGAAGAAGAAGAAGAAGAAGAAGAAGAAGAAGAAAGAAGATTGACCTTCATTGTTACTCCCAATAAATGGACGATTGATTTGTTGTAAAGAAGCCCCTTCCCTTGATAAAGTAGCATCGAATCTTAGCATATTAGGATCAAGTGTTAATCCTGAATTTTGACATTGCAACTATGCAATGATGTTCATTATAACATCTCGCTCAATGGCATCTCTTTGAGCTTGCATTCTTTGTTGTATCCTCTCTTCAAGTTCATCCATTCTCTTTTCCTTGTACACTCGTCCGAATTTTCTTTGTCTAGTATCCACAAATAATTCCTTGTTTGATACAGCACCAGAATTTTCCTTTTTTTTCCTAGTTACTCGCAGGTCAACATTAAAAAAATTTCAAGTCAACAAGTTCATAATAAAAAATATAAAATAACACCAAACCTTGCGGATTAAAGAAAAACTTGTTTTGCCAACAGTGTGAGGATACTTTCATATTTTTCAATTCTGTTTGTTAGCATCGGACTTATCCTGCAAGACAATTGGTAGGGATCACTTTTAAAAAATAAATTGAAGTAGTGATTATGGAACAAAGTAATAATTGTACATATTCATATCATACCTATTACATATTCATATCATACCTTAGCTTCTTTGGAGTTCCAATACTGAAGCAAATCCACAAATACAAGTTCTGGAACAGTTTTAAGACTATTTGCCATTCGAATTTCATCATAGGAGTAGGCATAATACTGGTCTTTCTTAAACCTGGACTTGCACCCTCTAAATACAGAATCAATTGCATTCATAGCCCATTCTTTTTCATTTTTGGGAATGTCATATTTCTTCTTTAGTTTGGTGAAATTTGGTTAATGCAATAACTATGAAATGATTTGAACTAGAAATTAGAATAGTGATAAATTTGAACCTGGATATAGATCCACATATCATCATGTGTCTTCAACTTTGTCCAACTAAGATTAAGAGGACAAAATGTCCCATTCTTTGCCAAAGTGCCAAGAAAACTGCTAAACTCGGTGACCACTGCTTTAGTAGGACCAATAGGCTGATTCAACTCATTTAGCACTATTAGTTGACGCTCAGTTCGTCCATGTATTGCTGCCAATTGTGTGGAACCTCTTTTTCTTTTGGTAATTGACGGGCCTACAATAATATGAACAATAAAGTTACAAGATTGCAAAATTTATTTTGAAATAGTATGAACTAAAACTTATGTATTCTTACCTTCTCCAGATTGTTTATTTTATTCAAAAGTAGAAACTTGTGACTGATCTTGCTGCACTTGTTCGAGTGATAGTTGTGATGCACGAGTGGTGTAATCTAACAATTCTTGGCGCACTTGCTCCTCTACTAGGGGTACAGGTAATATAGGATCCTAAATCACCTGTTGCACTTGTTCTTGTACTTGGGATCTAACTAGAATGTTGTTTGACTTCTCCTTCTTCTTTTGGCCATTTTTATTTTTATTTACATGGTCTGTATTCTTCTTCTTCTTCTTCTTTTATTCGAAAATCTGTTTGTTTCGTAGTGCTGCTAGTGATCCAGCTGAAAGAAAGCTCTTAACTTTCTGGTGATTCTTTGTACACCCTTCATGATTCATGATTGTTCAACTCTGATTTGCAAGTTCAAAAATATATAAAATAGGCTGAGTATTGTAATTCCAGATAACAACCATCAATGAACAATGTTTCTTATTTCATTTTCGAGAAAACATGCAAACAAAACATACTAATATTTTCAGTAGTATGTAGTTTTTGGTTTCTGTAAATTGCTAACTATAAACAAACAACAATCTTCAATAAGGAAAAGTACATAATCTGAGAGGAATTCTTGCTGATCTGATTTCATATACTCATTCTGTGAAGATCATCCCATATATAAGAATAATCAACTTTTAAAGAATGTATTTAAGGCAGAATAAGAGAAGAGCAGAAACTGAATAAGGTAGTCCCTTCTGAATAAGGTAGTCGCTTCAAGATCACAAATACATATGACAGCAACATGTGCTCCAGGAACTTTTATCAGGTCTACTCAAAGGGCTTACTGAAACTAAAAGCTCAGAAGCAGGCATCATTTTTAATATGGAGTCAAACTCAGTTCTTCTTTTACTTGGAACTAGTTATACAAAATCTCCAGTAATCTGGTAAAGCCAATTATATTTTAGCATACTTGCACACCATAATAATAATTCAAAGTGACATAGGTGCTTATATTGAAATCACAAAGTTGCTTATAAGTTTAAAATCACAAAAAATTTATGCAAGTCAAAATCAAACAAAGAAAGTAAATTGACTTATATTGTATTAAAACAAACCTATTATTATGTTATTGTAGATAAAAAATGTTGGGACAAACCTTTGGAAGCCCACTCTGGAATATACTACCAAACAGCTTGCAGGTATGAAATCTAACTGCTAAAATATATTCCATGACTTGAATAATTCCATAAATCATGATGAGTAATACCTGGGGATCCTGCAAATTAAAAACTATAAGATTTCTATCGGTCGTGCCAGTAACCATCAAAGGATGTTTCACTGTGAGTGCATAGCAGCGCTCAGAAAGTTGTTGGATATGTACTGGATTTTGCTGTCTCACATCCCAGTACCTACAAAAAAATGGGGCCCAGAATTACAAGGCTAAGCACAGAGGTTATTACAGAATTCTAGCATAGATCAACATATTTTTTATGTTAAAAAGGGGATACATTAACACATGTGAACCCCCAAAAAAATCTTTGAAAAAGCAGACACTTGATCGACTGTGTATCGAGAGTGGGGACCTCAGTATGCAGGAAGTGAAATAAACGTCCCACCTTAGAAAGATGCACTATTTTGAGTAAATTAACGCCAAAATCATACATTTACTACATGAATCATCTTATAGACTAACAAAACAATAGTGTGAAACTCCAATTCTCCAGTCTCCATAAAAATAACAAAGTTACTTGTACTAAGGCTTCATTTATTTTCAGTTAATAATGATATGAATCTGAATCATTCATGTCTCAGCCCATTAAGTATATTTGCTTTTTTTTTCTAAAAAAATCTTAGAACATCTTAATGGATCTCAATACATCAGATATGAAGCAAAGTTTTAACATCATTCAGACCTTAAAAATACATGTCTTTCAAAGTCACACTCATTTGTTTGTTCGTTTTGTAAAACAGGCTCTTAGCTACATAAGCTTCCATCCAGGTGATTCACATATCAACCTAAATAAGTAGGTTGAACTGCGCACTGTCAAACAGTATAATATTTCAACAACTATATTTACTCGAATTTCTATCGACTCCAATTCTAGAAATAATATCATCCTCAAGACAGATTCTAACTCCGCGAATGAGTAATGGACTGGCTTAACAATTGGTTGTGAATCTAAAAAGGATCATAGAGCAAAGTTTCTAAAAAAGCAAAGAAATCTAAATTTGTTAACTCAATATGCATTTTTGTCCATCGCTACGCTTTAATTGGTAGATAAATGTCGTGATGTTCATACACTCTACCAGCAGATCACAAACACAATTGTAGTTATATCTTTATTGCAATAGGCTAATCTTTCTAGAAGTAATTCAACAAAGTTAAAAGTAGACGGCACTGCCCATACAAAACTTTTGCTGATCATACAGATATTAGCGCCAAAACTATAAATCACATCACATTTGATGTCATTTTACATCTAATAGAGGATTGAATAATGTTATTAAAACTTTAAAACTCTCACTACCAAATCTCAATTGAAATATCCTTTTTGTGTAGGATTACTCAAGGAAATTACTTGTACTTTATTTTAAATATTTCTACGCGTGAAGTGTTAGTTTGATATACATCCAAGACAATGCTTAATTTAATTGACCATAAGTAAGAAATCGAACTGGGGAAAGAAAAAAAGAGCAAGCAAAAAATCTTCAGTGACCATTTCTTTAGAACAAATAGAACCCTAATAATGGCAAGCTATCAAGCATAAATTCATGAGGATTTAATTCTACCCAATAGATAATACAGAAAAGTACCACTTACTATTATGATTTAGCTACGAGATCTAGCTGCTTTGCTAATTTCTATCTGTCCGCTATTGTAAATCAAAGCAGTGGTAGAGCAGCGATTGAAGCAGCGGTCGGAGCACCGATTACAGCGTCAGTCGAATCGTAGGTCAGACAATCAATGGGCAGTCGGTGAAAAGGGAACTCATAGTGGGTGTTGAAAACTGATGATATGGAGCAGCGGTTGTAGCAGCGGATGGAGCACCAGTCGGAGCGTGGGTCGGAGCGTAGGTCGGAGCACCAGTTGGAGAATCAGTGGGCAGTCGGCGGGCACTCACAGTGGGTGTTGAAAACTGATGATATGAGAGAATGAGTAAAGTTGAGGGTGAAATGTTTTGTATATAATATAACATATTTTTTAATGTTTTTATTACATTTATAAATTCTTTTATGGATTTTGTGAAAAAATAGGGAAGGAAAATGAAAATCGATGCAATAGGTTTTTTTTTTTCTAAATACATGTTGCCATAGATGACTTTATGGCAACGGTTCACGTACCATTGCTATAGGACACCCTATTGCAACGGTTATACATCAATAGCAACGGTTATAGTATTACTAGAACAAAATTCTATTTCAATGGTTGGAACCGTTGCAATAGACCATCTATTGCAACGCTTCTTGAACCATTGCTAAAAGATTCATTGCAATAGGGGTAATTTCTAGTAGTGTGTGTGTGTGTGTGATGTAGTGATCGATTGATGAACGATGTAGTCAAAACCTAGTAGAATCTATCCAAACATATTGAATACCTTGATTTGATATGACAGAAGTAATAATATATACTGTACATTGAAGTTATATTAATGTAAGCTAATCAAATTAATCGATTACTCATCAGAGTATGTATATGATATACGTCGCATTATATTATTGGATAATATACTCGTGTATGTATGTGATGTACATAGTACGTATTTAGAACTTGATATAGTTGATAGTGTGCATATGTGTATGTATGTATAGGTATATATATAGTATATACATATTATATAGTGAAGGTATATTACCAACATGGGTTGTGGTGCAGTGGATGAGGCTGCTTCACCCTTAACCAGAGGTCGAGGGTTTGACCCTGGGTATGGAGAAAACTCTGTTGAGAGCGCTGCCACCTTAATGGACCCTGCAACGCGTGATTCAAATTATTCGGGGCTCCAATGCGAGCACTGGACACTGGATGGGAAACCCAAAAAACAAAAAAAAATAAGGTATATTAATGAAATAAGATAAACTAATCGATAATTCATCTGAGTATATGTGAAATATGTTGTATATTATTATGGGATAGTAAATCGTGTATGTGATGTTTATAGTACGTATTTGAAAGTTGATATACAATTGAATATATGTATATATGTGTATATCTCGTGTAGTGACGTATGCAGTAATTGAAAGCTAGATAACTGAATCCATGTATCAAAATATTTTGAATGATACGTTGATATCATACTATTGAGGAAATAGATATACTATTTTGTGTCAATGTAGACATGCATATATTGTTGAAGTTGTAATAATGTAAGACAAGTATTATGAGGTATATATGGGGGAGTAAGAAAGTAAAGGAGGGAGACAGAAAATTGAATCCTGAAACTGGCATATACTTACCATTTGCTTTAAATTTTAAATTTTGAATGACCGCCAAATTTTGGCGATGAATTTGAGTTTTTTTGCTTAAAATTTTGTATCTGAGTATATGTGAAATACATTGTATATTATTATGGGTTAGTAAAATCATGTATGTGATATTTATAGTACGTATTTGAAAGATGATAGACAATTGAATATATGTATATATATATATATATGAATATCTCGTGTAGTGGCGTATGCATTAATCGAAAGTTCGAAAACTAAATCTATATATCAAACTATTTTGAATAATACATTGATATCATACTATTGAGTAAATAGATATACTATTTTTTGTCAATGTAGATACGCGTATATTGTTGAAGTTGTAATAGCGTAAGACAAGTAATTGATAATTTATCGTATTAAAATATTGTATTACGAGGTGTGTATGTGTGTGTGTGTGTGTGTATAATATCATATTTAAAAGCTAATTAACCAAAAACATTTCGTAATTTGCAAAATTCATTGATATTATTATACGATTGAAGAAATATACTACTCGTGTTAATGAGATGATAAAATAACTAATTATTTGATTTATATATATACACGTTGTATTAAATTATTTGGATGTTGTTATAAATATTATAGAATTTATTAAAAAATTAATTTGTTACAAATTAATTTTAATTTAATAATTTATTAATTACAGTTTATTAAACTTTAATTTATCAATAATTTTGTAAAACCCGACCACATGTGGTTGGTTTTTAAAAATATTTTCAGAAAATTGACCATATGTGATTGGTTTACTGTTAATTAAAAAAATATTAAATACAATTAACCCGACCCGACCAGACCCGACCCGACAAACACAATAAAACAACAAAACACACACAACTAAATCACGTTTCAAACTCAGCAACACACCCACCTACCAACCACAGTAAGATACACACATAGCGATCTACTCCGGCAACGACAGCTCCGGTGACGACAGCTCGGTAGGTCCGATCTCTACTCCGACCAACTGCTTTTGTTTTATTTAAGATTTTGATTCCATTGAAGTTTAAGCTTTTGCTTTCAATTAAAGTTGTTTAATTACTTGTTTTGTTTAAGTTTTTGCTATCAATTAAAGTTGCAACAGCACAAGTGTTGTTTAGGGAGGGTGTATTATAGGCAGCTAGCTTAAGATCATGTGTGGTTTAGGGAGGGTGTTTTGTACTCACACTTGTGAAAATAATATTGAATGAAAAATTGACACTAGCTGGGCAAGATGTAACTTTCCTAAATTAGTTTTAATTCTGAAATGTAGTTCACCACCAAACTACAAATTAAAGAAAGCGCATCCAGTTGCTTCAAATCAAGGATTTCATATTGTTGTTGTTGTTGTTATACTGGGTATGTTATTATTGTTGTTAATCGGAATGGAAGTCATAAATGTGACATCTTTTACCAAATTATTGCAAAGAATCCGAATTCGAAAAAAAGATTGCTTTATTATTTTTCTGGTGACTGCCTATCTCTTTCTCTTTAATTTAGGTCAAGCAAAGGTAAGTTGATTTTTCTCTATTTTCTTAAAATGAAGTCTTAAAATATAGTTTAGTTTGGGATTGTTCGTTGTAGAAGGCTTTGAAAGTCATAAGAATTTAGTGATGATTATATGGTGTGAGAGGGACATGCGACGCCTCTACTTATTTGCTTTGTTACACTTGTTCAATTGTTTGACTTATTATACTATAAATGAATATGTCACTTGAAAGTGAATAAGTGTAGTTACTTGAAGGTGAACTTTAATTTTGAGTTTTGTTGAAGCGTAGGTACTTGAAATGTGAATTTTTTATTGTGAATTTTGCTATACTTGGTAATTTGGGAGGTGACTTAGTGACTTGAAAATGTTGAAGTTTAGATACTTGAAATGGAAATTTTTGTTTTGAATGTAGTTTAGTTTGGTAACTTGTGAGGTGACTTAGTCACTTGAAATAATTGATTAAGTGTAGGTACTTAAAATGTGAATTTTTGTTTTGAATGTGGTTTAGTTTGGTAACATGTGAGGTGACTTAGTCACTTGAAATTGATTAAGTGTAGGTACTTGAAAGGTGAATTTTTATTTTGAATGTGGTTTAGTTTTGTGACTTGAGTGGTGACTTAGTGACTTGAAATTGATAAAGTGTAGGTAATTGAAAGGTGAATTTTTGTTTTGAATGTGGTTTAGTTTGGTGACTTGGGCGGTGACTTAGTGAGTTGAAATTGATTATGTGTAGGTACTTGAAATGTGAATTTATCATTTTTTTAAGGTAGTTTAGTTTGTTGTTTTAGGAGGTGACTTAGTGACTTGAAAATGTTGAAGTTTAGGTACTTGAAATGTGAATTTTTTTTTTTGAATGTAGTTAGTTTGGTAACTTGAGAGGTGACTTAGTCACTTGAAATTGATTATGTGTAGGTACTTGAAATGTGAATTTATTATTTTGATGGTAGTTTAGGTTGTTGTTTTAGGAGGTGACTTAGTGACTTGAAAATGTTGAAGTTTAAGTACTTGAAATGTGAATTTTTATTTTGAATGTGGTTTAGTTTGGTAACATATGAGGTGACTTAGTCACTTGAAAGTGATTAAGTGTAGATAGTTGAACGGTGAATTTTTATTTTGAAAGTGGCTTGTTCTACTAACATGTGAGATGATTTAGTCACTTGAAATTGATTAAGTGTAAGTAGTTGTGAATCTTTATTTTGAATGTGGTTTAGTTTGGTAACTAGGGAGGTAACTTAGACACTTGAAATTGATTATGTGTAGGTACTTGAAATGTGAATTTATCATTTTGAAGGTAGTTTAGTTTGTTGTTTTAGGAGGTGACTTAGTGACTTGAAAATATTGAAGTGTAGGTACTTGAAATGTGAATTTTTGTTTTGAATGTGGTTTAGTTTTGTAACATGTGAGGTGACTTAGTCACTTGAAATTGATAAAGTATAGGTACTTGAAAGGTGAATTTTTATTTTCAATGTGGTTTAGTTTGGTGACTTGGGTGGTGACTTAGTGAGTTGAAATGAAATTGATTAAGTGTAGGTACTTGAAATGTGAACTTATCATTTTGAAGGTAGTTTAGTTTGTTGTTTTAGGAGGTGACTTAGTAACTTGAAAATATTGAAATTTAGGTACTTGAAATGTGAATTTTTATTTTGAATGTAGTTTAGTTTGGTAACTTGGGAGGTGACTTAGTCACTTGAAATTGATTATGTGTAGGTATTTTTTTCATTTTGAATTTAGGTACTTGAAATGTTAACTTTTGTGACTTGAACTAATTAGTTAAATCTGATTGATTATGTAGATGGAACCTGATTATAGCTGGATATATATGCGGAATATTGATAATAGAATAGGTCTTAGGGTGGAATTTGTTGAAGGTGTCAGACGATTTTTTGAACATGCTAAGACAATCGATGCTTGGTCACGTTTTTGGGCTATTCGTGGTCCTTGTGTTAGATGTGATGGTATAAATCTTTTAAAATAAGAAGTTGTGAAGGAACATCTTTATAGAAGGGGGTTTCACGAGGACTTTTTAAGATTGCGTACTATTGATGGTGATGTTGAGAAAAATAACTTTGTCATTAGTGAAAGTAGTAGGTCTGCAGGGCATAATGAATATCAAGATACTATCATGATAGAAATAGTGCACGATGCTTAAGGGATGCAACACAAGGTCGACTTTAGGAAAAATGTCGAAGATATTCCCAATAGAGAAGCGAACCATTTTTATGAACAATTGTATGTTGCTAGTCATTCTTTGTTTGATGGGTGTTCACATTCTTGTTTGTCTGTTGCTGTTAGATTATTAAGTGTTAAATCTAATTGGAATATTGCTGAAGGAGAAATGGACACAATGATAGACCTTAAAGAGTTATTTGACCCCGCCTTAGAGGTTCCTAATTCTTTCTATAAAGCAAAAATATTGGTGTCAAAGTTAGGTCTCTCCTCGGTTCGAATTGATTGTTATGAAAATGGTTGCATGTTATACTTTAAGGAAGATGCTAACCTAGAGTCCTGTAAATTTTGTCAGCACCCTCAATATAAGCATGGTTGTAGTGGAAATAAAATTGTTATTAAGGCGATGCATTATTTACCTCTAATACAAAGGTTGAAGTGGTTGTATGCTTCAAAATAGCTCAGCTCCTCATATGAGATGGCACAGTGAAAATAGAAGGCCCACTAGTGTTATGTGTCATCCATCTGATGAAGAGGATGGGAAATATTTTGATGCAACTTACCAGATTTTACAGTTGAGCCACCAAATATTCATTCAGGATTATGTGCAGATGGCTTCTATCCTTTCTCAGTTGGTGCTGCGCCATATTCATGTTGGCCAATGTTTATCACCCTGTATAATCTTCCTCCTAAAATGCTAATGACTAGTCCCTATATATTTATGAATTGTGTTGTTCCTGACCCGTGTAATTCGAAAAGCAGAATAGATGCCTACTTGCAACCTTTAATTAATGAACTTCAAATTTTATGGCATGAGGGGGTTGAAACTTGGGACATCTCACTTAAACAAAATTTCAATTTGTGTGCCTATCTAATGTGGATTGTTAATGATTTTTTTCTTATGGAATGTTGTCTGGGTGGATGACAGCTGGAAAGTTGGCTTGTCCATACTGCATGGAAAAACAAAATCTTTCACATTGAGACATGGCAGGAAAAATTCATTGTTTGATTGTCATCGTTGTTTCTTGCCACCTGATCATAAATTTAGGAGACTCAAGAATGCATTCAGAAAGAATAGAACGGAATATGATGGTCCACCTCCAAGGTTATCTGGTTATGATATCTAGGAGATAGTTCAGGATTTGCCTAAAGTTAGCGAGGAACCATTGTATAGGCTAGATGGACATAGAGTTTCGCATAACTGGACTAAGCAAAGTATATTTTGGGAGTTAGAATATTGGCCAAATAATTTACTTGGACATAATGTTGATGTCATGCATACTGAGAATAACTATTTTGTCAACTTGTTCAACACAGTTATGGATGTCACCCGCAAGACAAAGGATAATCCTAAGGTCAGACTTGACTTACTAGAATATTACAAATGCAAAGAATTACGCTTGCAGGAGGGGACCAATGGCAATGTTCTTAAGCCCAAGGATAGTTTTACATTCAAGTTGGACCAAAAGCGACAAATATATGAGTGGTTCCAAAGTTTAAAGATGCCCTATGGATTTGCCTCAAATTTGGGAAAGAGGGTTGATATGGAACAAGGAATCTTGCATAGAATGAAAAGACATGATTTTCATGTTTTCATGTTACAATTACTTCTAATTGCTTTTATTGGTTTACCTGAAAATATATGGAAACCAATAGCAGTAATTAGTTTGTTCTTCAAAGACTTATGTGTCACCACATTAAAAGAAGAAAATCTAGCGTGGATGAAAAGTAATATTGTTGTTATCACAATAAGTTGGAGAAGATTTTTTCGTCAGGGTTCTTCGATGTGATGGAACATCTTTCCATTCACCTTGTGCAAGAAGCTCAGCTAGGCGGTTCAGTTCAAACTAGGTAAATATATCCATTTGAACGGTAAGCAATTTAAATATATTTAAATTCATTCATATCTTTTTTTAATAGAGTAAACATCTAATCTTAAGATTGTGCAGGGCAAATGGAAAATTAAAAATTGAAAAGGGGTCCCAAAAATAAACATAGGGTGGAAGGCTCTATAGTTGAGGCATATCTTGCAAGAGAAGTGTCTCAATTTTGTTCATACTACTTTCGTGATGAAGTTGCTTGTTCAATAAATAGACCGTATTGGCATCAGGAAGATGGGAATGAGCCTCATTTACAACCAATATCAATTTTCAATCAATCTAGTTGTAAGGCTAAATAGATCATATTTCCCCGGCTCACTATCATGGAGCACAAATCAGCAACTTTGTATGTCTTGCTGAATTGCCTGAAAGTTGAGCCCTCTCTGAAGTAAGGAGATTAAAAATTAACATATCTTATTTATTTACTCATTCCCTTAAGGAAACTAATTATGTTTCGCATGTTGGATCTTCAGTTCATTTAAGACTCAATTCCACAAAAATCAAGTGTATGCATCCTTTGCAACATGGTTTACATATGAGGTTCGCGAGTGTATTAATATTTGTACAAATTTTAAATATTTACACATTCTTCAACTAACACACATACACACACACATATATATGTATAATATTTTTAGGTACACCAATCACCAAATACAGCCGCATACGATCAGTTCTTGAGAGATATTTATTTCAAACCAGTTGAAGCTCATACAACATCCCATTACATAGTAAATGGGTTTAAATTTTCCATTAAATAACACTTCAGAACAAGGAAAATAAATAATTGTGGTGTTTGGGTTAAGGGTGATGATGATGTTGATTACTTGGGCATCATACACGAGATCTTAAAAGTGGAGTACGTTGGTTTCCCAATAAAAAAATTATCCTCTTTCGATGTAAGTGGTTTGATCCAAGCACAAGAGGCACAAGAGTACATAAGGAGAATAACATCATTGAAGTGAAGCACAATAGGTCGTATCTTGTTTATGATCCCTTTGTGCTAGCGCAAAATGCTAAATAAGTGTATTATGCTCCTTATTCGTTGCACAGTGATAAGTCTGATTGGCGGGCTATAATCAAAATAAAGCCTATAGGATGGGTGGAAGTTGAGAATGTGTTGAAGACTGCATATCAAAATAAAATGCAGATTGATCACCAACTAGTGGACATTGACTTAGTGGATAGTTTGAATCACCCAGAAAATATATTTGAAGAAGTTAATATTGTAGAAGAAGAGGCTGAGTGGGTAGGTGATGAGAAAACTTTCGAAGAGGGTGAATGGTTTAGTAGAGAATCTTCAGGAGAGGAGGATTAGTTTGTGTAGGTTGTATTTATTATGTGTTGATGTCTTTATGCTTTGTACTATTTACCTTTATGTTTCTTGTTTAAGATTGATATGTAATATACTATGTAAGATTGTTGTTTTCACTTTTCCATAATTTATATAGTAATAGAAATATTCTTGTCTATCTCCTGTTGTTGGAGCGATTTGAAATATGAATTAGTAACTTGAAATTAGTTACTTGGAATGTTTTCTTATATATTCATTTTGTAGGAACTAACTAATTATTAACTTTACATAATTTAGATGGCAGGTAGAGGTGACAAAGGTAAGGAAAAAGTTGATCCTAAAAAAACAAAAAAGAAAAAACAACCTCCGCCTTATAGAAAACCGATAGGTATTCATATATCTGAGGATCGGTTTGCTGACACTCCAGCACGACCCTCATATTCTAGGTCGTCGCAGCATTCATTTCTTGCTCCTACATATGTAGGACCACTTCATGGGTCTATACCAACTCATTGTACTCCCATCACCGTGCCACTGCCATCACAGTACTATCGAACGATCGTTGGCACATCCGAACATCTACCATCGTCAGTATCCTCTACTAACAGTCACCCACATTCTCACAGTGATTCTGCTGGATCTATTGGGTTGTTAGATCTTCATCTTGGAGGCACTCCATCCGGTGCTTCAGATTCGCCCACGCCAGTGTATCTACCAGCATTTACTCCACAGCTCGGAGACAGAGATGATTATCGGAGGTGGTATATTATTCCATATGGGATAGGGTAAGATTTCTAAATATAACAACATTATTCATTTTGTATTTACCGTATTACATGCTTTACAAAATTACTATTTGATCTTGTGTTGTAGGTTTAGGATGGATGATAGAGTTGGAAAAATTACGACTAAATGCATTTGTCGGCACTTCAACGGCTATTGGACCAGTTGGAAAAAGGTTCCAGAAAAGGACAAAGACCAAATGTTTAAAGAATTTCATGTAAGGATTTAACTTATCGACTACTTAACACATTGTTAGAACGAAATATTTAATATTATATTTTTGTTTTTGTTGTACAAAAATTACTGGTAGGATGATGCGAATGAATATGCTATAAGGAGGAATTTTTATAGAAAAGCTAGATCTAGATTTAACGGTCTGTTGGATTATACTAGAACCAACATGGTACGACCAGGATTTATACTCGAACCCATATGGTAAGAGTATCTTCGCTATTGGAATAGCGAAAAATACCAATTGTTGAGTGACAAAGGAAAGAAAGCCGGGGCATCATCCAAGGGTGGCCCTCTATATACTGCGGGTGTAGTTAGTATGATTGCTGTGGAGGAAAAACTGGTATGTAACTTTTACAGTTTTAATTTTTTGTTTCTATATAAATTTTTAATTATTTGAAGATTAACAATTTTTCCATATGCAGGAAAAAAATGGATAGAAAGGTAAGACACGATGAGCTAGTTGAGGAGACGCATGTAAAGAAAAAAAAGAACCCAACTGATGAAGATGCCTGGGTTGAACTTCATGCAAAAGCTGCCCATGTAAGAATCAAATTTTGAATTTATGAATATTTTTCTCAAAGTTGATATTATTCAAGTACAAGTACTTTAATATCTTTTTACTATTAAATTTAACTTTACTTTGAATATAGGACAAATATATGCAGCTCGTTAATGAGTATCGTAGTACTCAGACTCCTAAAAGTCAGGGTGACATAATACCTGAACATGTAGAGGAGAAGTTATGGTTGTGGGTCCTGTAGTTAAAGGCCAGTACTACGGATACCACAAAAAGTATTTGGGCAAGAATGTTAGGTTTTCATCTGGTCCTACATCCTATACCTCATCAGTTGATAGAGAAACTGTTAAATCACTAAAAATACGGTTTCTAAACTCACTGAAGAGGAGAGAAGGCGAAGGAGAAAGAGGAGGAAATAGTATCACAAATCAGGATGCTACTGGAGCAGTTCAGCTCTTTTATTCGATTTGCAGGGATTCTTCCTCCATGTTCTGGTGATGCATTTCAGGCTGTAAAAGATCTAGGCCCCTTGGATGATATCAGCATAGATGAGGAATCAGATCCTGTGTGTGCGACTGAGGATGCGAAAGATGAAGACGAAGACGATGATGATGAGTGGTAGTTTTTTTTCTTTTGTATGTGTTGTAGTTTGGATTTGGACATGAGTTGTAGTTTTTACACTTTTGTATGTTTTTAGACTTGTATTGTATGTTGCTTGTTTGAATGGAATGTAGCATATATATTGTATGCTTGTTTGTTTGGTTGGTTGATGTAATGTAGCATGTATAAGCTTTTATTTTTAAAAAAAAAAATACTGAAAAACTGTCCAACTTTTATTCTTTAAAAAAAATACCAGAAAAACCGACCACATGGGTGGTTGGTTTTTTAGGAAAATTTTTCCCGAAAACCGACCACATTTGGTCGGTTTTTGAAAAATTTATCCAAAAAATCGACCACTTGTGGATGGTTTAATCTAATTAATTAATTTTTAAAATTAGTTATTTTTTAAAATTAATTAAATTAAAATACCAACCACAAGTGGTCGATTTATTATAATTAATTAATTAATTAATTTTTAAAATTGGTTATTTTTTAAAATCTATTAATTAATTTTAAAAAATGACCACTTATGGTCGGTTTTATTAAAATTAATTAATCAATTTAAAATTAAAACCAACCACTTGTGATCGTTTTATTTTGAATTTTTTTATTTTTAAAATCTTTTTTTCCTTTTTTTTAAATAATAATGAATTTTAAAAATATATATTTTTTTTTTCAAAAAATCGACCATGCATGGTCGATTTTTAAAAAGCTACCACGCTTTTACCGACCACGTATTTTGGTCGATTTTGTGGTCGAAAATTCAGAAAAATCGATCATATGTGGTCAAAATTTGTGGTTGATTTTTTTATTTTTTTTAGTTGTGAATCTCTCCATTTTTACTAGAGGAGCATGACCCGTATCAGCACGGACCTAACATTAAGATATTTTTTTAGTATAAACCACATAAATTCCTTCTATAGTGATAGTATTTACATATAATCCCGGTAGGCTTTCTCTCTCCCTAATTTGTAAAATATACTTTTACATTAGGTAGACCCTTATACATTGTTGGAATTATGATAAAATAGATTTGTCTATATTATGGAAAATAAAACCAGATACTATCTTTTCCTACCTTAATTAAAACCATTAATTATCTTTCACTATGTGACGTATGATTAAATATAGTAACTGAAATTCAAATTCAAAAAAAATCTTAAACATCAATGTTAATTGTTCTCATTGTTGAATTACGTTCTTGGGAAAAAAAGTCATCGTCTTCTTTCTTCAATTCTCGAAAAAATATATGAACATCCCCATATTGTTGCGTCATTCTGATATTTGGAAGTCGAAAATTATTTATCAATACTACAAAAGTGACGCAATTATTATTGCGGAAATTATAATCTTGACGCAATTATTATTGCGGAAATTATAATCTACTTGAAATTGATTGTTACGATTGCGATAGAATTAAATATTAAAGAAGTTCGTCAAAAAATTAAAGTAAAATACATTGTTGAAGGTAATTCTTCTACCATTATCATAAGAAATGACAATGGAGTAAGGGTTTACATGGAGCTAAAGAAATAATTTTTGAGATTTGTCAATACGGTATTTCATGCCCTGAAAAAATAAAAGCAGACTCAAATTAAGAGAGAGAGAAATAGCAGAAAACTGATACATATTAAAGATAACATTATACAACAGTTGCACATGTATGTGAGCACATTATACATTTAAAAAATAATATGCAGTAATGTATAATGTCATACTATACATTTTTTTATTAACATTAAACATGTATACTTCTGTATCCTTATCAGAAGGTATAATGTAACCTTATACAATATTAATACTTTCTAATTGTATAATACCAAATAATACATAAAATGCCTCTTAAATATAGTAAAAACTTCTTAATGTATAACATAATGAAATATATAATAGAAGAATTATATTATATATTAGTCTTTCAAAAATAACTAATTTATAATGTCTGATATATTATAACTTATATATTAAAATATAATCTTCCAAAATATATAATACCCCACTATATATATAAAATATTCACCTTATACATTAATTATCTACAAGATTATAATAATTTTAAGGAAAAATTAGTGTTATTGTAATATTACATTGGCTACACGATAATAAGGAAAAAGAATGATTCAATTTTCTTTATTACATGAATTAAAAGTGTACATCTTCAATTCCAATTATAAAAGTGATGCAAATAGGAGGGGGATGAGAGAGTATTAATATTACATTAGTTTGATTGTAGGCGTAAACAAAGGAGCAAATATATGGAGCAAAAAGCAGTGCACTAAAATAGGAGCAAACTATGATATTTTGATATATATGAGGGAGATGAGAGAGAAAGCATGAATTTAAGAGATTTAAGTAATTACTTTGGAATTTTTTTAAAAAAAATTTCCAATATGGGATTTTATGTAATAAGGTAAAGTTACCTTGTGTATATATGCAATTTTTAGATTTTATCATGTACAGTAAGTTAAATTGTTATTAGTTCGAATTATGAATTATAAAACATGAATACACAAAATATATTAACTACTTGGTAGTATTTTTCATGGAGTCAAGTCTTACAAGATAATTATGTATAACTTACTCATATAAATAACAAAATTCGATGCATTTAGAAGTTTATATCTTTAATCATATAATTGAGATTTTCTATATTAAGTAGAAAATATGAGATTAAAATTGATACATAAGAGTTGGCACTTGTTGTATAAAATAAAAAATAATTGTTGAAAAAAATAAGGTTACCTAGTCGTTGCATATTACATCACATGTGGGATGCAATTAATAACCCGCATTGTATTCCCTTACTAAGCCGCCATAAACATCATTTGCTTTCGGTTTCTCCTTCTCTTTTATTTGTCAACTTGTTATTTGAATTTAAACTAAATTAATATTTTAAATTTTAAGTGTTTCAAAAATTAAGAAAAGAAAACTATAAGTTACCATCTTTCATACTCCCTCCGTTTAAAAAAGAATAACCTACTTTTCTTTTTAGTCTGTTTAAAAAAGAATGACCCCTTTTACTTTTTTGGCAATACTTTAATTTCAACTTTCCACATGGCATGTTTAGGACCACAAGATTAAAGGGCATTTTAGTACATTTGACATAACTTTAATTTAAAGCCACAAGATTCAAAAGTCTTCTTTATTTTCTTAAACTTTGTGCCAAGTCAAAGCAGGTCATTTTTTTTTAAACGGGGGGAGTATTAATTTAAATTATTTGACTTTGAGAATACGATAAAACATACTTATGTAGATATTTTATTGAACTTTGCTTTTGTATATGTTCGTTCCATTCAAATGTGGAGTCGTTTGTTAGAGTCTCAAAAAATAATGCTGATAGAATGTATTAATATTAATGTTTGCATTAATAATATTTGTATTAGTAATATTGGTATTATTTATGCTAACATTATTTTTTATACATTGTTTGATGTACTGTATTAGAACTTGCATTTTTAATTTGATATATTTAAACAAAAGTTTAAAAAAAGATGGATTGCATATACATCCTAAGATTCATCTGGGATCTAGCATGAGCTCAATATATATTTTTTTGTCTCAATTTCTGTGACACAAATTAAATATAGATAATCAATTATACTTTTAATATGTTTTTAGATATATTAAGTTGTTAATATTGTAATTTATAATATTTTGTATGTAATTTTTAAATAATACTCCCTCCGTTTCAAAATGAATGACCTACTTTCTTTTTTAGTCTGTTTCAAAAAGAATGACCCCTTTCCTTTTTTGGCAATACTTTAATATCAACTTTTCACGTGGCATGTTTAGGACCATAAGATTAAAGGACATTTTGGTACATTTGACACAACTTTAATTTAAGACCACAAAATTTAAAAATCTTCGTTATTTTCTTAAACTTTGTGTCAAGTCAAAGTAGGTCATTCTTTTTTAAACGGAGGGAGTATATGTTACTCTCTCTATCCAAACTTTTGTGGCATTAATAGTCAATTGAATTTTTAAAATAATGTAAGTTTTTAATTATTGTGATTTATAATATTTTTCTTCTATTCTAATTTAAGAGACACTGATACAATTTCGTGAGTCAACCAAATAGTTATATTGTTTAAATTTTTTAAGTTGTTAATAGTGGGCCCAATATATATTTTTTGTCTTAATTTATGTGACACGGGTAGAATTTAGATGATTAATTATTAAAATAATTTAAGTTTTTAATTATTGTGATTTATAATACTTTTTCTTCTATTTCAATTTAAGTGACACTAATATAATTTTGAAAGTCAGAAAAATATTTTATATCTTTTAAATATTTTAAGTTGTTAATTATGTGATATATAGTGCTTTTTACATATTTTTAATAAGATAAAAATTCTCTCTCCCTCCCAGTTTATTTGGCCCATCTGTTGGATGAACACCATCCAGTAGTTTGATGAACTTTATTGTATTTTTTCAAGAGATCTGTTTTAACATATAGTCCATCTTCGGAAGAACACACTCCAGTCCAGTAGCAAGGATTTTGAGTTTTTCTAGCAGATTACTCATCTGTTGCAACAGGTTAGTCTTTTGTTGGTTGAACACAATCCCAATTTGATGAACTATATTGTGTTTTTCCAGCAAAAGTACATTTGTTACAACGGATGGGTAATCTATTGAAATATATTTATAGTCTGTTGTATTTAGTTCTTGTTACCTTCTTTTAATGATGCGCAAATTAATAAAAACATATTTTATATAATAAATAATAATATTTACATTCCCAACAATGAGTTAAAATTATCAAAGTCCATAACAAACAACAACACAAGACTATTACAACGATCATGGTGCATTACGATCCGGGTATGTTGTTCTTTTATGACCAACGTTCTTTCATACGAAGCACTTATTTTTTCTTGATGGAAATGAATCTTTGAATCCATGCCTCCTCTTATATCGCCTTCTTCCCGATTTGATAGTGCTTAGGTCAATATATGGAGGAGGTATTAATCTCTCCAAAATCTCTATAGGAACAACCCAAGATTCTTCAGGAGGCACAGGATTAATATTCTCACTATATGCCATTAAATATCTTTCCACTAAATAATATGGAGATGAGTACTCATAAGTTTGAGTTTCATATTGTGCATTATATTGGGCTCAAACCGCTGCCATAACATGTGGACAAGGTATTTTGTTGAAACAGGTTACAAACTTGTTACAACAAATGAGTGATCTCTTGCAACAGATGACTCACTTGTTAGGATTCATGTTACAGCACTATATATAACCTGTAATATGAATCCAACGGTAGTGCCATCTTTTCAACAGATCACTACTCTGTTGCAATAGATGACTCACCTATTGCAAAAGATATCTCATTTGTTAGACTCATGTTCAGGTCCTATCCATTGTTGAAAAAACTGAAGTAGCAGTGTACTCAGATGAGAGATTCAACTAAAAATCATAATTTAACTTACCAAAATCACCTAAGAAGTAATACACAAGTAATATACGAATAAAATTTGACCTCAAAATTTGGTCAACAAGAAGCGAATGATAATGATGATGAACAAAGAAGAGATGATAATGAAGAAAAAGAAGATGATAATGAAGAAGACATTTATGAATAAAGCAAGCAAAGCAGTAACAAGCAACAATGAACAACAAATCAACAATAAAGCAAAGAGATAAAAAAAAAACAATAAAAGTGCATAGAGAGAAACGGGGTTTTTTTTTCCTCCTTTCCTAATTATATTAGGGGCTATATTGGATCAAAGTGTAAATTAAAAAGCTTGTTGGTCATTCTCAACTTTCTTAATTCACAATCAATTAATTGCCACCTATACCCAATTATTAAAACTTGAGTCACCTACACCTCATTTTAAAACTATTTTATCACTTTTAACTAAAAACCCTTCTTGGGGATTGAAGGAAAGGTGTCTTTAAAGTCACCCCTCTACTCCACTGCTCCTAATTTGTGTTCTTCCAATAGAAACATTTATTGTAACAGATGAAAAATCTGTTTGAAGACCTATTTTAATATCTCCCAATAGATGTTTCACCTGTTGCAACAGGTGGGTCATCTCTTAGAAGTTATCAAATTAAGTAGCAGTTCTATTTTAATAACTTTCAACAAATTACCCATCTTTTTCAATAGATAGACCATATGTTGGATGAAATTGAATCGGGCCTTCCACATTTCCAATACCAACACCACCACCATCAACACTACCAATACCAATACCACAAATAACAACGCCAACACCAAGACCACCAACACTAACAACAACACCACAAATATCATCCGACAATACCATGACAGACAACAAAACACTGCGATAAAATTAGAGTTTTCTCAGGTTCTTTCTATGTTTTTTAGCATTAAAACTCAAAATTATTAATCCATTCTCAAAGATAATACAACTATAAATCTTATTTTCATCATTTACTAAAAAGTTCTAAGTTTTAGAAAAAATAACAAATATAGAACTTTTATCGAACTCTGTTACCTGCAAAGAGAGAGAAAACGACAGATACAAGCAAGAAGAAAGTCAAAAATAACAACTAAACTATGTGGCCAGAAATAAAAAGAAAATCGATATGTTGTGAAAGGTTGAGCAATTTGTTGAGTATTGTTATTTGTATTATTGAGAGAGAAAGAAAAGAGAGAGAACTCGAGATTTGAAATGATGAAACATTTTTCCCGCTAATGGATAATTTGTATGGGTTGGTTTGTATTTTGAAAAAGAATGAAAGTTTAAAAAATGTTAATTTGGTCCTAGTTGATCTTAATTAATTTTTTAAAAGGAATAAATTTTATCTGTTTTAAAATAAATAAAATTAATTTCACTAAAATTTATTTTCATTTATTAAGTTCAATTGCAACTAAAAATAAATTTAGTGTTAATTTAATATTAATTAATTACATGTCCATATCTTTTTGATAATTTTCAACATATGAGTCATCTGTTGAAACAATTAGAAATATCTGTTCCAACATATTACTCATCTATTGCCTCAGATGAGTAATACTTTGGAAATAACCAAATAGCTAAAATATCTATTGCAATAGATTAGTAATTTATTACCACAGATGAGTAATATATTTGAAATGACCAAACAGATAAATTTCTTTGTTGCAACAGTTGTGCCATTTGTTGTAATAGATGAGTATATTTGTTTGATAATTTCCAACAGATGAATCATCCATTGTAGCAGGTTAAATTTGTTGCAATAGATTATACAATAGTTGATCGTGTAATTGTAATAAGATCAATTAAAATTATAATTGAACGTATCAATTCATCTTTGGTTTTAGCTAAATCAATTTAGTTATTACAATTAATGTCTTGATTTGAACCATCTCAAGTAAAATTTATCAACTGATCACCCTACTCATAACGAACACAATAGTTGATCATTAATTACAATGAGATCAGTCGAAATTGTAATTGAATGTATAAATTCATATTTGATTTTAGCTAAATAAATTTATCTATTACAATTAATGACTTGATTTGAACCATTTCAAGTAAAATTGGTCAATTAATCACCCTACTCAGAACGAACACAATAGCTGATCATGTAATTGCAATGAGATCAATTGAAATTGTAATTAAACATATCAATTCATCTTTGATTTTATCTAAATCAATTTAGTTATTACAATTAATTGCTTGATTTGAAACATTTCAAGTAAAATTAGTCAATTGATCACTCTACTTAGAACAAACACAATAGTTGATCATGTAATTGCAATGAGATCAATTGAAATTGTAATTAAATATATCAATTCATATTTGATTTTATCTAAATCAATTTAGTTATTACAATTAATGGCTTGATTTGAATCATTTCTAGTAAAATTGGTCAATTGATTACCCTACTCAGAACGAACACAATAGTTGATTATGTAATTGCAATGAGATCAACTGAAATTATAATTGAACATATCAATTCATCTTTGATTTTAGCTAAATCAATTTAGCTATTACAGTTAATGGCTTGATTTGTACCATTTCAAGTAAAATTGATCAATTGATCATCCTACTTAGAACGGACACAATATTGATCGTGTAATTGCAACGAGATCAATTGAAATTGTAATTAAACATATCAATTAATCTTTGATTTTATCTAAATCAATTTATTTATTACAATTAATGACTTGATTTGAACCATTTCAACTAAAATTGGTCAATTGATCACCCTACTCAAAACGAACAAAACAGTTGATCATGTAATTGCAATGAGACCAATTGATCAATTATAATTGAACGTATCAATTCATCTTTTATTTTAGCTAAAGAAATTTAGTTATTACAATTAATGTCTTGATTTGAATCATTTTAAGTAAAATTGGTCAATTGATCACCCTACTCAGAACGAACATAACAGTTGATCATGTATTACAATGACATCAATTGAATTATAATTAAACATATCAATTCATCTTTGATTTAGCTAAATCAATTTAGTTACAACAATTAATGGCTTGATTTGAACCATTTCAAGTAAAATTAATCAATTGATCACCCTACTCAGAACGAACACAACAGTTATCATGTCACTACAAAAAAACTGTGTTTAACAATAAAATTTACTGACTGACCAATTTTCGTCACTATATAGCGACAGATCAACAAAGGAATAATCAATTTGGTCGTATTCATAGCAGCTCAATTTTTTGGTATGCTACTAGCAACGAATTAATGACAAAATTATAATTCTGTCACTAAATAATAGCGGGAAAAACTGGGACCTAAATTTAGTGACAGATTAGCAACGAAATATTGGTCACTATATTAATTATTTCGTAGCAACAGATTTAGCAACAAACTTTGATTGGTATGCTTCATTTTTAAAAAAATCATTTTATTTAACAATCAACGTTTTCATCGTAAAATATTAATTTTAGTTTTTTAATTAATATTAAAGAATATAGAAGGGGGGTTCTAGGGTTATTATTCATTTCAGCCCTCCCCCCCCCCCCCCCCCCCTTGTTTCTCTTTCTACTATCTTTCTTTTAAGAACCAAATATGATTTCAACGAGTTTAGCCCCAATTTGAATGAGTTTTTGCACGAATCGAAGATATTTATGCATGTATTGAAGGTCAAGCTTACACTGGGTTGCCGATTTGAAGCATTTGAAGGTATTTGCTTCCACTGTTGCACTTTATCCGAATTCAAATTAGTATTTTCTTTAATTTTTTGAGTCAATTTTAAATTATTATTCGAATTGAAGGTCGAATTAGTCTATTCTTTGAGAATCCGTTTGGTTTTAGATGTTTTGTCCGTGGTTTTACATTACAATGGGGAGTGAATATTGTGATTTTTCTTTAGTTTACATGATTTTGGATGCATGCAACCAGTTGGAGTTAGGGTTCATGGAAATATTTGGGGCTAGGGTTTATTTGGGGCTGATTTATGAATTTTGTGTGGTTTGATTTGTGGATTTTGGGGATTTATTTGGAATTTGTGGTATGTTGTCGTAGTTTTGGGGTCGGGTATGTAGAAAGATAGTTATAGGATGTGTTGTGATTCTTGCAACCTGTAGGAAGATAGTTATAGTAACTTGTATGTTCTTGTGAAAAACTGAAATGTTGAACTATTGTGTGTTCTTTCCAGCAGTTCTCCTCCTCCTTCCTCTATTAGGTTACTTACTATTTTCTATTACACTGATTATCTTAGAAATCTTCAAGTTTTAGTATTATGCTGTGTGTGTGCGATATTCCTGCAAAACCTCTTTAGTTTGTTTCTATTTCCATTATTGTTTATATATTCAAAATATTTATTTGATACACTTTCTTTTCAGGTGCCTTTTTACTGGATTTGGTATAGTGCAGTTGTAGATTGGTGGCAAAATAAGTGGAGTATTGTATACAATCAGGTGTGTTTTTAAACAATTGATTATGTTTGTAACTTACTTTTGTTATTAAACATGTAACGATAAATTTGTTGTGAAAATAGAAGTATGTATCACTTTTATCTTATTTTTATGATAAACTAGTTTTGTTTCTACTTTGAGAGCATCAGTTTGAATAATTTAGTGGAACTTTTAAACTGTCAATTAATCTACTTAATTATGCGTTCTTTGCTAACTAGTTCTTCATATAGAGTCTGATCATAGATTATTGTATTTTGTTAATATGAATTTCCAACAAGGTTAATTAGTAGATTAATTGTCGCATTTTTTATTAAGTTGGTGAATTAGCACTGATTATCCTATTTTTTTATTTCAACCTTAATAGGAACATAAATAATCTAGAGCATGGTTGGATGTATGAGACGTTAGATGTCCTCGGGGTTTTATGCTCTAGATTTTTAATCGAGGTGGATGAATTTATTCAATTTGCATGTTCACAACAAAATCACATGAGTGGTGACAAAGTCAGATGTTCATGTGCAAAATGTTAGAACTATAAATTTGTGGATGTCGAAACTGTTAAATGTCAACTTTATCAGTCTGGATTTGTTGAGAACTATTTTATTTGGAAGCATCAAGGAGAAAAAGATGGTATAAGTGGGACATCTTATGGTAATGACTTGCATGGTGGTGGTCAACCTGTATTCAGTGAGAATCCATACCGACAAATGATTTTGGATGCAGCCGGTCCCAACTTTTTTCAAGATTCAAGTTGGTAACCATATAGCACTCAACATTCAATGGAGGAAGATCGTAATCCCGTGTCTCAAAATTTTTTTGATGTAATACCCCGAGAATCTAACCAATAGTGAAACCATGAATCAAGATCATGATAAATAAATTATAATGTTTTGGGTTATTTTCTGATTAAGGATGGTGTGTATTTAGGCCTTATAGATGTCCTAAGGATTGGGTGAATCAACACATTCCTTACTGATCGAATTCTTGGGAAGGATATTGGTATAGTCAACTTCTAACGATCATGATTTATGTTTTTCCATGAGAAGTTTGTCTATTAAATATATATTGATATTGAGATTGAGAGTCAAGAACGAGTTCTATGATGTTTTCTGAAAGATTTGATACTTGATATAATTTGATAAGCAAGTGTACTTGATGATGAGAAATATTATTTTGAGATTTAGTCGAGTTAGGAATCCACAAGTTGATTATGATTTACAAGTGAGATATATATTTATATTTTGGTCTTCATAATAGACCCTTGAGTTGATTAAGGTGGATTTCCTAACGCGTTCTGAGCTTAAGTCTGGGAGTAGTATTTAGCACCAAGCGGGAAGTATGGGTTCAGCGCATCCTACTTTCCCAGAACTACGTGCCACCATAGAATTAAGATTAAGGGCCAAAGGCTAAGACAGTTATCACTAAAGGTAAGGTTCTACTCTGATGGCAAGGATAGAACAGCTCTCCCCAGTGTGGGCAAGACGTTGGACTCTATGTAAGCTCACATGGTTTATGTCGGTTATAAGAAACACTCAAGTCCATAATAGTCCAAGTTTCATGAGTTACCGAGTCACTCTAAGTCATGAGTCAAAGAGTTTGAGTTGAGTCCAACAATTTGTGAGATTTATGAAGCATGTGTTATTATTGATGATTTATGAAAAATATGTTTCAGGTAACTCAAGCAAAGAGAGTCATAATTATCAGCATGCATGATTTTCTTATACATTTATGAGATTATTTAAATGTTGTCTGCACCCCCACATACTCAGTACATTCCCAAGTACTGATTCTAATACTCTTCTATGTTCTATATTTTCTCGTGATGTAGGTTCAGGTGCTCAGTCTTAGCAGCGACAGTAATCTTTGAGTACCTCCATCTACTTTTGTACAGTTAGTGAGTCCTCATGGTTCGAGGACCTATGTCCCCGATTTTTGTCTTGATAGTAGATGGTTGTTTATTTACAGTTCAGTACGGGTCAGTTGGGGATCTGTCCCAATATCTCCTAAGTCTTATGTAGTAGAGGCTTTGTCAGACTAGAGTATCAGTATGTACAGAACTTTAGTATTTTAATTGTACAGGATAGTATTTCTTTGTATTCCAGTATGTTCATGACATGATTATTCTTCTTTATTACAGCTTGATTATTGTCATAGTAAGTTATAGAGGTGACGACAGGCTCAGAGGGTTAGCTTGAGGTTGTGTGTGGCCTTAAGCACCGTGTGAGGCCTTGGGATGGGATCTTGTGGCGCTACAAGCTTGGTATCAGAGCCTAAGGTTTAAAGGATTCCTAGGGAGTCTGATAAGCCGCGTTACGTAGAGTCTTGATCATCGGTGTGTAGCGCGCCACTTCTATGAGAAAGAGGCTACGGGATGTTTTAGGAAAAGTCATTTCTTTCTTTCAAAAAGTCTTTCGTGCCTACGACAGTTTCTTTTTGCTATTAATTCGTGCTCTCTTATGTCAGAAATGCCTCCTTGTAGACCTCGTAGAAACAATAAACGACCTTAACCCATTGATCATTTAAATAAGACAGTGACTCATGCTGAATTTCGGGTAGCTTTTCAGACGCTAGCCCAGACAGTTACCGCCAATCCTCAGGCCAATGTTCAGGCCGTTGTTACACCTCCGCAAGAAGGTAATTCTGCAGTATCTTGAGTTTGAGATTTTATGTGGATGAATCCGCCAGAGTTTTATGGGTCAAGGATAGGTGAGGACCCATAGATGTATCTTGATGAGGTAAAAAATATCACCCAAGTTATGCATGTAACAGATGAAGAAAGTGTGGAGCTAGCTTTCTATCGCTTGAAAGATGTTGCTTATAATTGGGTGGAGTTGTGGAGGAAGAGTAGAGGGGAGGATACCGCTCCCATGACTTGGTAGTTGTTTCATGACGTGTTCTTAGACCGATTCATTCCTCCGAAGCTGAGGGAAGCAAAACTAGAAGAATTTATGAACTTGAGACAAGGCTCCATGATAGTTAAGGAATATTGTCTTAAATTTAACCAGTTGTCTAAGTATGCTCCCGGTATGATGGCTGATTCCAGGACCAGTATGAGTAAGTTTTTGACTGGTGTATCGAGTTATGTTGTGAAAGAGTGTAGGTCCGCTATGCTCAATAGGGACATGGATCTTTCTAGATTGATGATACATGCCCAGCATATTAAAGGGGATAAGGTAAAAGAGAAAGAGAGAGAGGAGGGAGTAAGAGAGTTAGATTAGAGCAGCAGGGGTATGGTCGGAGTAGATTTTTTGGAGGGATCCGTTCTTAGTTTCAGAGCCGTTCTTTTGTGCCAGCACCATCATCAGCTAGTACTCCCACATCCAGAGTCAGGCAGGATCAGGGTAATAGACCTACTATGTCTAGGTCTCAGGACAGTGTTAGTAATAAACCTAACTATCCCCCATGTGCTAAGTGTGGTAGGACGCATCCTGGAGAGTGTATGGCTAAGCAGGGAAGTTGTTTTGGTTGTGGTAAGTTGGGCCACAAATTCAGGGATTGCCCATATTCTAGACAGGGGAGCCGTGATGTTCGTCCCTAGAGTCAGGCTATTAGTTCTACAACCCCTTGGGTTCGTCCTACTCCTCCTCAGGGTGCCTCATCTAGTACTGCCGGTGGTCAGCGCCAGAATCGTTTTTATGCTATACCACCCCACCAGGAGCAGGAGGATTCACTAGATCTTGTTACTAGTACGCTCTGTGTATTTCATTTTGATGTGTATGTTTTGATGGACCCTGGGTCTAGTCTTTCTTATGTGACTCCGTTAGTGGCTGTGAATTTTAAGATCAATGCTGAAAAGATTCCTGAGCCTTTTCTAGTTTCTACTCTAGTAGGTGAACCTGTTTTTGCTAAGTAAGTATATAAGAAGTGTCCTATCACTGTCCTTCACAGAGTTATGTTTGCAGATTTGATTGAGCTAGACATGGTTGATTTTGACATTATTCTGTGTACGGATTGGCTTCACTCTTTTTATGCATCTATAGATTGTCGTAGCCGTGTAGTCAAGTTTTAGTTTCCTAATGAGCCAGCCTTTGAGTGGTTCGAAAATTTTGTATCTCCCAGGAGTCATTTCATATCCTATCTTAAAGCTAGGAAATTGATATCCAAGGGTTGCATGTATCAGTTAGTTTGAGTTAAAGATACTAATTTAGAGACTCTGACCATTCAGTCGATCAGCATTTTTAATGAGTTTTGTGATGTTTTTTCAGAAGATCTCCCAGGGGTACCTCTCGATAGAGAGATAGAATTTGGGATTGATCTTCTCCTCGACATGCAGCCTATTTCTATTCCTCTGGCCCCTGCAGAACTTAAGTGGTTGAAAGATAAAATCAAAGATCTTCTAGATAAGGGTTTCATAAGGCCTAGCGTATCTCCTTGGGGTGCACCCATTCTGCTCGTGCGAAAGAAAGATGGTTCATTAAGGATGTACATTGATTATTGTCAGCTTAACAAAGTCATAGTCAAGAATAAGTACCCTCTTCCTAGAATTGATGACCTGTTTGATCAGCTGCAAGGTGCTAACTACTTCTCAAAAATAGACTTGAGATCCGGTTATCACCAGCTTAAAGTTAGGGAGTGTGATATTCCAAGATAGCTTTTTGCCCCTGATATGGTCATTTTGAATTCTTGGTCATGTCCTTCGGGCTAACAAATGCCCCAGTAGCCTTTATGGACCTCATGAATCGGGTGTTTAGAAAGTACCTGGATATGTTTGTTATTGTGTTCATAGATGATATTCTTGTGTACTCCCAAAGTGAGAACGACTATGCAGATCATCTCCGAATAGTCTTACAAACCCTTAGAGATCATCAACTATTTGCCAAATTTAGCAAGTGCGAATTTTGGCTAAGTTCAGTAGCTTTTCTGGGTCATATTATTTCTTCTGAAGGTATTCGAGTTGGCCCTCAAAAGATAGAAGCTGTGAAAAATTGGCCTAGACCTATTTCCCCGTCTGATATTAGGAGTTTCTTGGGTCTAGCTGGCTACTACCGTCGTTTTTTGAGGGTTTCTCTTCCATTGTGTCTCCTTTGACTCGGTTGACCCAAAAAAATTAAATTTCTGTGGTCTGACTCTTGCGAGAAGAGTTTTCAGGAGTTGAAGACTCGACTCACTTCGGCCCCTATATTGACCCTTCCAAATGGTGTAGATGATTTTGTGGTGTACTGTGATGGTTCTGGAGTTAGGTTGGGTTGCGTGTTGACGCAGAAAGGTAAGGTTATAGCCTATGCCTCCAGACAGTTGAAACCGCATGAGAAGAATTACCCGACCCATGACCTTGAGTTAGTTGTAGTGGTTTTTGCCTTGAAAATCTGGAGACATTATTTGTACGGTGTTCATGTTGATGTCTTTATGGATCACAAGAGTTTGCAATATGTTTTTACTCAGAGAGAGTTAAATCTTCATCAGAGACGATGGTTAGAATTGTTAAAGGACTATGATATGAATGGGATGTGTTTTGCGGAAATATTTGGACTTTTGAGAGAGTCGCCACTTAATTTTGAAAAGGAATTAAGAAACCTTTATAAAACATTTTAAATGATTCAAAACAGGGAAATCGCTTTAAGTTAGAGATTCTAGATAAGCGGTTCCTATTAACATTTTAAGAAGGTGTTAGTCACCTAAAACGTCCGTTAACTTGCAGTTATCCAGACTGTTTAAAAATCGTCTTTGACTAACTTTGAAAAATGATTGGGTTTTTGAAAAATGATCGATTGTAAAATATTTTGGAAGTTTTGCAAAATCAGTTTTTAGCAACATAGTTAGGGATTTAACTAGGTTCGCAAAGCACACAAGGAAAAAAAACACATAGGAGAGGGGAAAGGGTAGGAAGTAAGGGATTTTAGGCAAATGGCCCAAATCAATAACACATGTCCTAGTCTAATTGGGCTATGACCCATTTCACCTGTCCTAATCTAATTTCCGAGACTTCATGGCTCAAATCCGCTCCACCTGTATTAGGTACAACTTTGGCTTTGAGGACCGAATGAATAAATAAAATATATAAATACATAAATAAACAACAAATAATAAAGATGATAATAAATGAATAAGTGAAAAACGAGACATCCAAGTCTCTCAGCTGCTCCAAAGATGGGATCTTAACCAGCTTCTTCTTCTTCTTCGACTCCATGAGTTAGTTCATTACTTATCAGCTTTGGAGCATTCTTTAGGAATTTCCTTGGGGCTAAATGGGCCTCGATGACCCACAGTAGGCGTGCAACGAGATATAAAGTCCAAATAGGACTCGGGCGTACGCACATAAGAAAGAAGAAAAGGATAATTAATAAATGTCCTAATATTAACATTCAAGCAAAAAAGTGCCAAAGTATTATGCATGATTCAAAGTGTTTAGGCAATCTCAGTCAACCATAGCAATCCTAATATAGACTAATATACTTTGACACTAGACAAAATGATAAAAAAAAAAAAAAAACATGTAAGACTAGTAAAAGCTAATAATATACAACGATGCAGGTGATTCTTGGTTCATAAAGCATCAAGGTGGACGACTTTATTGCACTGTAAACAAGAACCAGTATGACTAAAATAATCATAAAGCATCAAAGTTTACCACTTTATTACAGTGTAGCTATGAATAGGAAAGCATACGACTAAAAATATCATAAAGCATCAAGGTGGACATATATGACTAAAAATAATCATAAAGCATTAAAGTTGACCACTTTATTACATTGTAGCTAAAAATAGGAAAGCATGTGACTAAAAGGAAAGAACATCATAAAACACCAAAACTGACAACTTCGATGTGGAAGCGATCAAGCGTCGCCTCTTATAACTTGTACTACCTATCGCAGAGTAGTTTTAAGAAAAACATCAAATGAATTACACATAATCGAAGATACGAATATAACCTATCAAATTTAGCTATCCTAGAGTTATCAACTGTTTGTGGCCGTACTAAGGACGGATTATACTCCACTTCTCGAATAATTCTACATGATGCGCAACTCGAGGGTAGAATGCTTAAAATAACAAACCATCGTATCATCGGATAAGTTCATCTAAAGAGGCTAGAATATAATATGAGCGACCAAAATGTCTAGGGCCTAAAGAAAATATTTAGGCTGGCTCGGATACAGAAAGAAGTAAATGCTCGGGTATTAGAACAACCTATAAATTGCATGACCACTTGAATATTCCTACATAAAGAAACTTGAAGAGCTACCCACATTTATCCCAATTAGAACCAAGAATATCCAAGCCTAAATCGTACCGAATACAACAACATACCCCAACATATATCTTCAGGAAAAATGAAATTTCTTCATCAAAGAAAACCAAATAAAAAAATTAAGCAATATTCAAATTATTGATTCACAAACAATTACCAAACAATCCTAATGTCGTCGTGGCCCTCTACAGCAAGCAAGTCAAAGCCTCATTCATGACAACACATAACTACTTCTACGGAGAAAAGGGCGAAGCAGAAATAGTGAAACTAAGGAGGACAAGCATGTATTTACCTCCTTTGGGGCAGTAACCGGGACGACGAGCTATCAGCAAACTTATCGCTATCGAAATCTCGCGACGTCGACTTCCAACAGAGTGTCTCTTTGTTTTTTCCTCTTAGAGATTTTGAACCACTTTCAACTAAAAAAAATTCAACTTGAATTTAGAACTCTCGAATTTCCTTTCAGTTTCACCAAAAATTACTTCGAACCTTAGAACTCAAGAAATTTCAAAACCTCAAGTTTTCAGCCTAAACTTTCAAACCCTTTAAAGAAAAGAAAGAAAAATTTTTGAACCTCCCAAAATTTTCAAACACCACTTGATTTTCCCTACCTAAAAAGAGAAGAAGCCCCCTCCCCCCAGCTTCCTAAAATAGCCTTTTATATAGAGAATGGGCTAGGGTTCATTTTTTAGGGTTTCAATCGATGGAAACAAAAATGGGGCCTCCTAGGGATAATTTTAGGATTTTCTTCCAGAAGGAATTCAAAATTTGAACTTAGATAATGTTTTGTACCAATAAAATCCTACGAATGTTGGAATTTTCTCAGATAAATCCGAGCGGGTGGACCAATCAAAATTAGAAAAAATAGAATTTAATCCAAACCAATGAAAATCAACCAGGTATGTACTGATTCGTACCATGGTACCCGAGATTCGCGAAATATGGACGTTGGATGAGCCACCTAGGCTTGTTCTACAATGTTCCTGAGCCCTACGTGTACAAACCCACGTGAGACGCATGATAAAGAAGAAACAGACGGGTTAAAACTCGGTTTGAGGTTGAGATGACGATATTGAAGGTGTCTGATGTTGATCGATGTTGTTGGGGACGGGTTTTGGAGCTGGGTCAGGTTCAAAGTGGTCAGGTTGGGTTCGTGGTGTTATCGATGGAGGAGGTTGTCGAGATTTGGAATGGTGCATATACTGCTGGTGTTGCTATTGTTTCTTGTTGAATCAGATAGAGAAGTAAGGGGGTTTAGGCCGGGTTGGATCATTTATTGGACTGGATTAAGTGTGTTTGGGCCACTAATGTTGTTGGGTTGATAATTATTCTTTTTGGACTGCTGAAGTTGTTTGGCAAAATTGGGTCCAAATTGGGGATTTGGCCATTCATTTAAGTTTTGAACAAATTGAAGATCAATTGGCCAATTGCATCGCAATTGTGGCCACTTTAATTTCGATTATGGCCAAATCTAATAGATTGGCTAAATTAAATCAGCAATTGAAGTGAATTAATAGCTCATTTAATCCTGAGCTTCTTCATTCGATAAAATTAAACAAGTATTTCTCCAAATAGATTATTTGTAAGAATAAATTATATTTAAATCAAGATTTAATTATTTATATTTATTTTCCAAATAATCCTTGATTTAAAGTCCAATTTTGATAAAAATGTTCATTTAAATGACATCATTTATACAATCCTGTATATTAAAATACGAAAATATATAATTCACTTAAATGACAAATTTAACCCAAATGCATATTTTAAATATACGTTTATTTGGAAAAAATAATTATTGTGATTTTATTTAAAAATCGAAGAAACCCAAGATTAAACGTAGTTGTGGAGAGCAAAAATTAGGTGTCAACATGATGTATCACCCGGGCAAGGCCAATGTTGTGGCAAATTCCCTTAACAGGTCGTCCATGGGTAGTATAGCATAGGTCGAGGAAGATAGGAAAGAATTAGCTCATGAGATGCATCGTCTGGCTAGGTTGGGAGTTAGATTGCTTGACTCAGCTGAGGGTAATATTTAGGTCCAGAGTAGTTCCGAGTCTTCTCTAGTTTCAGAAGTAAAGGAGAAGCAAGATATGAATCCTAGTTTAGTCAGACTAAAGGATTCAGTTAAAGACCAAAAGGTGGAGGTTTTCTCCCAAGGGGTAGATGGTGTATTGAGATTTTAGAATAGATTATGTGTGCCTGATGTTGAAGATTTAAGGCAGAGAATTATGGTTGAAGCGCATGGCGCGTGATATTCTATTCATCCCAGTGCTACCAAGATGTATCACAATTTGCGAGAAATCTATTGGTGGAATGGTATGAAAAAGGATATAGTGAAATTCGTAGAGAAGTGTACAACTTGCCAACAGGTTAAGATAGAACACCAAAGACCCGGTGGAATGATGCAAGAATTTAGTATTCCAACTTGGAAGTGGGAGGAAGTAAATATGGATTTTGTGACTAGTTTACCTCCTTCTCGATGTCATCATGATTTGATTTGGGTCATTGTAGACAGGTTGACTAAGTCCACGTATTTCTTACAAGTGCATACATCTTTCACCGCTGAGGACTATGCTAAGCTATACATTCGAGAGTTAGTCAGATTGCATGGAGTTTCTTGGTCTATTATCTCCGACAGGGGTACTCAATTTACTTTTCATTTTTAGAGGGCTTTTCAGAAGGGTCTTGGTACCCAAGTTCATCTTAGCTCCGTTTTTCATCCGCAGACCGATGGTCAGGCTAAGAGGACTATCCAGACCTTGGAGGATATGTTGAGGGCATGTATTCTTGATTTCAAAGAAAGTTGTGATGAACATTTGTCATTGATTGAATTTGGTTACAACAACAGTTTTCATGCTAGCATTGGAATGGCTCCATTTGAGGCTTTATACGAAAGGTAATGTAGATCACCCATAGGTTAGTTTGAAGTGGGTGAAGCCGCTGTGAGTGGACCTGATGTTGTATTTGAGGCAATGGAGAAAGTTAAGCTGATTCGGGAAAGGCTGAAGATAGCCCAGAGTCGTCAGAAGTCATATGCAGATATGAGAAGAAGAGCTCTTGAGTTTGAGGTTAACAATCTGGTGTACTTAAAGATTTCACCCATGAAGGGGGTGAAAAGATTTGGTAAGAAAGGAAAACTTAGTCCCCGATACATTGGCCCTTATAGAGTTTTGAATCGTGTTGGAAAAGAAGCTTACGAGATTGAATTGCTTGCTGAGTTATCAGTTGTCCATCCTATCTTTCATGTTTCTATTCTCAAGAAGCACATTGGTGATTCTGTTGTTGTTGATCCATCTGAAAGTTTCGATGTTTAGGATAGCCTTTCGTATGATGAAGTTTCGATTGAAATCCTAGATTATCAAGTTCGTAGACTAAGAAATAAGGAAGTTTCCTTGGTCAAAGTTCTATGGAGAAATCAATCAGTTGAGGGTGCTACTTGGGAAGCAGAAGCAGATATGCGAACCGAATACCCTCATCTCTTCTCCGTGAGTTCAAATTAAGCCGAAGGTACTATTCTTCCCTAATCCAGTTTCCTTCTAATCCAGGGTATTCAGCTATATGGTTATTCCCTCTATGATTCATGCAATTTGTGAAGTACTCAAAAGTTTAGAATAAAGTAAACCCTTTTGGTGAGTCATTCCAGCTATGTGTCCTCATGTTCTCTTATTCTTAGCCTATCTAGCCACATTCGAGGATGAATGTTTTCAAGGGGAGATATTATAATACCCCGAGACTCTAACCAATAGTGCAATCACGAATCAAGCTCATGAGAAATAAATTATAATGTTTTGGGTTGTTTTTTGATCAAGGATGGTGTGTATTAAAGCCTTAAAGATGTTCTAATGATTGGGTGAGTCAAAACATTCCTTACCGATTGAATTCTTGGGAAGGATATTGGTATAGTCAATTTCAAATGAGCATATCTCTCATTATACTTGGAATTTTTTATCTCATGACCTATCAACGGATAGATAATTGAATTAGATATCCAACGATACCAATTTTGCCAAAATCCGATAATAGAGCAAAGAGTTATACCCATTTTACTCCAGCATGTCAATCTGGAAAAGGGTGACGACTTTTCTGACAGCCTGTCACGTTTCTAACGATGTTTCTAACGACGTTGTCATGTTTCTGACGTCATTTCTGACGACGTCGTCAGCCTTAGGCAGAAAATCATAAAATTTGACCCTTTTTTTATGACATTTTGTGATGGCCTATTACGGGTCTGACGGCCTGTCACGAATGTCGTCAGCTATTTTTTTTAGCAATTTAGAGACGGTTTTGCAAGGGTATTTTGGTGTTTTCCCATCTTTTGAAGGCCTCTATAAATATGAGAATCCCATCTAAACCCTAATTCCATTATTTTCTCTTCCAATTCTCTTGAGATAATATATGTAGGGTTATATCAAGAACATAAATCTTCCAAGAATCATCCATAAATCTTTAAAATTTCTTCAAGAACCAAGTTCCTCATAGTGTGGACTTCAAGAATTATTTATTTCAAGTGTGGATAAAGTCTCAAGCACTAAAGTTCATTCAATTTCAAAGATTAAGGTATGTGGGGTTTTGAACAAGAACACTTCTTTCGTTCTTGTGCCCAAAGATTTAATTTCTATTGAATTTCATGAATTTTGCAAAGTGAGTTCACACCAAAATTACTTTATCAAGGATTTATGAGATTTGACCTATACAAGATTGACACATATGACTACTTCATTGTCTTATTTCTTAAATTAAGAATTTATGTCATGAGTTGTATATTGTTATCATGAAATGATAATTTCTAAGTGATTTATGATAAGTGTCATGATTTATGTTTTTCCATGAGAAGTTTGTCTATTAAATATATATTGATATTGAGCTTGAGAGTCAAGAACGAGTTCTATGATATTTTCTGAAAGATTTGATACTTGATATGATTTGATAAGCAAGTGTACTTGATGATGAGAAAGATTATTTTGAGATTTAGTCGAGTTAGGAATCCACAAGTTGATTATGATTTACAAGTAAGATATATATATTTATATTTTGGTCTTCATGATAGACCCTTGAGTTGATTAAGGTGGATTTCCTAACGCGTTCTGAGCTTAAGTCTGGGAGTAGTATGTAGCACCGAGCGGGAAGTATGGGTTTAGCGTATCCTACTTTCCCAGAACTATGCGCCACCGTAGGATGAAGATTAAGGGCCAAAGGCCAAGATAGTTATCACTAAAGTTAAGGTTCTACTCTGATGGCAAGGATAGCATAGCTCTCCCCAACGTGGGCAAGACGTTGGACTCCATGTAAGCTCATATAGTTTATGTCGGTTATAAAAAACTCCTAAGTCCATAATAGTCCAAGTTTCATGAGTTACCGAGTCACTCTAAGTCATGATTCAAAGAGTTTGAGTTGAGTCCAACGGTTTGTGAGATTTATGAAGCATGTGTTGTTATTGATGGTTTATGGAAAATATGCTTCAGGTAACAAAAGCAAAGAGAGTCATTATTATCAGCATGCATGATTTTCTTATACATTTATGATATTATTTAAATATTGCCTGCACCCCACATACTCAGTACATTCCCAAGTACTGATTCCCATACTCTTCTGTGTTCTATATTTTCTCGTGGTGTAGATTCAGGTGCTCAGTCTCAGCAGCGATAGTGATCTTCGAGTACCTTCATCTACATTCGTACAGTTAGTGAGTCCTCATGGTTCGAGGACCTATGTCCCCTATTTTTGTCTTAAAAGTAGATGGTTGTTTATTTCCAGTTCAGTGTGGGTCAGTTGGGGATCTGTCCCAATGGCTCCTCAGTCTTATGTAGTAGAGGCTTTGTCAGACTAGAGTAATAGTATGTACAAAACTTTAGTATTTTGATTGTACATGATAGTATTTCTTTGTATTCCAGTATGTTCATGACATGATTATTCTTCTTTATTACAGCTTGATTATTGCCATAGTGAGTTATAGAGGTGATGACAGGCTCAGAGGGTTAGCTTGAGGTCACATGTGGCCTTAAGCACCGTGTGACATCTTGGGATGGATCTTGGGGCATTACATTTGATTTGCTAGATGTTGCTGATGCAGAATTATATCTGGGTTCATCCCTCTCTCAATTTGTAGTTATTTCTCAAATGTTGAATATTAAGATAGAAAAAAATATGTCGCAGAGAGGAAATAACCAAATGACGCAATTGCTTAAAGAGTCTATACCTAAAGATAACATAGTGTTTGATAGCTATTATCAGACGGTAAAGCTAGTGCATAGCTTGGGTTTGCTAGTTGAAAAGATTTTTGTTGTGAATTAGGATGTATATTGTATTGGGGGGATAATGATGAATACCTTACATCTTGTAAATTTTGTGGCAAGCCAAGGTATAAGCGTTGTGTTGGCTCTCGTAAGAGGAAATTAGTCCCTTAAAAGAAAATGTATTATTTTTCTTTGATTTTGAGACTGCAAAGATTATATACATCCCATGCTACAGCTGCCGACATGAGATGGCATCATGAACATATAAAAGAGGAAGGTGTGATGCGCCATCCATCAAATTCTGAGGATTGGAAGCACTTCAATGAAACTCCTTTATTTTTTGTTGTTGAACCAAGAAATATCATGTTGGGGTTATGTACGAATGGTTTTCAACCATCTAGTTAGTCTGGAAGAAAATATTCTTTGTGGCCAGTGATTGTCACTCCATACAATTTACCTCCAGGAATGTGCATGAAAGAGGCTTATATGTTCTTAACCATCATTGTTCTAGGTCCCATCAATCCCAAACATAAAATTGATGTTTATCTGTAACCCCTAATAAAGGAATTGATCTTATTGTGGGAGACAGGTGTGGAAGCCTTTGACATCTCAAAAAGGCAAAACTTTCAATTAAGGGCAGCTTCAATGTGGACAATTAGTGACTTTCCGGTATATTCTATGTTATCAGGATTGACTACTGGGAGTGAATTAGCATGTCCTTATTGTATAAAGAAAACACAATCCTTTAGATTACAGCATGGAAGAAAACAATCCTGGTTTGATTGCCACAGAATGTTCCTTGACCAGCATCACCCATTTAGGAGAGATCGAAAGAACTTTCTTAAAGTCCAGACTGTCAAAAAAACCTACCCCCTCCCCCACAACATATAGAATATGAGTGGAAATTTTGGGTCAAATTTATAATTTGGGGATAAGAAATATAACAGAGTTAGATGCAGAATAATTTAATAAAATAATATATAAGACATATAGGTGGAAAATGTGAAGCATCTTTTGGTATTTGTCATACTAGAGTTCTAATATGATTCGACATAATCTTGATGTGATGCATATTGAGAAAAACTTCTTTGATAATGTCTTTAACACTGTTCTTAATTTTGAGGACAAAACCAAAGATAATCCACAAGCACATCTAGATACGGCAAAGTATTGTGATCGGCCTAAATTGGGAAAGAATTATAATGGACAATATCCAAAAGTTGTTTATACATTAGACAAGGAAGCAAGAGCTATCTTGTTTAATTGGGTAAAAGGCTTAAAGTTTGCAGATGGGTATGTTTCAAATTTGGGTAGGTTGCCAGACACAAATGCGAAAAAGTTATTTGGTATGAAGAATCATGATTGTCATGTGTTCATGCAACGACTAATGTCTATTGTTTTTCGTGAACTACTTCCTAGTAATATGTGACAGGCACTTACAGAATTAAGCTTATGTTTTAAGGATCTTACTTCTACCACTCTACGAGTGGATGATATGTTCTAATTAGAGAGAGATATTTCATAAATTTTGTGTAAGTTAGAACGTATATTTCCTTCTAGGTTCTTTGACTCAATAGAATATCTTCATGTGCACCTTTCATATGAAGCAAGGATTGCTAGACCTATGCAATATCGATGGATGTATCCGTTTGAAAAGTAAATGTGAAACTCTATGTCAAACTTGTGACGAATAATTAATACATAACTTTCAGACATAATGTTTTATCGTTTTCTGTATATAGGTATTTGGGAACTCTTAAATGGATGATTGGGAATAAAGCTAGTGTTTAAGGTTTCATTTGTGAAGCGTACTTGATGATGGAGTCAACACAATTATTTTCTCATTATTTTGAACCTCATGTCATGTCCCAAAATCATAATGTGGACCGTAATGACGATGGTGGTGTTGTGGAAGATCTTAAAGGAAATCTTTCAATATTCTCCCATCCAGGTCGACTTTGGGGAGAATAAAAAAAAAGATTTAACCTTAGATGAAATCAAGGCATCCCAAACTTATATTTTACTAAATTGTGAGGAGGTTGAGCCATTTGTGAGGTAACCAAATTCTCTTAATAATAATAAAATCTATTCTTATATCGTGACTTCTCTTATTTAAATTATTTTGTTGCAATGAAGTATGTACCTGTAACGTTTGGAAGAAGAATTTTTGAATCTCTCTCAAAGTGAAATAGATGAAAGCCTTGAAGAAAATTTTGCTATATGTTTCAAGGAATATGTAAGATTTAAATAAATATTAACTTTCATATAATGATGTACTTAAATTGGCTTCTCAAATCTAACTAAATCTTTGAATTTTTTTTAAATAGGCTCGGTGCAATTTCATTAAAAATAAATATTTGTGTAGTCTTGCTCATGGACCATTAATAAGAGCTACATGTCATTCTATTTATTTTGTTAACGGATATAAATTTCACAGAGAAGGTCATGGTAGCGTGAGATCAACAATGAATAGTGGAGTTTGTATCTCGAATCCAAATTTTGGTGATTATTATAGGCGGATAAAAGACATTATACAAGTGGAATACCGTAAAGCACCTTTAAAGCAAACTGTGTTATTCAAATGTGAATGGTTTGACCCAACAATGGATGCCGGTGTTAAGAAGCATAATCAGTATAAATTGGTTGATATTAATCATCGTCGTCGGTATAAAAAGTATGAGACTTTTATTCTTGCAATACAAGCAACTCAAGTATGTTATGTACCTTATCCAAGCAAGAAGAAGGACAAGTATGATTGGCTAGCTGTATTGATGGTCAAACCTCAAAATGTTATTGAATTACCAGTTGAAGAAGAGATGACAACTTTAGAATTGAATGTTCCTTTTCAAGTTGAAGAAATTGAAGTCCATGAAATAGATATGTTTGTTTCTATTGATGAAGATATTTTATTGCATGATCCAAATGGGGGTGTTCTTGAAATGAATGAACCTCTTAATGATGGTTTATTTAAAGAGAATCATAAAATCCAAGAGAGATCTACAGAAGAAGAAAAAGAATATGAAACTGATGAAACTGAGGAGGATGATGAAGAGGAAGAATTTGAACAAGACACAGATAGTGACTAGAGCTTGTTAAAAAATTTCTTATTTTATCTCTGTTGTGTTTTGTTTTTAGTAAGAAGACATTGATAGTGACTAGTGCTTGATAAAAATTTGCTATTTTATCTTTATTGTATTTTATTTTGTTTTTGGTATTGGCTTCTCCAAATTATTATCATTTTCTTAGTTTTTGGTTCCTTTTATTAATCTGTTAGTTTTTCATATCACATTATTTTTAATTTAGGTTTTAATAGTAATGATCTAATGACACCATTTTTTTATAGATATGACTTGAGGTGAAATCGTGCAGGCAAGTTATCAGGTAGGAGTAATACTGCTGATCATGCAAAAAATTCTTCTATTCCAACTCCAGTGATTGAACAGAATGATACCACTTTCATTTCTATCAGTCTACTAGTAGAGCAAACACTATTACCTAATAGTACGCCATTGGTTATGACATTGGGAGAAATAAATTACCTAGTCATTGCTGAGACACCTCCTGTTCCACCTAAGCAAAGCAACCCAACAGGCGAGAATATGAATTCTTAAACCAACACAACAGCTGAGGGAATATCTAGTCAAAGAAATATATCTGGTTCAGCTAATTTCAGTTTTAGCAATGGTCGGATCCTTATTTATCTAACTTCTTCAGGATTGGTACTTGCTATTTATTTTTTGTTAATGTTTTTGTTATCTATTGGTGATTATTAGTTGAAAATCAATGGCCAAATAGCTTTTGTGATTACTGTTTTTGTACACAAATGTTGTAGTGTTATTAGTGTTGGATTTGATGTTGTACAGGTTGGAACCTTCTTCAAAATGCTCCAGTTCCATCACATTATCTTTCAAAAGTAAAGTTGATCCCAATGGGATCAACTAGAAAGGTGTCTCAAAAGATGTCAAAATGGTTATTTGGGAGAGTTCAAGGTATGTTCTTTAATATAATAATTGATAGCAATTATTTGAGTTTGCAGCTAACACTTAATTATTTTACTTTAAGCTATATTTTAGAAGAATTTCTATTGGGATGCTTCCATTAGTGAAGAAGTGGCGAAGCAACAATGGTTGAAGAAGGCTGCATTATGCTACAAGAATTTCATTTCTAATATCAAGAAGCATAGAGCTACAATTCAACCAGAATTTATAAATGACCATGTGTGGGAAAAGTTGAAGGATCTTTGGGAAAGTGATGACTGTATTAAGAAGTTCAAGATAAATTTAAAGAACCATTATGGTGGGTATGAAGTAGCTGCTGGGACACACATGGATGGCTCTATCACAGCTGGAGAACACCGAAAGAAGCTTGTAAGTATTGGTTATTGTTGATTATATATCCACTAATTTTATTTGAATGATATGGCTGGTACTTTTTGCTAGACTTGTCATGGCTGCTGCTATGCTTGTGTCTAAGTTGTTGTCTACTGATTTTATTTGAATGACATGGCTGGTACTTTGTGTGAATAATATGGCTGGTACTTTTTGGATGATTTGTTAGAGTTTGAGATTTGGTTAGTACGTATGCTACTGTTGCTACTGTTTATGTGTTTTGTGAGTTTGAGAGTTGATTAGTATGTATGTTGCTACTGCTGCTGTTTATGTAAGATTTAGTGTAGCATTTTGGTTGTAATGATGATAGCTAATATCTAAGAAACTAACATGTTGTCTACTGATTTTATTTAAATGATAAGATTGGTACTTTTTGGATGATTTGTTAGAGTTTGAGATTTAGTTAGTACGTATGCTACTACTGTTGTTGTTTATGTGTTCCATGAGTTTGAGATTTGGTTAGTACGTATGATACTGCTGCTGCTGTTTATGTGTTCCATGAGTTTGAGAGTTGGTTAGTACATATGCTACTGCTGCTACTTTTTATGTAAGATTTAATGTATCTTCTTGGTTGTGATGATGATAGCTAATATCTGAGCAACTAACATGTTGTCCACTGATTTTATTTGAATGATATGGATGGTACTTTTTGGATGATTTATTAGAGTTTGACATTTGGTTAGTACGTATGCTACTGCTGTTGTTGTTTATGTGTTCCATGAGTTTGAGATTTAGTTAGTACGTATGTTACTGCTACTGCTGTTTATGTAAGATTTAGTATAGCTTCTTTGTTGTGATGATGATAGCTAATATCTGAGCAACTAACATGTTATCCACTGATTTCATTTGAATGATATAGCTGGTACTTTTTGCTAGACTAGTCATGGCTGCTGCTATGATTGTGTCTAAGTTGTTGTCCACTGATTTCATTTGAATGACATGATTGGTACTTTGTGTGAATGATATGGCTGGTACTTTTTGGATGATTTCTTTCTTTTATGGGCTGCACTTTTTTTATGACATCGAAAAATGTAGGACAAGTTAGTATAGCTTCTTGGTTGTGATGATGATAGCTAATATCTGAGTAACTAACATACTGTTCATTAATTTCATTTGAATGATATGGCTGGTACTTTTTGAATGATTTGTTCGAGTTTAAGATTTAGTTAGTACGTATGCTACTGCTGCTATTGTTTATGTGTTCCGTGAGTTTGAGATTTGGTTAGTACGTATACTACTGTTGTTGTTGTTTATGTACGATTTAGTATAGCTTCTTGGTTGTGATGATCATATCTAATATCTGAGCAACTAACATGTTGTCCACTTATTTCATTTGAATGATTTGGCTGGTACTTTTTGCTAGACTAGTGATAGATGCTGCTATGGTTGTGTCTAAGTTGTTGTCCACTGATTTTATTTGAATGATATGGTTCTACTGCCATGCTACTACTGTTGTTGTTTATGTGTTTCATGTTCCATAATATGTGTTCCATTTTAAGGCCTTGTTTATGATTAGTATGCTACTGCTGCTGCTGCTAGCTATGTAAATGTTTGTCATTATCTTTGAATTTTCTATAGGCTCTTAAAATAGGTCGAGATCCAACTCCAAGTGAGTTATATTTGTACATCCATATACATAATCTTGATGGAAAATCTTTTGTTGGTGAGCGTTCCCGACTTCTACATGTAAGTCCATAATTTATATCATTTTATATATGATACTCTTCTCTTATTTTTCTTTTGTTTTGACATGAACTTGAGTCTATATTAATAAATCCACTTTTTACAGGAAAAGTATGAACAAATTGTATGGAAAAAATTACAGTGTGAATCTAAAATTGATCAATTGAAAACTTATTATGAAGTTGCGGGAGGAGCAAAGAAGAAAAGATTATTTAGTCTTGGGTCTAAAGCTGGCAGTTACTATGGAGATAAACTTTGTGGTTGCGATGCCTCCTCATCATCAGTACCACCTTCGGTTTCTTTACCGACAACAAATTTGGAGGAATTTATGAAGCAATTGATTCCGGCACTAACTACTCATTTTCTTTTGATAGTTATTGAGCATGTTGGTGGTATTAGGGTACAAGAAGGGGTTGTGCTTGATCCTCCTCCTACTAATGATGATGATGTGACGACGTTGATTCCTAGCTTCATAGTCTTTGTAGTCCTTGATCGTGTTGCATTAAGTTTTGATAGACTATTTGTGTGGAAGTACAAAACATTTATGTACGTAGTAACAAATACTAATTTTCATAGATGTTGGTTTGACTTTAGTTTATGTTTGACAAAATATTTGAAATTGTGGGTTTTGAGGCACAATTATTTTGCATTTTGCTATCTATATGAATGTTTGTTATTTTAATTATTCTATAATTTACGTGTTTCAAGTATTTTCCTACAAAATTATTAGCGACAAAAATTTAGCGATTAATATTTGTCGTTGCTACTGAAAAACTTTAGGGACGAAAAAAATTAGTTGCTAAACACGGCTGGTATTACGACAAATAATTAGTGACTAACTTTTGTCGTTGCTACTGAAAAACTTTAGCGATGGATAAATTTGGTCGCTACTCAGCCGACCAAACCATGTTGCAACGGATCAGCAACAAAATATTCAGTCGTAAATTTAACCTCGACGAAAATGAATTTTGGGAATAGCAACGCTATAGCAATGAAATAATCCGTCGGTAACAACAACAACCGAAATTATTTGTCACTAAGGTGTCATAAATTTTGCGACGGAAATCAAAATTTTGTCTCTATGAGGCTAGCAACGAGCAATATAGCGACAAAACCATATCTGTCGCTATTTTCATTTAGCGATGAAATTTGATATGATAGCGATGAAAAATACGTATCGCTAACCACAGTTTTTTTGTAGTGTGTACGTTCAATTGATCAATTGTAGTTGAACGTATAAATTCATCTTTAATTTTTGTTAAATCAATTTAGTTATTAATAATAATGGCTTAATTTGAATAAACAGATGACTAACGTGTTGCAACAGATGACACATCTATTGAAAATTATCAAACAATTATAGAAAATATTACAACAGATGATCAACTTGATGCAACAGATAACTTATCTGTTGGAAATTATCAAACAGATATAGACATCTATTGCAACAGATGATACATCTATTAAAAAATATCAAACAGATAAAATCTCTATTGCAACAGATTACCCATCTGTTGGATAAAGCAATTTTCTTTTCGAAATAAAATAAAGATTAAATGAGCTCAAACGTTTTTAGGATAACTCAAAAGTCAAAAGTCTCTTATCAATTCTTGTCTTTTCAATGACGTCATCTTGTCTTTTCAAATATCAAAATCACCGCCAATAAATATTCAAAATCATCTCTACAATTTTCTCTCAAAAACAAATATTTTTCTTTTCTCCTCTCTCTTTTTTTATTTAAACCAACCGCAATCGTCTCTTCTTTATTTTGTCTTTTCTTTCCTCTTTCGCTTGAGAATTTGAATCTCATCACCACCAGAACCAAAATGATAGATCTATATACATGAGGTATGTGGTTTCACTGGTTTATATTCTATAATATCCTTGTCTTCTTGTCTTTTTCTTTGTTCTTTGCGTGTTTCATTAAAATTTATCATGTCTTTTTTGATAAAAATAGTTATTTAAATTAAATAGCTACAAAACAAAATCTTGTGTATATCATATTATTTTCACTTATTATTTATTTATAAATTATTTTTTAATTAAATAATTGAAGTCATGACCCTTAAGATCTTCCAACAGATAACATATCAGTTGCAAAAGGTTGGTCATCTATTGGAAGAACTCAAAACCTGAATATTATAAACTAAAAATCCTTGATGATGTTTTATTGATATTGTTGTTGATGCTACTGGTGTTGTTCGTATTGATTTTGGCGTGTTGGTGTTGGGTTGGTGTTGTTCGTAATGGTGTTGGTATTGCAACAGGTGAAAAATTTGTTAAAGATAATAATATAGGTCTTCAAACAAATTTTTCATTTGTTGCAACAGATGAAATAGCTGATAGAATAATCAAAACAAATCTCCAATAGATTTTTCATTTGTTGCAACAGATGAAATAACTACTGGAATAAATCAAAACAGATCTTCCAACAGATGACACATTTATTTTAACAGGTTGTTTATCTGTTACAATAGGTGTGTAATCTGTTGTAACAAGAGGGTCATCTGTTGCAATATATGGGTCATCTGTTGGAATTATTATTAAAATATATTGTATTTATTGAATGATATGTTACCTTTTTCAAATTATGCAGAGATCAATTATAATTTTTTTATTTTTTTATTGTTTGTAGATAAAATATGTCTCTCAAAAGAAAAAAAGAGTGAAAATGGGATCAACTTTTGATCGACCAACTTAAAAGGCTAGAGTAAAGATGGGTTCTCGGAGGAATAAACTGCTTGCAGATCGTTGTACTTCATATACGCAAGGTATGTGTTACTGATTAATTTATCGTGAAAACACACATAAAGTAGAATGTTTTGTGAATGTTATTTTTTTACCGATTACGCATTGATCATTAAAACAAGATCTTTCCTTTTACAGTTAAGTTTGGTATATTCGAACTAAGGCAGAGGGACCTAGAAGGTGATATGGATACTCTCCTACAGTCTATGATAGTTTTGCTAATGTTTATATTTATGTGTGTAGTTTAGAGAAGGGATGAAGATTTGATAGCAGTGTAGATGTTTAATAATGCTAGGACTGGTTTTAAGAGTTCAATGTTGAAAGGCCTCTGAATCCTTTTAGTGCAGCAAACAAGAATAGAAATCCCATAAAAATTGCCCAGGTTCAAATTTATATGGATGGATTGCTCGGGGAGATGATTATAGAGCAGAAGGTGTTGTAGAAAAATATCTGCGAGAGAAGAGGAAGGGAGTTGTTGAAGACTATATCATCTCAAACCTTATTATAGAAGAAACATAAGGTTTGAAAGGAACTCGTCTTAAATGCACATTGTAAAATGTGCTTTGAGGGATGATTTTTTTCTGAGAAATTAGGTCTCAAACTTTAAAATGCACACTCATCTAAAGTATAAACTGAAAGTATCCACACCTGTTGTTGCATATCTCCCAACTTTAGATGAGTGTGCATTTTACAGTCTGAGATATAATTTTTGAGGAAAAAAATATCTCTCGAAGCACATTTTACAGTGTGTATTTTAGATGAGTTCTTTTCAAACCCTGTGTTTCTTTTGTAATAAGGTCTGAGATGATATAGTCTTCAACAGCTCCCTCTCTCTTCTCTCGCAGATATTCTCCTACAACACCTTCTGCTCTATAATCATCTCCCCGAGTAATCCATCCATATAAATTTGGACCTAGGCAATTTCTATGGGATTTTCAATCTTGTTTGCTGCAGTGAGAGAATTTGGAGGCCTTTCAACAATCCATTGAATCCTTAAAACAAGTCCTATCACTATTAAACATCTACATTGCCATCAAATCTTTATCCCTTCTCTAAACTACGCACATAAACATAAACATTAGCAAAGCCATCATTAGACTGTAGCAGGGTATCCACACCACCTTCTAAGTCCCTCGGCCTTATCAGTTCGAACATACCAAACTTAACTATAAAAGGCAAGATCTTATTTTAATGATCAAGGCCTAATCGATAAAAAATAGCATTCACAAAATATTGTACTTTATGTGTGTTTGTCACAATAACCTGATCAGTAATAAATATCTCACACATATGAAAGTGGATCCATCCATTTGCACGTACCTTATTCTTTTTACCCCATCTGTTCCCATTAATGACAGAAACAAAACAGTGTTTTATCTTCAGTTCTCATCATGAAGTAGTGTATAAAACATGAAAAGATAGTTTGATTGAATCAACAAATTAGCTACTTGTTGGAATAGATAACTCATTTGTTGGAATTTATCAAACATACAAGTAAGTTGTTGCAACAGATTACGTATCTGTTGGAAAGAAATCAAAATAGGTCTTGCAAGTTGTTTGATTTAATCCAACATATCACTAACCTGTTGCAACAGATAGGTCATATGTTTGAAAGAACTCAATGAAAAGGGTTTATTAATTTAATATAAATAAAAGATTATTAAAAAGGTGAAAAGTCATGACTGTCCATCTTTTTTGTATTTAAATTCATTTTTTAAATTTAAATAGTCAAAAAGTTATCAATTTTATTTAATTAGGGATGTAATTATTAAAAAAGAGGTGAACAGTCGTAGCTTTTTGACTAACACATTCAAATTTAATCCTCTATAAACATGTCCCTTCTTACTCGTTCATTCTACTCCACTTTATTTATTTCTTACATTTTGTCTTTCATTAAAACACTATTACATCTTCAACCACTTCTCTTCAAAGAGCAGATTCCTTTTTCGTCCAGAGGTATGTTTTTTTCCCTTTTGTAAAATTGTCGGACTTTTTTTCTTTCTTTAATTTTTTACGTTTTTTGTTAATGCATGCGTGTTCTAGATAGGGTTGATCCGGGTTGAGACATGGTGATTTTGCACGACACCGTGTGGAAACTTGAAATGCAGATTCATAAACTCCAGTGAAAGTTGGGCGCCATGAGAGCAAGACTACTTCGTGAGATTCGAAGGCTGATGAGGGTCCTGTTGCTACCGGTTGATAATAATAATAATAATAACAATAATAATAATAATAATAATAAAAATAATAATAATAAGGTTATGTTGCAACAGATGAATCACCTGTTGGAATCAACTTCGAGTTCTGTTGACATATGTGAGTCATTTGTGGCAACAGATGACCCATTTGTTCGATTCATGTTGTGGCACTATAGAACCATAAACATTAACCCAACATATGAGTCTTCCGTTGCAACAGATGACTCATTTGTCACAATAGATGAGTCATCTGTTGCAACAAATGACTCATACATTGGATTTATGTCTGGGTGTTTCTTTCCATTGTTGAAAAAAATAGCAGTAGCAGTGTACCTAGATGACAAATTCAACTAAAAAACATATTTTACTTATCAGAGTCACTTATGAAGTAATGTCAGTACGAAATAAAGTTTGACCTAAAAAATTAGTCAAGTAGTAGCAGTAGCGGTAACAACAACAATGGTCAACAAGAAGAAGATGATGAATAAAACAGCAACAACAATGAACAACAAAAATTACAAAGAGAGAAAAAACAACAATGAATAAGAAGAGAGAAAAACACGTTTTTTTTCCCTCCGTTTTTTATTATATTAGGTTAACATTTTGATCAAAGTGTATATTAAAAAATTTCTGGGTTATTCTCAAACTTCCCCAACTTTCTTAATTTATAATAAAGTAACTATCACTTACACTCAATTATTAAAACTTGAGTCGCATACACCTTATTTTAAAACTCTTTTCTCATTTTTAATTCAGTTGCCCGTGAAAGAAATCGAAAGAAGGGAAAAAAAGACAATATATGCATCCGTACACCCGTAGCTCGTGAACATTCATATTTCCAACCCCACCAATTATTTAATACTTATATTTTGGCAGTAATTTGCATATTGTAAATGTAAAGTGGAAGTGGGCAATGACGTGGCGGACAAATAGCATTATAAACCCTAAGTTTATCTTAATTAAGCCTAGACGGGACAAGGAATGCACACAATATACTAGGTGTTTGGCCATGTTTTAGTGTGAAAATAGAAAAAGTTATTTTTATTTTCAATGTAAAAACGACATTTAAAAGTGAAGTTGTGTTAACCATGAAATAAACTGGAGTTAGTTTTGAGCTTTTGTGCATAATTTGGAGTGAAAAAACTATAAACTTTTTGTTGTTTTTAGAATTTTGAAATATTTTCAAAGAAGTAAAAACAATTTTGTCATTTGGGTTTTACGACTAAACATATTTTTTAGCGTTCAACTCCGAAAAAAGTAATTTTTATATGACCTAACGCATTCTATAATATTGTATAGACTTGTATGTCTTGGTTCGCTTGTCTGACCTATCATTCCCAATAATAGCGACTCAACTTTGTGAATTTTAAATTTTAGAATAACAATCTCAAGTATATAAATGGATTTTGAAAATTTATTTCTTGTATATTTAATAAAATTGTAGAGAAGATAAAGATTTGAACCAAAAATACTACTATAAGTCTAACCTATGTGCTAAAGCCTACCTTGCTCTGCCTATAATGTTTAATCTCAATATACAGATATTATTAAAAAAAAATTTAGGGGTACAAAATGACTGCTGATAATTGCAAATAATAACTAGGAATATATTACTTAAAATGTAAATCAAGCAGGCAACCTGCTATAATGTAGAAGAATTTGCTCATGGCAATATTGCATTATCCCTTCTTCTAATATGCTGATTAGAATTACATGATCTACTAAATGGTGCATAATACTACTATTGCTGGACCTTTAAAGTCAAGATGGACATGGTATGGATTTTAATGATAATCCCATAAAATTCAGATTCCTCATAAATCAGAATGGACAATGAAACCCTAGGTTTTGATTTATTTGTGTGATTTTAACTTTACACATAATTTAAAAAAGTAAAATAAGTCTTTTGAATCACTAAGTCTTAAGCTAAAACAATGTACTGAAATAATCTTTAATTTTATGATCTTGATAATGTCATACGAAAAGCTAGAACTAACAAATTATAAAAAAAAAAAAAAAAATTTAACCATCAAGATAAATTTTGCTCACCTCGATTAATTTAAGGCGATCGTTGGCCTCTAAATTACCTAGTATTATTATTTTATCTTTATTAAAATTTAAACTTAAAATCTCATAATTCACAATTTGATTCATTGATCACTAGATCACACTTTCATGCAAGAGGATTTCTTTTTCAAAAGGAGGGAGTATCTGATTTGAGGTCCCTCTTTTCAGTTGAAAAGAACATAACCTGACAGAATGGAGATGTGATTGAAAAGAAAGAAGCCAAATTGGCATGTGTCAAATGAACTAAATGTAAGTCGAGTTGGGTGGAGACTCTGCTTCGTAGGGTTAATTATAAAAATTTGGTCCAGAAGGAGTACAGGAACTATGGGGTCAAAAGGAGAGGACTAGAATCTCATTTTTGATGCCATATGTCTTAATTTTGTTTAATGAGAAACTTGAACTCATCTGTCCTTAAGCTGCCTCCCTCCCCCCACGCCCCCAACCCCAACCCCACGGCAGCCACCACGATTATTTTGGTCCCAACTATCCATTCACTGCCCCTCAACTGAATTGTATATACCATACACAAAGGGTGTGTTTGGTCTGATGGAAAATGTTTTTTGAAAAATATTTTTTTATTTTTTTTTATTTGCTTGTAATATAATTTTGGAAAAATATTTTTCAAAAGGAACTCATTTTTCTTTATTTGAAAAAAAATGACTTTCCTCATGGGTCAAGGTGATACAAGAATAATCACGGAGATGAACTTATGAAATTGCACATCAAATCCGAGACTCGAAGTGTGTAAGTGAAGTGCAAAGAAATACCATATCACACACCAAGAAAGGGCAATACACTATACTCCATAGGCACCTTTTGTCTTCCCTTCATTAAGGGCATTTGAGACATTTCACTTATATTTGTAATAAGTCTATAAATAAATTAGTTTTTAGGTCTTTAGTTCTTTAGTTGGTTATTGATATTGAAAGTTGTAACACTTGAACCAAACTCTCTCTAGTGTGAGGAGTGTACCACCTTAGTTTAGGGCTTGAAAAAGCCATCAAATCCGCAATGAGGGTGATGCTAGGGTGGAATCGCTAGTATTGTCAAACATTGTTAGAAACCTTGGTGCTTGAGTAGTTCACGCCCTCTTGTGTTATTGTAAGAGTGTTGGTGTTGCCTATTACAAGTATTAAGAGTCTTAGTGTGTGACATACACTTAGGTTCTTAGTTCTTGTGAGAGTTGATGTCTCACTTCCTATCCTTACACTTCTTGTAATCGTGTTTGTGTTCTTGTTCTAGTAAAGTCATGTATTGTTGTTATCTTCTTGTTATTGTCTTATCATCTCGTGTTCATCTTGTTGTTGGCTGTTTTTGGTGTAAAATACACCTTATATCATCTCGTTCTTGTGGTACTATTGTTGGCCGAGACTTGTTCCCCTTTTGATCCTCGATTTGTCTTGTGTTTTGTGTCTTGTTTCCGTGTTGTGGGTTAATTCCGTTATCACAAGGGGAATCATTTTCTAGAAAATATTGAGATGTGACTTATGAAAACTTAAAATCAAAATAAACCAAAATATAAATAAAGTGACTAAAATAGATCACCTATTTAATAAGTTATCAAACTAGGCTACACGTAATAATTTATTGCGTTTTATATCTCTTTTAACAGTTTGATAGCGGATGTGTACAGTAAAAAAATTTTAATAAAACATAGTAATAATTTATTACGTTTTACAAAAAGATTTATAAAACGTAATAATTTATTACGTTTATATGATTTGACATAAAGAAGTGATATGATAGTATACCGAATTTTTTAAAATATATATATATATAAATTAAAACTTTATAACTTTTTAAACTTTTATAAATTAAAACTTTTACAATTTATAAATTATAACTTTTTATTACGTTTCTTACCAAAAAAAAATATAAAAAAAAAATTATTATTTTGTTTTGTCAAATCAAGTACCACCTAGCTCACTCTTTTTTATTTTAAAGATTTTTTCTTTAATAAATCGTATTAAGAAGTTACTTTTTAATAAATAAAAACATAAAAAATACATAATTGTAAATTTATTTTATTAATACGTAATAAAAAAATTATATTATTTCTAAATTTGGTTAGATGAATGTATAATTGTTGATGTCACATCTCATACAAACTGGCCGAATGATTAAAAATGTGTAATTAAATATTATGTTTTAGAAAATATATTATATTTTTAATTAGAGAGTCACACGCTCATGTAAAGTTCAAATTTATTTAGAAAAAAATATATTTTCTATTCACCAACCAAACACCATAAAATATTTTTAAGAAAATAAGTAAAGCACCAACTTATTTTCTATGAAAACATTTTTTATGGAAACATTTTCCATTTCCATCATACCAAACACCCAAAATATGCCTTAGGAATTTAAAATTACGGACCCGCGGAGCCAAGTAGGAGGAAGAGAAACTCGGGCTCCGACACCATGAGCAGCCAAGACAGTTTCTCATACTCTTGCTGCTGAAACCTACAGCTACTCTCACGAAAGTGATGGGCTACAAAAACATTTAAACCTAATAACAGGGTATGTGTAGAAGATGCAAGGAGTTCTAGAAATTATTGAATGATATTAAAGTTGCAACACGTTTAACAATAGTCATAACAGATGGTAAAGCTTCAATTATTGTCTTTGAAACAATTACAAGTGAAATGTGAACGTATGGAACTACATCAAGCCGGTGATAGGTCAACATGGCAAATTTCGAACACATTCTCAGATATTAATGCATGGTTCTGTGGTGGCACAGGTCTAAGAGATTTGTCAATGTTTGTATTACATTATGAGATCCTTTTGTTTTTCTTTGGCAGCAAAAGGTTAAATCTCTTCTCAAAGTAGGAAACAGTTGTACATCTATGTTTCTAGTCCTAGAGTCGGACTACATTTGAGAATTGAGATACTAGGGAAGCCATTCATCTGTTCAAAAGTTTCAACACAAAATACACTGAACAAATTCATACAGTTATACCTTCCGAAATCACAAAAAATGAAGAAAAGAAAACAAACTAGAAAACAACTAAAGGAGGAAAAGAGAAAACAAATTGAATTTTGCTTATTCTTTTGGGTCTCACACAGCTAAAAGAAATAATACAGTTAACCTGAAACTGGTACAGATAAGTATCTGAAATAACCAGCAAATCAACCAGGAGTGGTTCACAATAATTGTGTGACACCAGAGAACATCTATGAACCCGCACAGAGTTATCACCTGAAGATTGCAAAAGAAGACTGGGAAACTTGGTCCAGTGCATGCTAAGATCTTTTAGTGAGTGCGGGATCTACTGCTTTCAGAATTTCGTACAGGATAAAAATAAGGATGAGCCTGCAATATAGATCACAATTATAGTAGGCAATGTTTCCAAGAAACTTGAAGATCACATACTAAATAATCTACATCATATTGCCAGGAAGACCCCCTAGACCCCACTTTGTGGGAATATACTGTGTATGTTGTTGTTATTGTTGATATTGCCAGGCAGAAATCAAAGACAACTAAAGGAGAAAGCAGAATCTTCTATTACCAAGTTTATACTTGATCAAATAGCTTCATTTTAGTACAGCAGAGGACTTCATTTATTTGTTTCTTTATTTGATAACTCCAGAGAAAAACTTTTCTTAGTTACATCTGCTAGATATGCAAGTAACCAAACATATTGCTAGAGAGGGAAGGAAGCAGATATTTTACCATTGCTTCTTTTGCCGTCGGTCTTTCCTGATGATCGTAGCGGAGCAGTTTGTCAACAAAATCAACCGCCTAAAAGATGAGCATTGCACATTTTTGGGTTAATATATTTCACCTTATTTTATTGTGTAAGATCAAATGAGACTAGTCTTCTTACCTCGGGAACCGCAAGATGTTGGTTTTCAGCATTAATAAACTTCGCCCATGGTTTTCTGCTGTGTCTGAATGAACAATGAAGATATTTAATTATTTTGCAGATAATGGTCCATCGCAAAAAGATAGCATTAGGGTTGACAATACTAACCGTCCAACAAGGGCTGCAAGATGAGGATCCAATTCCAATCTATACTTATTTAGATATGAGTTCAATTCATCGGTCCCCAGAACCTGATAACCGTAACATTGAAAATCTTTTAAGGGGTTTCATTTCAAAATGCAAATACACAGTTTAAGCATATTTAAACTGGTAATCTAATATATATCTTTGGTCATTTCACCTTCCAAAATAATTTAGAATTCTTTCAACACCCAGTGCAGCAAGGATGATGAATAGTGCATAAGCACTGGCTGAACTAATATTTGAGTTAAACTTCCATTTTTCCAGTGAATCACATCCTTACTATGGGCTAGGTGAGCCAAGGGTGGTTATTTTTATCAGACTTCCACAAAAACAAAAAAATGAGACTCCAATGAGCATGGAACTACATAATTCTTTAGAAAGCAGACAGAGGTCTGAATTCAAGAGTGACCCACCAATAAAATATCTAAGATGCTTGGCCAAGCTTATGGTTAGACTAATTTAATGGTACACATCAAATATAGGTATTAAGACTAATTTAATGGTACACATCAAATATAGGTATTAATATGGGTACATGCAGCCTTGTGCTAATTGCGCAGAACATTCTGAAGTATCCCCTCAGAACATTTATAATGTCTTTTCTTTAAAGAAGACATTTATAATGATGTCACGGCCATCCATCAACGCAAATAAAAGATCCCTGGCCTGTAATGGTGTTGGATGAAACACCCCTTCTAACATTTTAAGCTTTTAGATGAGGTAGTAGACTTAATTCAGAATAAAACTGTTGACAGTATAAGCAAAGAAGAATTTGGAAATTCAGCAAGGGAAGAGCGATAATTATGGGCTGAAAACTAAACTGATCAAAACAGTATTTCAGTGGCTTCTCTTTTAGGTTTACGGCATTTCACTCCTATTTTCTAAAAATGATTTAAGCCCCTATAAGAAGTAACTGCTAAAGTTTTGCTAACCCCCCCCCCCCCCCCCCAAAAGAAAAAAATAAAACCACAAAACCCAGAAAATATATTCAAGAAATGAAAGAGAAGGTAGTAGACAGTTTTCTGGTGTCTTCCTGTGCACAGAGGATTGCAAACCCTCAAGTCTTCTGTCAAAAATATGTTCGCTCTTGGAGAGGGAAAAATAAATGAAGAACTTCCATTTTCCTGTTCACCTCAATATTCCCAAGCTACGTGGTATCATAAATGAAAGAAGAACAGTCTAAACAGCTATAGACCATTCTTGTCCAATTATTGATAAAATCCTTTTAGGCAGGAATTATGGGAAGACCATATTTACTTAATATGGTGCCATGTGTCAAGTATTTAACGTTCATCAAGAGGTTCCTTTGTACTAGGAAAGGTTAACAATGATTTTAGTAAGCACTGTGCAAAAAGGAATGCAAGATCAGATGTAGGCTCTCGTGGAGATTGTGGTTTCCTGAGCATGGATGGGTTTAGAAGGAATAGTTTTGACTGAGGTTGACGGAATCATACAAGTACCAAATGAGCTTGATTATATTTCTGTTAGAACTGAATCTTCAGATTATTTGAAGTGGAATGTGCAAAGAAATGGGAACTACTCAATTAAGTCCTGTTATAGAAAGTCTTGCATCCTCAAAAAGTCCTTTTCCTTCTTGGCGTTGAAATTATCCGGTCTCTAAATGCTTGTCACAAAGTATCTTGTTGAGTTGGATTTCGGATGTTGTAGAGGAGAGACCTGCAAATTTGCAGAATGTTTCTTTTTGGAAAGGTCTCTAAGTCATCTGGGGTAGTGGTGGGGTAGTGGTATGGACTGCATACACTTTACCCTCCCCAGACCTATGTGTTTGTGTGATATCTCGTGACTTGAGCCGGGGGTCTTTCGGAAACAGCCTTTCTACTTCATCAGAGGTAGAGGTATGGACTGCGTACATCTTACCCCTCCCAGACCCCACTAAGTGGGAATACACTGGGTTTGTTGTTGTTGTTGTTGTTTCTTTTTGGAAAGGGAGGTTGAAGATAGAGAGCATCTTTTTTCACTATCTGGTTAAGGAGCCTATTTTAAATTATTTTTGGGATAAAATGGGTGATGCCATCAATCATCAGGGAAATCTCAGCATATGAACGGGAAACAGAAAGCTCAAGAAGATCTAAAGAATAATTCCTGCATGTGTCTGTTGGACAATTTGGAGAGAGAGAGAGAGAGAGATGTTTTGAGGGAAAAAATTCATCCATGCGCATGTTGAAGTACGAATGTTTATGTAATCGTTTTCCCTGGTATAATTATCGGATGTACATGAAAAGGAAAAAATGATGGACTTGATTATTTAATTGCAGAAAACAGAGGCAATGTAACTTATGGAACGATATCTTTGTACATCCTAACACTATTCTATCGATTGGTAATTTACAATAACATAATACTTTTGCATATTGATTTCCAGAAAAAGAAAAAGCAGGGAGTTGATGACCTTAACAAGTATTAGAAAATGTATGGGATAGTAGGCTTGTACAGCGGTAAAGGAGTTGAGCAACAATATCACATGGGTAATAGGACTGTATGCAAAGGTCAATTTACCATAATGACAAAATTGTAGTGGTCGTCGGGTCCTGAAACTCGTCTTGGGAGAAGATTGATAGTGATACATTGATGATGCTTGACAAATACTGGCACTTGGACAGACCAGACCACCAATTTCCATGCTGTCTGATCTTTCTTGCATTTGACATTCCTCCTGTCCCCTCCCCTCCCCTCCGGTTGAAGCTTATTTCCTTTATTCACAGCTTGGTCTCATTTTTATGGTGGACCTGTTTAACTTCATATGATGGGTTGTGGATAGAGAAAAATGGACTCATGTTTAACTTCATACAGTTGGTGCAAGTTTTACATGTAAACCATAATTTCCTTGCAAATTGATCGAGCTTGACTTGGAACAATTTGAGACTATCATTCTATCTGGGACGTAATCATAATCACAATAGTACAATTTCATATTGCCTGTGAAAACCCTTGATCTGGATGAATCAGCATTTACTAAGATTCTCCCAGACTTGGTTCCCATTTACCAAAATAAGCAAATAAAAGATGAGACTTAATTCCCAAAGCATGTATACTATATACTACTAAAAACAATGGTAGGCTTTTGAATCAAAAGGCTACAATGATAAACTTCATGGTGGATATTCTACATACCTTCCCGATCTTCACAAGTTGATCATAATTGTCATGTCCATAGAAGAAAGGCTCCTTCCGGAATATCTATACAGCACAATACCTTAGAAGTAAGCATCAAAGAGGACACCTTAACACACAAGTAAGTTCTGACTTTTGGACCTCAGTATCTGCCATTCATGCACGATTTACCATAAGACAAACAGTCATGAATGGCATTATGTAAGTACCAAGTCATGGACCAAGATTTAAAAAAAGTAAAAAGCATAACCCATGCAAGAAGATAGTTGCTAACCATTCCTGCAAACATACAACCAAGACTCCACAAGTCCAACGAGTAATCATAGTCTTGCAAATCAACAAGTAGTTCAGGACCTTTAAAATATCTGCAACCACAGAGAGGAGACGAGTCTTTAAAAACTACAGTGCGAAACCAAATAAGCCCTCCCTAGTTATTTAAATTAGTCGGACTGGGAAAATTTCAGTAGGATTGGGAGAAATATTTAAATTAATCATGAGAACTAAAAGTAGTTTTTGGTGTTTGAGAAGAAAAAAATACAGAAGGCATATGCAAAGCCACACAAATAACGTAAAAAAAAGTGCATGCTACAAACCAGGGCCGTATTATCTCTATTATGACAAAAGCAAGCAAAAGCCTGGGATTCTATACTCACTCAAGCGAGTTAATTATAAAATCTAATACAAGTGTAACATCTAAGTGGATGAGGGAATGCCCAGAACTATAACAGATCAGAACTATAACAGAAGTAGTACCCATTCAATAAGATTAATAAATAACTGATCGACCAAACCCTTGTGCTCTGATTCTTCAAAGCTAAAAACCTCCCTTCCCTTCCTAACCCAACAAAAATCCTTACCCAACCTCCCTTCTCTTCCTAACCCAACAAAAATACTTACCCAACCTCCCTTCTCTTCCTAACCCAACCCAAATCCTTACCACGCCTCCCTTCTCTTCCTAACCCAACCTCCCTTCTCTTCCAAACCAACCCAAATCCTTACCACACCTGGGTACCTGATCCATAAAACACACAAGGATATGCACTTCAAGATCCATTTCTTGATTAAAATCATCTCTGTTTCCCGACATTCCATTCCTATCAAAATGAACTCTTGCTCTTAGACTGCTATCTTGAAAAAAATCCAGCACATACGTTTTTGAGTCACGGAAGAACTGGAAGTACAGTTTTCTACATATGCACAGTTTTAGTAAAGTTTTCTAACTATACATTCCCAGTTCCCACCACAGTTATCCTCTTACATTCTAGAGCACAATGACGCAATAAGTACATGGATTGCCTCCTAGAAGTTCTAAGCATAATCTTTCTTGTGTTATCATCCAAAATATGCTGCAAACTATCAACAAAAAACCATAATTATTTCTTCACTCTCAGCCATTTGAATCCTCAATATCAATCTCATTCCATAAACCAGTATCATTTCAAAGCTCAGTCATTTGAATTAAGATACACTAGGTTTTCACTTCATCCAAAACAATTAAAAAGATGTGCATTCTCCAACACCAGATGGAGCTTTGCTCATTGCCAAGTGCAAAAGGATTCAGAGAGGATAGTGTTCAATTGGTGATGCCAAAGGCAGTGACAAACCCTCTGGGGTGCTGAGAAGGACATAGGATGAGGAAACTCCAAAATACTATTCAAAACAATATCCCTTTATTATGCACGCTTTCGAATGTAGGCAAGGAGGACATAATCTCAGGTGTTCTAAAGTAATATTTAAGTTTGATGCAATACACAATTCAAAATATGTTCACAAGTTTTGTTACTTTGGTGTAGGATGTCCAATATAAATTGACACTTGATGAAGTTCATAGACTCCTAGCATAGCTAAAGGAACTATAGTCTTCCTTTCTAGATCCATGCACCCCGTGGGTGCTTTAGTATGAAGAAATTTCAATTACTTAACCCGAAAAAGAAATGCTAACGACTACAAGAAAACTGAGGTTGCTGCCCCCACTAAATGAATAAAACCAGTGAAACAAGAGAAATCCATTCTAGCATTCAAATGTTAAATTATATGATTTTAAACATCAGAAGACAAATGATACAAACACCAGAGAGAACGAACCTAGAAGCCACACGGACATTATATTCCTTCCCAGGATGATAAAATTCTGCAAGTCCCCAATCTATTAGCCGAAGTTTCCGCTGCTCATGATCAATCATTACATTGTGGGGCTTCACATCACGGTGCATAATACCTTGAGAATGACAATAATCTAATGCCTGCAGGGGATACAGTAATATTTGAATTTTCAGACGAGAAACCTCAAGAATATATCAATTGCAAGGCATAATTTGGAAACATGCATCATCTGGAAAATGAGAAGAACGAAAAATATGAAATAACTCTGGCCATGACACCTGATGCAAGTAATAAGCAGCTTAATAAAGAAGAGATCTAAGAATTTAATAGTCGAGTCTTTAACAACAGCAGCAGCACCTCACACAACCATATCACGATCCCAGATTTAGCAATACACATTTTGTTCCATTATAACACGTCTCATTCTTATGCCCAATAATTTATTTTTCAATTCTGTAACATGTTATATTTTTTCTTGTACTCGAGAAATCTCAATAAATTACCCAGCAGAACAGAATAATACAAACCTCAGATGATGTGTTACCTATCTTTACACCCGAATATCACCAATCAACAGAAATCAAACGCACGTGTCTTATTTACTCATAACAGAAAACAAGGAGCTCTCAATCGTGTCATTTGTTGCTCTTGGATGAAGGAGCTTACCCCAATACATGAAATGACACAATTAACTTGTAAAACATTACCTGTCTAAGTCATACTCCCATCTCAAGAAACGCGGTCTAATTTGACTTGCATGAAGATTGAAAATAGATATGTGGTTACAGCTTTTCGTTTTGGTGGTGTCCAAGTCAGCTTGCATGCCCATTAGATACATTATTATATTTAATATGAAAGACATAATTTGACATAATAGTTTCAAATATGAAGAAATGAGAGTTCAGTAAATGGGAATAGTTCAAAATGTCACGAGGATTAGTTTTTCCCACTTCAGGAGAGAATTCAACTTCTGGATGAGATAAAAACGAAAATAGATCATTACGCACATAATCACTCTGTGAAATTTGTTCAAAAAGAGTAGTGAAATTCATTATTACAAAAAAAAATTATTATCTCAAGGCAGTTTGAACAGATCATCTTCAGGTTATATCTTAAAGGACATTCAAAGGGAGCATCATGTATAGCAATAATCTAACATCTCTGTAATATGTTGCAACTGCCCATAACCAGTCAGAGAAATATTGAAGATATACAAAAACCATAGATTTGAGAGGCCTTAAAAATCCACATCAACAGAGAACTTGCCTTCAACAGCTCATAGATGTAATATCTAACGTCAAAGTCAGAAAGAGTTGGATAAAGAACTTTAAAATCTGTGTTATTCACATATTCAAATATAAGACTTGGGGTCTTCGATTGCTGATCTCTGACAATATCAAGTAACTTCACAATATTGGGTCCACCACAAAGATTCTGCAGTATCTTAATCTCACGCTTGATCTGCAGTTAGTGACAATTAACAGATAAGTACCTGTGCAAAATAAAGGTGCAGAGATATATTGTAATAAGCAAAAGAGCATGATTCAGAGTGCCCATGAGAAGACAAATGCACAGTTAAATTGCAGATAGATGATAGTTCAGCACTCATAAGTAATCAAGAGTTACTACAGTAAGTTAACAAAACAGAAAAAAGTTAAAAGATATACACATTAAAGAACTCATTTGGCTAAAGAATGAGAGATAAAGAAGGCTAAAACGTGGAGATATCTGATGAGCTTGAAGAATATCAATAATACATTATACTTAGCTTAGAAACACAGAACTAAAAAATCACTAACTTGTTTTTGAACATTCTAGGAAACTGGTTCGACTCAGGATCATAGACACAATGAGATCAAATTTGAAGAACATCTACAAAACTTTTTTATGTTTAACAAGCTTGGAGGAGAAAAAACTAAAAAAAAATGTAAGCATGTAGTAATAATATGACATTACGGATACAACAACATCATTGCGGAATGTGGTAAATTAAGCTCCAGAAGGTGCAAGTAGTAGCACACATCGAGGACAAAATGAGAGGTCGCTTGAGATTGTTTGGTCATATCGTCAACCTCAAGACGCACCAGTCCCTACGTGTGAAATCATGGTGAGTGGAGACCTAAAATCACATTGAACAAAGTTCTCTTGAAAGATTTATAAGCTCTTGGAATTCCTATAGCAGACCCTAACTTGCTTGGGATTGAGGCCTAGTTGTGTTGTTTTGTGTTGTGATAATTTAATGTCCGATTAGAATATCACCAACTGATATTGTTGTTGGTTCTGGTTTTGTTCATCTTAGAAATGAGGTTTTACAAGCTTCTGCTAAGATTTTTGATGTTTTCTCTCATCCAGTTGGATTGTTTTCTTCCTTTTCTTTTTTTAATAACATGGTGTCCGAGACAGCACTTGACTAGTTCCACAGGGTACCTCCTACCTCCAACAAGCACGGATGCTAGGTAACAACGAAAATAAAATTGTTTATCTCCCGGGCTTTCTTTATTAAACCAAACTTACTTCAGATATGGTACAAATAGAAACTAAAAACTGTAAACCAAAATGCAACATGAGAAGGGATTACTCCTTCAACTAGCTGTATCCGACATCTCTTATGGTGTAAGAAAGGATGCCTTCCAAAGCTTTAAAAACATGTGCGTTAGTACTGATCATACTTCTAAATGTAAGTGGTCGGCGATGTCAATCGTGTCGAGTAAAAGCAGATGTCTTTAAGAAGAAATTACATTAGTTTGTGCAATCACAAAGAAACAAAGTTTTAAGTTTGTTGTAAGTTCACCGAAGTTAACTTTGGGAAAGGACTGCAACTTTGAGAAGCCACTAAGGGATCGTTCGGTAGGATGTAATAGAGAAATAAAGCATATATTAATTTTGGTACTAATCCCTTGTTTAGTACAACTTTTTAACCTATGTATAACTAATAAACACCCTATTGGTATTATCCTATGTATAGGTAACACATAACAACCATGGTATTAGCAATACATGGGTTCTTAAGGCATGCATAAGCATGATTAAAGATACAATTGCCCCTAAAAGTGTACAAAACTAAAGAACGTAGAGGTTATTTTTTATACATGAGCAATGTTTTAGAAATTATGCAACGCATGTTATTTTAAATACACCAAACCTGAGCAGGGATAAGAAATAATGCAAGCATAACTAATCCTCGCTTTACTAATCCCAACATTATTAATACACTCTATTTCAGCACTATTCTTTTACATCCTAACAAACATCACCTAAAAGGTTCTGCCTGCATGCAGAAAAAGAACCCTTAAAATTCTGTTCTAATCATTCCCATTTCACCTTCTGTTTGATTCCAAACTTGAATGGTAGAACACATCTTTCAAAATGCAAGAATGTCTTCCTTTTTCATATATCAAGCTGATTTCCAACATCTAAAATGAGCCTAATGTATTTCATTACTTGCCAAAAAAATGAGCCTAGTCTAGTTTAAACTCATATAACGAACTAGCAAATGAAACATTATCATCCCTCAAGCTTCAATACAAGTCATCCAACAATACAAATTCAGACAGAAGCATCAATTTCTACAATAGAAACTTATAAGCTAGCATTAACATTGAATACGGATATATAAAGAAGCAAAGAAGGGAAAGGACCAAACCTTTTTCTTCTTGACTGGCTTAAGGATTTTGATGATGCATTTTTCATTATTAGTAGTGTGAATTCCCTCAAACACCTCGCTATACTTTCCTCTCCCAACTTTCCTTACCACCTCATAATCATCCTGCTCCCTATATATAAGCACCAATCAACAAACACAGAAAACATCAACTTGGTCTAAGCAAAATCGAAATCACCTAAAATAAACAATAACAAAAAAAAATAAATGAAGAAATTACCCCCATTGAACAGTAAGGGATTCATAATCCCAATACTCTTTAGGTCGGATCACATTGATATCCGTATAAACCCGGGCCTTAGAAGGCGCACCGGGACGGCGAATAGATTTTCCAATTTTCTGAGCCAGGGCTTCGGATAGAGTCGCCGACGGACGGCGAAGCGAAGAAGAATAAGAAGACGGCGGCGGAAGAGAAGGTGATTTGTGTTTCTGCGAAGTCTTGGAGGAGAAGAAACGGAGGAGAGAAGGGAAGAGGAAGGAGGTCGCCGGAGAAGGAGAGAGAAGGAGGCGGTGGTGGTGGAATTGTTGAAGAAGGAACAAGTGATAAGGCCGTACGGCCATCAAAGGGGGAAAGTGTAAATGTTATATAACACCCCCCAATGGATTATGCTTGTAATGGAACCCTCTTTGCTTTCTCTCACTTTGCATCTCATGCGTTTGTCTTCATCTCATCGAATCCAACGGCGTCGTACACTCGTATCTTCTCAATATCTTTTCCCTTTTCTTTTTTTCGGAAAGGTTTTTGCGTCTTCTAATTTCATAATGTACCATTGGCTTAAATATTTTGAACGTCTTCCAAACATGCTTCTTGTTCTAAAATTTAAGAAAATGACTTTCATTCGTAAAGTAAGGAAAACAAAAACATTTTCTAGAACTTTCTATCAACCTCATCACTCGACTCTCCATCCCAATCTGTGACTCGACTCTTGATTCATATCCTGACCTGGATCTCAACTCACTACCTCAATCTTGATTCCCAATCTAGACTCGTATTAGGGTCGAGTCTCGAGTTAGGGTCAAGGATCAAGAGTTAGGGTCGGGATTCAACATCCAAATAATGATCAAATCCTGAGTAAGGAGTCAGATTGGGCATAGGAGTCGAGGTCGAGGTCTAATCTTGAGTTAGGAGTTAAGTTGATGGTTAGAATCGGTAGTCGAGATTCAATTCAGGGTCGTGATTAAATCCTGAGTAGGGAGTCGAGTTGGGTATGAAATTGAGGTCGAGTTTCGAGTTGAGGTCGAATTTCGGGTTAAGAGTTGGGATTGGGAGATGGGATAATGTTTGATTTCGAGACTCAGGTCTTGAGTCAGAAGTTGGGGTAAGGACCCAAGTCGAGAACTTAAACTCGGATCAAGATTTCAGGCTGGGATCAAGGTAGTGAGTCGAAACCAGATTTAAGGTCAAAGTCAAGAGTCAGGGTCAAGAATCAAAGTCGAGATCGGGATTTAGATTAAGGATGTGAGTCGAGGTTGGTACCGAAGGTAAGGTGTCGAGTCAAAAGTCAGAGTAGAGGTTAGGATTGTGTCTCAGCTCGGGAGTCGAGACCCAATTAAGATCATGTGTTGGGGTAGAGAATAGGAGTTTAAGTTGAGGTTGGTACCCAAGTGAGGGTCGAAAATTAAAGTTAGGTCTTGAGTTGGGAGTCGTGCTCAAGATCAAGATGGGGAGTTGAGATTGAGGTTAGGATTAGGAGTTGGTTCTTTTAGGTTCAAAATCGGGAGAGCGTCATGCGGAAGCTAATAGTTGCAAACTATGGAGAAGATAAATCGGATGACAAATAAAACTATACTAAAAAAACATAATATTATTATATACTTTGGCAAATTGGCCTACATATTAAACCAAATATTTATAAGCATAATAACTAATAAGAGAGAAAAATCTCCCCCTAAACAAACTCTTTGAATGACTACATTGTGGATGTTATGGTGTTATGGAATAAGAAGAAAAAAATCATCCATTTATAGAGGTACAAAACCTTTCCTCCAGAAAGAGGTTAACCAAATATGAAAAAAAAAAAACATTTTCCTTTCATGTAAAGTAAAATAAATTAGGATAATATTTTTACTTTCCTTTAAGGAAAAGTAAAACTCAAATTTGATAAGAAAATCAAGACAAAACTCCTATTAGGTTCTTGAGTTGGGAGTCAAATTAGTTGTTGGGAGTCGAGATCGAGAGTCAAAGTTAGGGTCTGGTCTGGGTCGGGGTCAGGATCATGAGTTGGTAGTCATGATCGGGATTGGGAGTTGGGATTAGGAGCAATAGTCGAGTCTCAATTCGAGATCAGGATCAAGAGTCGGAATTAAAAATTGGGTCTTGGGTCCTAGGTTTTGGGTCAGGAGTTGAGGTCTCGAGTTGGGGTTGGGGATCGGGTTAGAAGTCGAGGTATCAGGTCAGAGTCATGTTGGGTAGGGTCTTAAGTCGATAGTCGGGGTCGGGATCTAGATTAGGAGTTGGATCCCATGTTCGAATCAAGGTCGAGTGTTAGATCTCAGAACGTGGGTTGAGATTCATTTCTCAGTCAGGATTGGGAGTTGGATCTCAAATCGGAGTTGGGGTTGGGTTTCTAGTCTCGTGTCGGGTCAAGGTCGAATTCGATGTCATTAGTATCTGCCCAAATTATACCTAAATACCCTTGGGACAATACTTTCTTCTTACTAACCAAATACCAGAAACTAAGTAAGAAAACAACTTATTTTCAAGAAAGAAAATTCTCGAGAAACATTTCCTTCATGCCAAATACACCATAAGTTATTTTGGAAGTATAGTCATAAAATTATAATTTTTTATCTAATTTATCTTAGTTGAGAGGTAGGATAAAATAATATCAAGTTAAATAGAATAATATGGGATACTTGGATTATGTCTGACATCAATTTATACTTTATTTGATTGAAGATATAAATTTACCACCTTGAATTATCTCAAACTTGTTGGGTGTCTCGTACTATTTTGATAACAAAACGATCTCATGGTACTATAAATGCTCGTCTAATAAGATGTATTAGATAAAACGGTACATGTATCAGCTTTGGGATCAGTTAATACTCCCTTATTTAATAGTAGTACTAGGGAACTCAACCGCGCTTCGCATGGCAATAAGAAATTGAGTGAATTTACATTTTTAATAATAAAAGATTATATTTAAACAAAAAAAAAATGAAAGTTCAAAATACACCTTTAACATATCGAACTTTGTTGAGTTAAGCAAATTTTGGAGTTACTTATTAAAACACATTAATGTATATATTAGTCACAATCTCAAGAATACTCGGAAAAAAAAAGTAGCCCTCCATTTGGATTATATATATATATATATATATATATATATAAGAAATTATATATAAATGTAGAAGGAATATGTAAATTGAATCATAACCTCTCAAAATTTCTATTTGATTTTTTCATTCAAATTTTAATCTTTTGGGGAAGAAACTAAACTTAGTTAAGAGCCTATGTCCGGTTGTTGACACGGGGAGAAAGACATTATATACTTCTAGTGCTTGATTGTTTCACTATCTTTTGTGCAATATCTAAATTTTATCAACCCGTCTTTCTTGTCGCTATAAAAAATATTAAAATTAGTGAGAAAATGAATACATGACACTAATCGCCTAATTTCATTGCTAATTCACTAATACTATCATAGCTTTTCAAGAAAAAAAATATTATATAGATCATCATTAATATTAATTTAAAATTTATAAGAGAAAAACTCATGGGAACTGAATGACATCAAAAAAAAAAAAAAAAAAAACACATATTTTTATGGATTTAAAAGAGATATCAAGATTTAAGAGTGTGTTAGATATGAAAAAAATGCTTTTCGCGAGAAATCTAGATCAGCCAGCCGCTATTTTGTATTATACTTTTCGTCCACTTTAAAAAAAAATCAGTTTTATGGAGCCAATAAAATAAATCAAGACTTCTTAAAACTAAAATTCTCTTTTTCTTTGATAGCTGAAAGATTGTCAAAACAATTACATTATTAAAGTAACTCTTTATAATGTATTTAAGTATATCAAAACAGTTTTAAAAAGCACTTTTCAAAAGTTTTATGTGAAATGATTTATTTAGTTTAAATAGAAAACAAAGGAATTTGTTCTTGAAAGTACAAAAAGGATAGCATTTTTGTTAGAATTATGGCGACTTTTAGATTTTTTTTTTTGAAAGGTAGAACATGAATAGAATAAGAAAGAAAATACCAAAAAGGAAGAAAAAAAGGATAGAAATGATGGTCATGGAGAGGTATCACACCACACTCAATTGTATTTTGTATTATAACTCCTCTGTCTCAAGCATGTTTCTTTGATCGCATATTGTGTCTTCGATTGAGAAATATGCATTGATAATATGTTATTCTTTGAAGTAATTAAATTTGTATAGTAACTATAGGTACTAAATAGGGGTAATGAACATTGATTAGTTGCAAAAGATGAGTAATGTGCGTTAAGGAATTTTAATGGCATCAATATTATTAAGTGTATTAATTTTAAATAATTTATATTAGTTAAAGTTCTAGCTAGCTACAGTAAGAGAAAGAATTTTGGACCAAAAAGAATTAAAAAAAGAGACAACATGTATCAGATTAAGAACGTGACTTTTGGAGTTGTTGTATCGTATAATTTTAATATTTAAGAGGTAAAGATGAATGAAATAATTTGATTTTAATATCAATTTCAACAAATTATTGAGAAAATTATGTTTACATTAAAAATATCCAAATATGAACATGTAAAAATATCCATCCATAGACGTTGTGTCATCAATTCTCTCTTTCTCTTCAGTTGATACAATTTTACACATTTTTATAATCATAAAATAGATACCAAAATTATTGAAATTAATTAAAATGAGTAGTTTTTAAAAAAAGAAAAGTCTTGAAACTATATTTTTCTTTTTCAAGGTTTCATCCTTATGTTGGAAGTGTTAGGCATGATTCCAATCTGCATATATCTACTAAAATTGTAATTAAATGAATTGTTGAAAATTCAACAATAATTAAGAGAGTTAAAAAAGTTTTTTTTTTTTTTTATAAACATAACATATTTAACATAATAAAGAAAGTTAAAAGAGTGACTTTTGAGTATTTTTTCACACATAAAATATAAATGAAGGCTAGCTTTTCTTAGCCGAAAAATGTGTCGCATCACATTTCATAGAAGCTAGCTTCGACATTTGATCTTAATGTACAATTTTTTGATAGCCTAAACTACCACATGAAAAATAATAAGAAAGAAAAATTAATGTTAGTCTAAAAGCTATGACCGAAGTAACACTAAGATGGAGTAGTATTTGAATGGTTAACTCGGATAGCAAAAGTAAAAGTAAAATAAATTTCTTTTTATTTTTTTCTAAAAGCTCTCACCTTTTTGCTTCCATGGTGGATTTGAATCCGCGACCTTAAAATTGAAGGTGAAAAATATTTAATATTCGAGAAAGTGAAATTCTATAATTCTCTACACCAAATGAGGTTCAATAATTAAACTGGTCCTTCCATGATTTTTTATATTACTACTCATGATAAATTTCAATACAAATATAATGTAAACCAAAACAACTTCAGACTTCTAGACTTCTAATAACTCCTATGTTGTTATCAAATAAATACTAAGAAAATCTATATTGCTAGAGGCTTTGGAAAAGAGGATGACATATGTATATAGAACATAAAACATTCTAAAGATATTGGTTTGCTTTGACTTTCCTTTAGTGTTGTTAATCATCTTTGATGTTAGGAATTGTTCCCGCGAGAGTAGCCTAAGTCCGTGTAAAAAGTTGCAATCATGTAGTAGCGTATTTCATAGCATTCCGGCAAAATTATAATGAGTAAACAGGTAATTTTTGTCTTCATCCCGTATTTTGCATAAGACACATCCTTTCTCTACTTGCACTCCCCACTTGCTCAATCTATCTGTTGTCATTAATCTATTTTGTCGTTGGAGCTACATGATACATATTGCTTTAGGCCTGACAGGAGTACTACACATCGACATTTTTCATGGCATAAAGTTAATAGTATTAGTACTCAATAATAAGAATGACAACTTCTTACCTGTTGTTCCTATGTTATACATTAAAGTATGTATAGTTGTTAATACATGAAAAGAAAGAAATGACCATACCATCACAAATATATGAAAAGACACAAAAAAATTATTGAGATTAGCAAATGATTATAAATTTAAAATATCAAGTACAGCTCAAATAATTTAAATCAATTTAAGCTCGAGAAACAGAAAAAGAAAGTTGCCTAATGCCCCCAAAACACACATACTAAAAACTTACAACCTCAATTTTCTTCTTTTGCATCCAATCATGACTACAAAATTCAATATTGTCCTCTAAATAAATCACTATACATATATAGAGGTTGTTCAAGTTATAAAAATTAGATAAAAAAAGTTGAAAAAACATGTTATTTAAGAGAATATTTAATAGAGAATGCAAATGGATGAAGTTTTTTTGTAGCTCATGAAATATAATTTGATATAATGAATATCATAGATCTTTTTATTTATCACACAAATTGATTAAAAAAAAGAATGAAGAAAAAAATATCAAAAAAAGGATAAAAAAGATAAATGTCAATGAAGGCCATAGAGCTAATAATACAAAACTATGACAACTGTAGAGTATCTTTACAACTGTAGAGTATTTTTACGTATCCAAGTTGTGCAGGGCTATGGAGTCGATATATATATATATAGATATAGATATATATATATATAGATAGATAGATAGATAGATAGATAGAGATTTAACTCATATATAACTAGTATATATGCATCAATTGTACATCATATTCAACATTTTACATGTGTATACTCATAGCAACCCATGATATAAACATGATTACAGACTAAAAGTGTCGTTAAATATACTAACTCAAACAACGGATAAGAAATAATTCAACATAACTAATTTCAATATTATTAATCTCAGTATTATTAGCACACTATATTCATTATTATTTTTATACACCCTACCAAACGATCCCTAAATTAATTTTTTTTACGTATTACATAGTACTAATATACGTATCCGTGCGTTGTGTGAATGATATTAATATATTACTATATAATCGTCGCAGACATCGATGTTTTATGTAAGCTTGTAAATTCATATTATATTAAATAAGTGTTATTATTATATTATTTTTTAATATATGCCTAATCTACCACCAACCCAACGATAACCAAGTTGATACGAATAAAAACAAATTTGTAGTTGTCATAAAAAAATACATATTTAACTATACAGCATTCATTAATATAAATTAGTTGATAATTTTTAGTATTGCATAAAAGATGAGGTATTTAATTTATTATTAAAATTATAAAATGAAAAAAAGGTGAAGTTCTTATTAAATATTTGATACTATTTAGCTAACTCGAAGTAAAAAAAAATGCAATTAGAAATAGTAATTTTTAATATGGGTGTATAAACGTTTAATTTATATTATAAATATTTTATTTTCAATTTCATTTTGAAGCATTCTAATACATAGCAAATTTTGTATGTTATATAGTTTTTATTACTTATTAATTTATCTTTAAACTTTATATTTTGTCTATATTTAAAGGAAAGAATAAATTAATAAGCAGATATAGGTAATTTTAACAATTATCGGTCTATATTTAAAGGAAAGAATAAATTAATAAGCAGATATAGGTAATTTTAACAATTATCATAAATGTATTGTAAAAATACATCATATATTTAATATAATAATTCTAAAATTTAATTCTCACCCCTAATGAGGTGATTTTATACAAATAAAATACATATAAATTAGTTCAGATCAAAAATTGTAAAAGTTTTCATGTATTATAAATTGTGTCATATTAAAATACTTCAGATAAATTGAGAATAAGAAATTACAAATTATTGAAACTATTCTATTTAAGAAAAAATAACATAAATATACATCTCAATTTAATATATTTTAAAAAATCATCACCCCTACAAAGTAATTATAAAAATTCACACTAATTATGTATATTCGTTGGATGTATCGGAAGCTAATTATGTATCTTGAAAGAAACAAAATTATAATTTTCATTTTACAATATTCTATAATATCCAAAAGTATAGAGATTTATGTTATTTGCTTTTATTTAAAGTGAAATTGTAAATATGAAAATGAATTGTGGGTCAAAAATTGTCCAAATTAAAAGTCCCAAATGAATTAAAGATTAAAAAGGAAAAATTGCAGGAAGTGACAAACTTAAAACCCTAATTATAATAAAACAACAATACTTTCAGAAAATTACATTTTATAACAAAAGTAGCATGCTTTTGCCCATTAAATCCACACACGCGTGTTTCACCCATTTCTTTACCTCTTTTCTATATCTTTTTTTCCCCTCGTTTACCTCTCTCCAATATCACCGTTTTCTTTTTTTCTTTTTTTCAAATTGAGCATATTTTTCTCATATTATAGATAAATATTGTGCTCCATCAAATAAGGTAACTATCAATTTACACTTTACAGTTATTACATGTTAGTACTTCCATATATTTTATAAATTTTGTATTTTTTGTATTTTTTTTGTTCAACACTATTCTTGTGTGTGTTTTATTTATTTATTTATTTGGGGGGAGAGGGGGGGGGGGGGGAGTTTATGAATTTTTTGCTGAAAGATTGTGGAGGATTAACACAAGATGAAGATCTTAAATTTGTTTTTATGTATATCCAATCGAAGAAAGCAGCGAACATAGAAGAGGTGAAATCGAAGCATCGTAGTAATCCAGAAAAAATTGCGGAAATTATGAAACAAAAAGGATTGAGAAAATCTTCATCTCTAAATCCCCCTAAAATGCAAAGATTTGAGAAAAAGATTTAGTCAAAGAAAATGGAAGAATCAAGTAAAATTTCAAGTTTTGTTAGTCAAAATTCTTCTAAATACGATTTTGAAGAAGATAAAGTAGAAGAGGTATTTGTATTTATATATTTTTATTAGCTTAGGGGTCATGTGCAATATATATAATTTTTATATTTATATGATTATGCTGATATTTTTTTTTACAGGGTAACATATATATATATATATATATATATGTATGTATGTATGTATGTATGTATTTTTAATGTTCATGGTATGTATTATGTATTTTTTGGTTTAGTTATATGTATATGTATATAGTTGTATTTGTTACTGTTTATGATATGCATTTGTATTTTATTGTTTTATATGAGTCACCTTTGTATTTCACAAATACATATGAGTCATACATATAAATCAAACATATATTCTACAAATACATATGCATATATATATGTAATGTAATATGTATTATGTAAAAGAAAATATATGCATACTATATATTTTGTATTATTTTTTTGTGAAAAGTATATGTAATATAAATTTATGTCATTATTTTTTTCTATAGGTGCCGCGTGATCATATATTCATGGCAAGGGTACTTTCAAGGTTTGCACTACATATAGGATGTCACACAATCAATGATTTTGAAGAACGTATTAAGACAATGTTAACAAAAGAGAAGGATAAATTTTTTGTCATAAGAATATTTATGGTATAGTTCAAGTGAAATTAGGCAGAAATATTATGTCACAAATGTATTATAAATTTTTTGAGGCCATGCTCATGTATTTGTATAACCCAGTTCCCTACATTTACAATTGTATTTCTAGCTACTTGTTATTAATTACTAGTTCTAGTAAAAGTCAAGGCAAGAACAGTAACCAAAATATGTACTCTATTACGATATCCATCTCGATAACTTGATTCTTGACTCTACTAAATTTAGATCTGGTTTGTGCTAGGAAAGGAAAACGTGAGCCAAATCAAATATCACAAATGTTCCTCTCATAGCTAGGTACCACTTGTGAATCAAAATCTCCAATTCTTTTTGTTTTAGGCATAATATTTTTTAACTTGATATCAAATTATAATTATGCCCTTTAACTTTGTCAGTGTAGAAATAAACCCTTTAACTATATAAAAGCTGAATAAAAATATACTTTAAGTTTGCAACTTACTTGCGTGAAACTCAATCGCTTCTACGTGGATTAGTAATCCACTCAGATGCTGTTAACTAATAAAAAAAGACACATTATAACTATGACCTTTAACTTTGTCATTGCACAAATAGATCCTTTAACTATACAAAAACTGAACAAAAAACACTTCAATTCTAAATTTGACGCGCATAGTTTTGAGTGTATACACACATTTTGCCATGTAAGATTGAAGTGTATGTTTATTCATCTTTTGTACAGTTCAAGGGCTTATTGGTGCACCGATAAAGTTAAATTAGTTATAATTTGGTGTCAAATTAAAGGTTGTATTATCCCTTTCTTTTACTACTAGAGGTGCATCGCCCGTGTCAGTACGGGCCCAACACTATAAATATTTTTTAGCACTAAAATTTGATACTGATGAGATACAAATATAAATGTACATTGATTTAATTAAATATTATTAATTTTGATATATAAATGATTTATAATAATTAATTAGGGGTAATATCGTAAAAAATATTATTAATTCTAATGCATAAATGACTTGTAATAATTAATTAGGGGTAATATAGTAAATCACGAAGAAATTAGGGGTAATATAGGCAAACATGTCATCTATTTTTTAATTAAATATTATTAATTTTTTAATACATAAATGACTTATAATAATTAATTAGGGATGATATAGTAAAATCATGTTTAAAGAAGCTGAAACAAATGTCATAAATATCTATTTTTTAAATTAAATATTATTAATTCTGATATATAAATGACTTATAATAATTAATTAGGGGTAATATAGTAAAAAATATTATTAATTCTAATGCATAAATGACTTGTAATAATTAATTAGGGGTAATATAGTAAATCACGAAGCAATTAGGGGTAATATAGGCAGACATGTTATCTATTTTTTTAATTAAATATTATTAATTTTTTGATATATAAATGACTTATAATAATTAATTAGGGATGATATAATAAAATCACGATTAAAGCAGTTGAAACAAACATCATAAATATCTATTTTTTAATTAAATATTATTAATTTTAATATATAAATGATTTATAATAATTAATTAGGGATAATATAATAAAAAAATATTATTAATTATAATATATCAATGACTTATAATAATTAATTAGGGGTAATATAGTAAAAAAATATTATTAATTCTAATATATAAATAATTTATAATAATTAATTAGGGGTAATATAGTAAATTACGGAGCAATTAGGGGTAATATAGACAGACATGTCATCTATTTTTAATTAAATATTATTAATTTTTTAATACATAAATGACTTATAATAATTAATTAGGGATGATATAATAAAATTACGATTAAAGCAGTTGAAACAAACATCATAAATATCTATTTTTTTAATTAAATATTATTAATTTTAATATATAAATGATTTATAATAATTAATTAGGGATAATATAATAAAAAAATATTATTAATTCTAATATATAAATAATTTATAATAATTAATTAGGGATAATATAGTAAATTATGGAGCAATTAGGGGTAATATAGACAGACATGTCATCTATTTTTAATTAAATATTATTAATTTTTTAATACATAAATGACTTATAATAATTAATTAGGAATGATATAGTAAAATCACGATTAAAACAGCTGAAACAAACATCATAAATTTCTAATTTTTAATTAAATATATTAATTCTAATATATAAATAACTTATAATAACTAATTAGGGGTAATATAATAAAAAAATTATTAATTCTAATATATAAATGACTTATAATAATTAATTAGGGGTAATATAGTAAGTCACGGAGCAATTAGAGATAATATAGTAAATGACGAAGCACTGGTCGAAACCAGTAGAGGCAGACATGTCATCTATTTTTTTAATTAAATATTATTAATTTTTT